>NC_059427.1:162618011-162920511 GCF_021028975.2 Sphaerodactylus townsendi
GAGAGGGGTGTTGCATCTTCACTTTTGGTGACATTGATGTGACACTCTATGATCCCCTCAAAACCTTCTAGTAATTTCACTTCCAAGTGTTCCCCTGAAGTGATGGCATGACATTGGCATGAGGACTCCTTCCCCCTGCCCCCCACCCCTGTCCTTCCCTCTCCCACTCGTTGCCTGCCAATAGATAACCCTACCTTCCTGTAAAGTCACTTCCTCTCCCAGTCTCCAGGGTGACATTCTTGGAAATCTGAGGCTGGAGGCTAGGGAGGGCCAAACTTGAAAAAGAAGAAGGAGAAGAAGAAGGAGAAGAAGAAGGAGAAGAAGAAGGAGGAGGAGGAGGAGGAGTTTGGATTTATATCCCCCCTTTCTCTCCTGTGGGAGACTCAAAGGGGCTTACAATCTCCTTGCCCTTCCCCCCTCACAACAAACACCCTGTGAGGTGGGTGGGGCTGAGAGAGCTCTGAGAAGCTGTGACTAGCCCAAGGTCACCCAGCTGGCGTGTGTGGGAGTGTACAGGCTAATCTGAATTCCCCAGATAAGCCTCCACAGCTCAGGCAGCAGAGCTGGGAATCAAACCCGGTCCAAAGATCAACTATAATTCCAGGAGAACTCCAAGGCTCGCTTGGAGGTTGGCAACTCTACTCCCACCAAAATTCATATCTTAAATGTAAGTGCCCCGCCTTATATCAGCCTTAAAGCCCCCTTATCTCCAGGTTTCTGACAATGTGAAAGGGAAAAAAATCCACTCTGAAGACTAAAAGGAGGACATCAACCAACAGCCATCCCATCACCCTCTTAATCCCTTACCAGCCTTTAGTGTCTTTATAGGAAACTATCGGTCAGTTTTTTTCCTGGTATTTATGGTATACCATAGAGGAAATGAAAGTCCCAGAGTAGCCACTTTCTGTAGTCATTCTAGAACTTTTATTTCTCCTAGAGTTTTTGATTCTTCCAGGAAGAAGAAGAAGAGGAAGAGGAAGAGGAAGAAGAAGAAGAGGAAGAGGAGGAGGAGGAGTTTGGATTTATATCCCCCCTTTCTCTCCTGCAGGAGACTCAAAGGGGCTGACAATCTCCTTGCCCTTCCCCCCTCACAACAAACACCCTGTGAGGTGGGTGGGGCTGAGAGAGCTCAGAAGAACTGTGATCAGCCCAAGGTCACCCAGCTGGCGTGTGTGGGAGTGCCCATGCTAATCTGAATTCCCCAGATAAGCCTCCACAACTCAGGCGGCAGAGCTGGGAATCAAACCCGGTTCCTCCAGATTACATACACGAGCTCTTAACCTCCTACGCCACTGCTGCTCCTAGAAGGGTGTGGGGGGTGATTTCCCACACACACACACCTGGCGCCTGGGGATATGTGACCCCACATGTCCCTCTGGCAGATGCGCCCCTGATATGTAGCAAGCGCTTTACTCACTGGCAGGATTCACAAGGCGCATCCTTATGCAACCGGAAGCCAGACTGAAGATTGAGACAACAGTCTTCCAGGCTCAGCCCATCTCCAAGCACCTCCCTGCAGGATCCGAAGGTCTCGTCAAATATCTCATAGCAAAAACCGGCCTCTGTTCATGAAATAAAGAAGCAGGTTGAAACATTGCTACAAACAGCGTGATGGGAATCCCCCACACATGCAGACGCACCAGTGAATATTTATTTGTTTATCAGGAAAAACGCATGCACCAGTTTTTTCCCCAGAAGTCTGCTGGAAAAGCCTGGCGAATTAAAGCAACAAAACCAAACCCTTTCCTGCTTGGTGCTCAGAATTGCTAATGCGGTCATGGAAAGGGCCCCAAAGTTACCGGCAACTTATGGTGACCCGGTAAGGTTTTTAAGGCTAGAGGTAAACAGAAATCGTTTGCCATCGCTTGCCTTGATGTAGCAACTGTTTACTTCCTTGGTGGTCTCCCATTCAAGTAAAAACCAGAGCCAGCCCTGCTTAGCAAGCAGCCAATGGTCCATTCCACTTGCACAAAAAAAGATGTCTGCCTCTTTTCACTCTGCACACCCAAAATAAGACATTCAGGGGACATCTTAAAAAGAGGTGGTTTCTGGTGTGCTGTCCAGACAGCAAAGGTGTCAGACAGGAAAAGAGGCTGTTTCCCACTCAACCATTTTGCTCTCTGGTCATTTTCACCCTCAGTTTGCAACCAACTTTTTCTGTGCAGCTGAAGGGATTCTCCCTGCCACCATTTGCTGAAGGCTGCCCCATGGAGAAGAGACGTCTGAGGGGGGATATGATTGAAGTCTATAAAATTATGCATGGGGTAGAAAATGTTGACAGAGAGAAATTTTTCTCTCTTTCTCACAATACTAGAACCAGGGGGCATTCATTGAAAATGCTGGGGGGAAGAATTAGGACTCATAAAAGGAAACACTTCTTCACGCAACGTGTGATTGGTGTTTGGAATATGCTGCCACAGGAGGTGGTGATGGCCACTAACCTGGATAGCTTTTAAAAAGGCTTGGACATATTTATGGAGGAGAAGTCGATCTCTGGCTACCAATCTTGATCCTCCTTGATCTGAGGTTGCAAATGCCTTATCAGACCAGGTGCTCGGGAGCACCAGCAGCAGCAGGCCATTGCTTTCACATCCTGCATGTGAGCTCCCTAAGGCACCTGGTGGGCCACTGCGAGTAGCAGAGTGCTGGACTAGATGGACTCTGGTCTGATCCAGCAGGCTAGTTCTTATGTTCTTATGACGTTTGCTATGCAGGCTCCAATCACAGGCACATGTTCAGCCCAAAAAGTACATAGTTGTTCTGAGATGGTCCTGCCAGTTCTGGCCATATATAGTTTTCCTATTTTTTTTATTTTTGAGGAACTATTGTGACACATATATGAGAAACTTAGTCACTCAGAAGACCTGTCTACCTCCCACTGAGTAGCATTGGGTTGACCTGCCCTCTGCAAACCGACTGTTTTTTCTTTCTGTGCCGTAAGGAAAAAAAGAAGTTGGTCCACAGAGGGCAGATCAACCCAATCCTTCTCAATGGGTGACACACCCATCTTCCAAGCTACTACGATTCTTGTATTTGTGGCAGCTAAGCTACAGAGATTGAAAAAACATAGGAAAACTGTATATTGCTGGAATTGACAAGACCAGCTGAGTAGAACTCTACTTTTTGGTCAGAAAAGGCACTCAAGATCAGAGCCTGCAGAGCAAACATCCTGGGGCAACCTTCAGCACATGACAGCAGGGAGAATCCTTTCAGCTGCAGACAAAATGTCAGGGGCAAGCTCAGTGGCGTAGCCACCAGGGGAAGGGGGCACCAAAAATCAAAAATGTATTTTTAAAAATATTTTAGTGTTTTTACTTTGTCGGCCGGCAGGGGGCGCAGTTTTTAGACTAGCGGCACCAAAATTTCAGGTTCTCATCAGGTGACACTCCCAATGATACCACCCAAGTTTGGTAAAGTTTGGTTCAGTATGGATCTCCTGACCTAAACTTCACTAAACCTGGGTGGTATCATCAGGATAGTCTCTTGCTGATACCAGCCAGGTTTGGTGAGGTTTGGTCAAGTTTGATACCAGCCAGGTTTGGAGAAGTCTGGACACAGTGTATAACAGACTTCTCTCTGTGATAACACCTCTGCAGATGCCAGCCACAGATGCAGGTGAAACATTAGGAACAAGATCTACCAGACCACAGTCACGCAGCCTAAAAAACACACAACAACCAACATTGAAAGTGATGCTGGCGGGGCGGGGGGGGGGTGGATCTACCCTGAAACAGCATCATTTTCAATGTTGTTTAAACTAGGGAGCCCAGATTCTCCCTTTAAGGTGGATTTAAAAGGAGAATCTGGGCTCCCTTGTCTAAACAATATTGAAAGTGATGCTGTGGGGGGGGGTGGAATCCTCCCTGAAACAGCATCATTTTCAATGTTGTTTAAACTAGAGATCCCAGATGCTCCCTTTAAGGTGGATTTAAAAGAAAAATCTGGGCTCTCTAAACAACATTAAAAGTGATGCTGTTTCAGGGTGGATTCCCCCCAACAGCATCAATTTCAATATTGTCCAGATTTGTGAGTTGGGGCATGTTCTATAATGTGATTGTGACTTTGAGATGATACGGCGCAAAAAACTGTTCTTTTGTCGTAGTGGGGGAGAGCGGCCTTTGGTCGTGCAGAGGCCGTCCATACGGGGGGGTGGGGGGGGGGTGGCGCAAAACTTAGATTTTGCACCGGGCTCCATTTTCCCTAGCTACACCTCTGGGCAAGCTAAGGGTAAAACTGATCAGAGAGCAAAATGGTTGGGCAGGAAAAAATAAGGTGCCTTTTGAAGTCTGCATTCCACACAGCCAGGTAGGAGACATCTTGCAGGTGGTTTAGGGGGAAGAGATGCACTTTGAAGCGTTCTCCCGAAAAAGATGCCTTGAATTCAAATAAAGTGTCTTGAGGACGTCTTGGGAAGAAAGCTGCGCAGAGTGCCTTCCCAGGATGCCTTTTTTAGCATCCTCGGGAAGTCTTATGTAGGCTGTGTGGAATGAACCAATATCCGACAAGATCAGACCAGCCAGGACATCTGGGTCAGGGCTATGTGGATTAAACTTCCTATATTACCCATTAGCCAGTATTGAAATTGCAGAGGAAAAGACTGTTGTGCAGCTCTTATGAGTTTCCTGGTTCTATTACACGGCTCATTTAAGTTTCTGGATTCCGGAGCACAAGGTCGCCAGTTATAGCCCTGCAGAGAAACCAGCTGATCAGAACAAAATGACCACCATGCCTGATCCCAGGCTTTGAACAGAGGCTGGATGGGAACGAATCAGCCAGCAAAGCTTTCCATAACTGTGAAAAACCACAAAGCCGTATCGCTTCCATAATTTTGGCACAGCTTTCCAAGGCAGAGGGCTGATTCCTTGCTAAAAGCTGCAAATAAAGGACTAATAAAAGGAAACACTTCTTCACGCAACGTGTGATTGGTGTTTGGAATATGCTGCCACAGGAGGTGGTGATGGCCACTAACCTGGATAGCTTTAAAAGGGGCTTGGACAGATTTATGGAGGAGAAGTCGATCTCTGGCTACCAATCTTGATCCTCTTTGATCTGAGATTGCAAATGCCTTAACAGTCCAGGTGCTCGGGAGCAACAGCCGCAGAAGGCCATTGCTTTCACATCCTGCATGTGAGCTCCCAAAGGCACCTGGTGGGCCACTGCAAGTAGCAGAGAGCTGGACTAGATGGACTCTGGTCTGATCCAGTTGGCTTGTTCTTATGTTCTTATGTTCTTAACCAAACTAGAGACAACTACAAGAGTTGGCTCAAGACCTGGCTCAGAAGTCCAACCCTTTGCCTTAAATCTTGGAGGAGATGAGAGATTGTTACAGCCAATGTTTCTCTTCCTTTTCCCTTGCCTATCCTTCCGACTGCAGTGGACGGCGGTCAAAGTTCTGCTCACAACCTGAGTTTGATCCCAATGGAAGTCAGTTTCAGTATTTCTACCCCAACCTTCCCATCCAAAGCTGGGCTCAGGGTGGCTGACCCAGTTAAACAGAAAACATTAAAATCCAGTAATAAGTCAATTTTTTTCCTTTTTTATAGATGCATAGAAGATTCAAGATGGCTCTTTACATAGGGTCATTGACCCCATGCCTAAGTCTACACCATCCCACATCCCAATCTAATCCTTTCCACGAGAAACTTTCTGGGCAGAGGAAAGGGATGGAGGTTTGCACACTAAAGTGTCAGTTGGAAATTCAAGAAGGCCAGCTTCAGATGGAAAGTATGGACCTAGTGGGTGGCCTCAACTGGAAGAAGAAGAAGAAGAAGAAGAAGAAGAAGAAGAAGAAGAAGAAGAAGAAGAAGAAGAAGAAGAAGAAGAAGAAGAAGAAGAAGAAGAAGAAGAAGAAGAAGAAGAAGAAGAAGAAGAAGAAGAAGAAGAAGAAGAAGAAGAAGAAGAAGAAGAAGAAGAAGAAGAAGAAGAAGAAGAAGAAGAAGAAGAAGAATTGGATTTATATCCCCCCTTTCTCTCCTGAAAGGAGACTCAAAGGGGCTTTCCCTTCCCCCTTCACAACAACCACCCTGTGAGGTAAGTGCGGCTGAGAGAGCTCAGAAGAACTGTGACTAGCCCAAGGTCACCCAGTTGGTGTGTGTTGGAGCAGACAGGCTAATCTGAATTCTCCAGATAAGCCTCCACAGCTCAGGTGGGAGAGCAAGGAATCAAACCCAGTTCCTCCAGATTAGAGTACACCTGCCTCTAACCACTACACCACTGCTGCTCCACTGAAGCTCAGTGGAACATCTCTGTTTTATAAGCCCTGCAGAACTGATTAAAATCCCACATGGCTCTGGTGTCAGCCAGCAGAAAATTCCACCAGGTTGGAGCCAGAGCTGAAAAAGCCCTAGTTCTAGTTGAGGCCAACCTAATGTCTTTGGGTTCCAGGACCACCAGTAGATTACTATCAGAGGACTGCAACGTCCTCCAAAGGCAATATGGGGACATGCAGTTTCTACGATAGGAGGGCCCCAGACCGTTCAAAGCCTAAAGGTCAAAATTCAAGTTGACTCAGCCTTTGTTAGGTCCTGGACACTGAATCAACTAAAGAACTCTGTATTGTTGATTAGCAGCGTTCATTGGAAGGCAACTAAGCACCCAACTTGTTAAAACCAGTTCTGCCAAACCTGGCTTTTGCTATCCCCTTTATCCAAAAGTTGATCCCCCCTCCCGAATTCCCAAAGAATGTGAGAAAGAGTTATTTTGGAGCTTAGGTGTCCCAAAGTCGGTGATAGGTAGAGATATAGCCACCTGGCCTCCTGCCTCCACAGAGCAACGGAAACATCCCCTTTCCCCTGGGACCAGAAAGTGTCAGGGGTAAGCCTAGTTATCTACTCAGAGTGTGAAGCCATAAAATAAAGATCAAGGAAAGAATGTTCCGTTACAGCAGTGGTAACATATAGCAGGCTGGTTATGTATATCTTGTAGTGGTTACATTGAGTGGGAATGGATCTCAATCAACTAGGTGCAATCCCTGACAGCCTTCCATCCTTCCAAGGTCAGTAAAATGAGCACCCAGCTTGCTGCGGGTAAAGTATAGATGACTGGGGAAGGCCATGGCAAACCACCCCGTAAACACTCTGTGACAAATGTCCAGCTTGTTCAGATAAGTCTCATTTAGAAAAATTGTTAATTGATGAAAACTTGAATATTTTTAGGCATGTGGCAAATTTCTGTGCACCTGTGATTAAAAATCATGGCAACCTTGGTCATAAAACACTTTAACACAGAATTTTATAATTATGTAAGAAATGTCTTTCAGTTTAAATAATTTTACACCGACATTAGTGGTATATATAAATAACATAAAATAACCACTAAATTTAGATGATGGATGGATGGATGGATGGATGGATGGATGGATGGATGGATGGATGGATGGATGGATGGATGGATGGATGGATGGATGGATGGATGGATGGATGGATGGATGGATGGATGGATGGATGGATAGGTAGATAGGTAGATAGGTAGATAGGTAGGTAGGTAGATAGGTAGATAGGTAGATAGATAGATAGATAGATAGATAGATAGATAGATAGATAGATAGATAGATAGATAGATAGATAGATAGATAGATAGATAGATAGATAGATAGATAGATAGATAGATAGATAGATAGATAGATAGATAGATAGATAGATAGATAGATAGATAGATAGATAGATGGATAGAGGGAGGGAGGGAGGGAGGGAGGGAGGGAGGGAGGGATAATTTTCTTTTCTTTTGTCATTTTGAAATTAGTACTGTTTTATTCTATGTCTGTCTAGTAAACATTATGATGCAACAATAATAACCCTGTGCTCATACCAAAGAACTACCTTTACCTGGTTTTTTTTTTAAATCCTTCCAACTGCTATTCTCCCACCTGCTGTGTAATGCACCTGGAGTCCGGCTTGGAGAAGCTGTGCGTCATTGGGGATTTGAAAGGCATCAAATGCAACTCCAGCTTGTAATCTGAGTTTGTAAACCCCTTTGTGTCTCCTTACAGGAGAGGAAGGGGATACAAACTCTTCTTCTAGATTTACCCACATTCTTTGCTGCCCCAGTCTTCTACAGCTGCCATGGGAGGGGGAGGGGGATTGGATTTTTATTTTTAATTAGCGCTTGAGATATCATTATGATATCTCTCACCTTTTCTGCATTCTTCTTCTATGTCATCGTGACCCTTTCCTTGCGGCCACTAAGAAAACAACCACCATCCAAAATTTGATCCTAAACAATGTCAACCTGTTGTTTGTAGCCAAAGGGGCAGGTACCACAGGGAGAGTTGAGTCGGCAGGAATAGCTATATAGCCCAAAGGAATTCCAACTCAGTTACCAGTGGCCCTCTTTACCTTGTGTTTGGTAGCAACAACAGCTTGGAGATTTTGTTGCTGTATCGTTCCCCCTGCTTCCTAGGAGACTCTCTAGCTCAATTGAGACATAATGCAACACCACACTTAATTTTAATTACAGCTCCTTGGTGATGACTCTCAGGTGATCATGGACAACAACAACAACGACAACAGTCTTTATTAGGCAAATAAAATAACCTCTAGAACGTTTGTGATGTACAAAGCAAGAATATGATCAAAACACAGACAGAGAAACTGCATCTAGCATTAGACATTGCTTAGAAAGTTCGGTCACTTTTAAAATGATCATGCTAATCTTGGTGCACTTTGTCAAAAATGCCAATTTCATTGGCTTCCTATTTTTCCCTCCTGCCCCCGCACAAAAAGCCAACTGTATTCCAGCCGGAATTGCAACTATGGAAGTGCTCGAGAACAGGTTGTTCACATTTATACATCAAGCAGAATCACAGTTAGTCATAACTATGGTTAATAAGACAACTTTGAATTACAGCGTCTGATCCCAGTTCAACACTCCCTAATCATGTTTAGTTGGTGGGCCACATTTGGAGAATCGTAATAACCATCACTAGCTTAATCAAATCCTGGTCTCAACTGAGATCTAAATGGGATCTTAGACATGGTCTTGGAAACACTCATGCTTTGTGGGACCATTATACATATTGGCCAATTATGCACAAGGCATCTGCCGCGTGATTGGGGCAAACGTGCATCACCACAAGATTTCTTGTATGGACATATTTCCTCAAGCCCCGCTTTCACTTCGTATTCTCCCTGTGGCAAGCGAAATCACTCCTAGCACAAATTTAATTTTGCTTCGCAGTCAAAGCAGTCAGCGTTGCCAGGGAGCACAGATTAACCCCGGATCTCTTCCCTCCATCCACAGCCAGCCCGCCTACTCTCACCCCCCCCCCCCACACACACACACACTCCCTTGCCCTGCTTTGCGTGTTTTGCCGTCCACCTCTCTAAAAGCTTTTATTGCTACACTGATAGGAACAACGCAAGCAGAGTCTCTTTCTGGCTCCACTTCTGGCTCCACCTCACCGCCCTGCTTCTGCCTTCTCCTGTACACAGGAGGGCATTTTTAAAACTTTCATTCAGACAAGCTTCAGTTTTAAAAACAAGCCTCTCTTTGGCTTTTGCAAAGGAACAACGCAAGCGGTGGTCTCTTTTTGTCTCCGCCCCACCTCCCTTGCTCAGTCAATCTATCATGACCTGGTGCAAGGGTTGCCACTTTAAAAGAAATCGCACTTTCTCTGGTGCCTTTAATGTTTGCAATGTGAAGAACATAAGAAAAAGCCTGCTGGATCAGACCAGAGTCCATCTAGTCCAGCACTCTGCTACTTGCAGTGGCCCACTAGATGCCTTTGGGAGCTCACATGCAGGATGTGAAAGCAATGGCCTTCTGCTGTTGCTGCTGCTGCTGCTGCTCCCGAGCATCTGGTCTGCTAAGGCATTTGCAATCTCAGATCAAGGAGGATCAAGATTGGTAGCTATAGATTGACTTCTCCATAAATCTGTCCAAGCCCCTTTTTAAAGCTATCCAGGTTAGTGGCCATCACCACCTCCTGTGGCAGCATATTCCAAACACCAATCACATGTTGTGTGAAGAAGTGTTTCCTTTTATGAGTCCTAATTCTTCCCCCCAGCATTTTCAATGTATGCCCCCTGGTTCTAGCATTGTGAGAAAGAGAGAAAAATTCCTCTCTGTCGACATTTTCTACCCCATGCATAATTTTATAGACTTCATGTTGTCGTTTGCATCCCGATTGTGCATTTATGCACTGTAGGGTCACAATTCCCTCTGACCCCACTTATAGCGATAGTTGGACCATGAACAACAGCAATCTGAAAAAATGATTGTGGCTGGCCCTAATTTATCCCACTATTGAAGAGGGAAATATTGGATTAATGAACCGACCTCATTTCTTATGAACGCCTTTAATGTCTGCACCAAAATAATACAAATGCTAACAGTAATACTAATACCGCTAATAATGATCATAAATAAACTTCTTCCCCCTAGCATTTAGATCAGTGGCTGTGTTCTTAGGCGGCCAGCCAGGATGCTCTTAAGGACATAGGAGTTGAATTCCTCTCTATAACCTGCTCTCTCCCTCCCCTTACCTGCAGGGGTCTCCAGACCGCTCAGTGTCCAGACCACCACTAGCAGGAGACAAACCCAATTCAGTCGGGAGAGTTCCATTGCTGCTCTTGGTTGCAAACTGAGCAAAGATCTGGCATGGCTAAGAATGAGGAAATTTTAAGCCACAGGACAGGGAAGTCCCAGGCCAGCCTCTCCTGTGAACCTCCAGCTGACTCAGCCCCCTGGGAAATCCCTCCCTCCTAGGGATCCTGCCTGTTTTAAATCAGTAGGGCAGTGATGGCGAACCTTTTTGAGACCGAGTGCCCAAACTGCAATCCAAAACCCACTTATTTATTGCAAAGTGCCAGCACGCCAATTTAACCTGAATACTGAGGTTTTAGTTTAGAAAAAATGGTTGGCTCCGAGGCGTGCATTACTCAGGTGTAAGCTTTGAAGCAACCGTGCATCTCTAGGGTGAATCACGACCCTAGGAGGGTTTACTCAGAAGCAAGCCCCGTTGCCAGCAACTGAGCTGACTCCAGGTAAAGGATTGCGCTTTTGTTCTTTGCATGAAAATCAGGGGGTTTAACAGTGCTTAACAGGGTTACCTACACTGCTTCCCCAAAACTTGGTCTTAGGTTTAATGCTAATAATTGAACCCAGCGGCCCAGGCCAGCCTAAATGGGGGGGGCACTCTGCGCGTGCCCACAGAGAGGGCTCTGAGTGCCACCTCTGGCACCCATGCCATAGGTTCGCCACCACTGCAGTAGGGGATCTCTATTGTGGATTGGATTGTGCAACATCTGGAGGCTGGTCTGTGGCATTTGAGTGACAGAAACAGCTGGGCAATGCTTCCCTTTTATGATGGGTGCCCCAAGCATTTCGAGCAGGACAGGATAAGCGCAGGAATCTTCGAGCTGCTGGATATCTATGGTTGCCAACCTCCAGGTGGAGGCTGGAGATCTCTGAGAATCACAGCTGATCTCCAGACGCCAGAGCTCGGTTCCCTGGGAAACCGGGCTGCTTTGGAAAGGGGCCTCCATGGCGTTATACTCAGCGGAGGATTCTTCTCTCCCTAAAACCTGCCCTCCCCGGGTTCTACCCCCAAACCTGCAGGAATTTGCCAGCTGATTCGTTCCCATCCAGTGCCGCCAGCCCCCGCCCCAGAATGCCCGACCACACCCTGGTCACACACCCCTTGTGGCGAGCGCCTAGGGCATTGCACACACACACACACACCCTGTTGGTGGTACGCCACTTTTGGCTGCTGTAGGTTTCCAGGCTATGTGACCATGGTCAGATAGTTTTTGCTCCTAACATTTCACCCGCATCTATGGCTGGCATCTTCAGGCCATAAATAAGAAATAAAAACTACCAGTCCAGGAACAAAAGCCCTCTTAACAGGACACATGGCGTGGTGTAGTGGTTAAGAGCAGGTAGATTCTAATCTGGAGAACTGGGTTTGATTCCTCATTCCTCCACCTGAGGGCAGTCTTACCTGGTGAACCAGATGTGTTTCCACACTCCTACATTCCTGCTGGGTGAACTTGGGCTAGTCACAGTTCTTCGGATCTCTCTCAGCCCCACCTGGAAATAAAACCTGGAAATAAAACAGCAGCACTTGCTAAGTGTCCACCCAGTCCAGCTATTATTAACAGACCAGTTGTAGTGGATAGTTGGCAGTTACCACCAGCATGCTTATGCAAACACTTTTCAGAGCTACTTGTGGCAAATATTTACTCTTTGGAGCATCGGGGGTTTCAAATGTCACAATGCTGCAATTTGGAGAAGTGAAGGCCCCTTTTCGCTCCTCTTGCACAATGACTTCTGGGAACAACGACTGAATGATACTAATCGTAAAAGTCGGATCCAGCATCAGCCACCGGAGCAGCTGTTCGCAGTGACTGTTTCAGAATGAAAAGGGAGTGGAGAGAGGCTCGAGCCAAGAAAAGGGGATTAGGATCTGCAGAATGAGGAAGATGGCAAAGCATCAATTGGGGGGGGGGGGGTGAGAACCTCCTTGGCAGATCTCCCCTCCTCCAAAGCCGGAAACCCGATGAAATGTCACTTGATCAAATAAAACAGAGGTCAGTGAAAGGCCTCCGCTCTGCTCTAAAACTGGGGGGAAGCAAAAGGGACATTCTATCACCGTGAGGAGAGAGGGCCAAGAGCAAGACCAAGGCTCTCATCTTTCCTACAGTTTTAGGGTTAGAGCAATGAGAGCGAACCTTTTTGAGACCGAGTGCCCAAATTGAAACCCGAAACCCACTTATTTCTCGCAAAGTGCCAACACGGCCATTTAACCTGAATACAGAGGTTTTAGTTTAGAAAAAAACGTTTGGCTCCGAGGCGTGCGTTACTCGGGAGTAAGCTTGGTGGTAGTCGGTGGCCTTGCTTTGAAGCAACCGTGCAACTCTTCCAATGGGTGAATCACGACCCTAGGAGGGTTTACCCAGAAGCAAGCCCCATTGCCACAGCTTACTCCCAGGTAAAGGATCGTGTTTTAGTTCTTCGCATGAAAATCAGTGAGGTTTAACAGCGTTTAACAGGGTTACCTACACTGCTTCCCCAAAACTAGGTCTCAGGTTTAATGCTAATAATCGAGCCCAGCAGCCCAGGCCAGCCTAGATGTGTGGGGGTGGGGGGCGACTCTGTTTGTGCATGCCTACAGAGAGGGCTCTAAGTGCCATCCATGCCATAGGTTCATCATCACTGTGTTAGAGGAACTGAGAAGCAATGACTGAGATGCTGGTAGAGTTGATAGCCTCAAATTAGGGGCAGAATTACAACTGATCTCGAGACTACATAAATCACTTGTTTAATGATTATAATTATTTTTTTAGAAAGGTATTCCACTTCTTCTGGAGTGAATGGCTGCTTTGGAAGGCAAACTCTATGCTGGGGATCATTAGGAAAGGAATTGATAATAAAACTGCAAAGATTGTCATGCCCTTATATAAAGCAGTGGTGCGACCGCACTTGGAGTACTGTGTCCAGTTCTGGTCGCCGCATCTCAAAAAGGATATTGAGGAGATAGAAAAAGTGCAGAGAAGGGCAACAAGGATGATTGAGGGACTGGAGCACCTTCCCTATGAGGAGAGGCTGCAGCATTTGGGACTCTTTAGTTTGGAGAGGAGACGGCTGAGGGGGGATATGATTGAAGTCTATAAAATTATGCATGGGGTATTCATTGAAAATGCTGGGGGAGGGGGAGAATTCATCCAGGGGGCATTCATTGAAAATGCTGGGGGGGGAAATTAGGACTCATAAAAGGAAACACTTCTTCACGCAACGTATGATTGGTGTTTGGAATATGCTGCCACAGGAGGTGGTGATGGCCACTAACCTGGATAGCTTTAAAAGGGGCTTGGACAGATTTATGGAGGAGAAGTCGATTTATGGCTACCAATCTTGATCCTCTTTGATCTGAGATTGCAAATGCCTTAACAGACCAGGTGCTCGGGAGCAACAGCCGCAGAAGGCCATTGCTTTCACATCCTGCCCGTGAGCTCCCAAAGGCACCTGGTGGGCCACTACGAGTAGCAGAGAGCTGTACTAGATGGACTCTGGTCTGATCTAGCTGGCTTGTTCTTATGTTCTTATGAAGGTGAACTGCGTGGCATTACACCAAAGTCCCTCCCCTCCCTAAGCCCCACCTTCCTAGGCTCCACTCTGAAATCTCCAGGTGTTTCCAAACCTTGGGGCTGACTACTCTACTACAGATATCATGTCCACTGGGGGAAATGGCAGCTTTGGAGGGTAAACTTTATGGCACTATGCTCCGTTGAAGCCTCTCCTCTCCTCAATCTCACCCTCCCCATAACTTACCAGGAATTTCCTAACCCAGAGTTGGCAGCCTTAGATGCTAAGTTGCTAGCTGGCCAGGCAAATGGCCTGCCTTTCTCCTGTGCCTTGATCTGCAGAAATCAGCAAGGACAGCTTTAATGATGTTAATAGCATTTGTATAGCACTTTAACAGGGAGAAAGTGCTATACAAATGCTATATCAGTGATGGCGAACCTTTTCGAGACCGAGTGCCCAAACTGCAACCCAAAACCCACTTATTTCTCGCAAAGTGCCAACACGGCAATTTAACCTGAATACTGAGGTTTGAGCTTAGAAAAAATGGTTGGCTCTGAGGCATGCGGTTACTCAGGAGTAAGCTTGGTGGTAGTTGTTGGCTTTGCTTTGAAGCAACTGTGCAACTCTTCCAACGGGTGAATCACGACCCTAGGAGGGTTTACTCGGAAGCAAGCCCCATTGCCAGCAACTGAGCTTACTACCAGGTAAAGGATTGCGCTTTAGTTCTTTGCATGAAAATCAGCGGGGTTTAATGCTAATAATCGAGCCCAGCGGCCCAGGCCAGCCTAGATGTGTGGGGGGGGGGGGGCGATTTCCTCCCCACATGATGAACTCTGTTTGTGCGTGCCCACAGAGAGGGCTCTGAGTGCCACCTCTGGCACCCGTGCCATAGGTTCGCCATCACTGTGCTATATTATATTAACATGGGCTTTTCCGCACAATTCATTTAAAACATTTTAAGGCAGGAAATAAGGTGTTTCCTCCAAGGAGGTCTGCATTGTTTTTACCCCCAAAACATTTTATTTCCAGCCTCAGAATGTTTTAAATGAATCCTCTTTTAAAACAGTTCTCTGGTTTGAAACATTTTGAAAACATCTTCAGTTGCTGTGTGATCTGTTAACAATGTTTCCCAGGCTTCTCTGCTTCCCTGAACTTTGTCAGAACCAATACAGGTGGCATGCCGGCTCCCAAACATAACAATTGTTGCATATACAGAAATCATAGACAGACACCTTTGTAGCTTACAAAGGAATTATTTTATAATGAGCTGCAATGGGCGGTCAGCCCCTGGCTGAGTTTGACTTCATCGTGACTTCTAATTGGCCTCAAATGAACGTTGTTTATTAAATATTGTCAGAGTAAATTTCTGTCTCTCTTTCTCTTATTCACCTCCCCGTAACAGCCAAGGACAGTTTCATTCCTGCACCCTGCTTGTGTTCTCAGAAGAGTCCTTCTGAGCCCATTATAAATGTAATTTCTTTGTAAGTTCTATTTATGATTTCTGTTTATATGCAGCAGTTGTTATGTTTGGGAACATGCGTGCCACCCTGTATTGGTTCTGAGAAACTTATTGACTACTGTAAACCATAAACATAGTTGTACATACAGTTCAATTTGATATAGGAAAAAAAAAGACTATTTTTGGTCTGTGTTATAGTCTCTGTAGAGATATTTTATTTAGATGCTTTAATCTGAATTTGGAGACATTAAAAAGGTAAGTGGGTTCACTTGTTTAGCCATTTGGTGCAGAATGGGGTGTGGATAGCTAAAGGCTGAGGTCTAAGACATCTTGTCTAATGTAAGTTCATAGAGCAAAGCATATGTATATATATTGTTGATGCCATGTAATATGTAATTAAGAATAATGTTGTATGATATGTTATTATTTTTCGATTACAGCCGGTTGGCTCAATTAATTTATAATAAATTGCATGTTCCTGAAGAAGATGGATGATTGAAAACGCAAATACGCGATTGCGTTTGAATTGAACTGTTCATATCATCATTAATCGAGGCTTGCATTGCCACAGCGGAGAAGCTTGTAAACAGTGACGCTTGAATTTCGCAACAGCTGAGCAGCACTCGAACTCTTTGGCAAGAATTTGCCGGCACCACATTCTGTTATGGACTTTTGTGGTTTGCATTCTGCTGTTTTTGATACATAGCACTGAATAAGGAATCTAGCTTCTTATGAACTATACCTCTTTATATTTAAGAATTGTGATGCAATTGTACCAATAGTTTAAGAACTTATGTCAATAAGATACATTTCAGTTTTTGGAACGATAGTGGATTATTTATTTGACCATAATTGTTTATGTTTTCACTACCAGCCAGCTGGTGTGCTGCGCAATTTCCTGGGTTAATTAGTTTCACGCAGCACACCTGTTTGTGTTCATTTTGGACTCACATGAATAACAAAAGCCAAAACCCAGACCTTGGCAAATGAAAGTGCAATTGCTGGATTTGGCCACAAGAGGGAGGTGCCAAACCACAACACATGCCGTGTGTGGCAATAAACGAAATTCAGAAGGGGGCAGCTTGTGGGTAAAACGTCCAGAGCGTGGGTGCCCTCTGGTGGTTTATTTATACCCCTGACTTTCTCCCCAGTTGGGGTCCAAAGCAATTGACATAGTTCTCTTCTCCTCCATTTTATCCTCACAACAATTTTGTGAGGTCAACTAGTATCTGCATGCGTGCGTGCGTGCGTGCGTGCGTGCGTGCGTGCGTGCGTGCGTGCGTGCGTGCGTGCGTGCGTGCGTGAATGGCCCAAATTCACACAGTGAGCTTCCATGGCAGAGTGGGGCCTCAAACAAAGTTCTCCCAGGTTTTAGCCCGTTGCTTCGCCATCCAGGCCACATCTTCCAATCTAGAGGGACTTTGCGGCATGCTCGGAGTCACTCCAAATGGAAAGTGGTCTCAGATCTCTGGCAATGACTGCTAACACATATTCATTATATTGGCTTGAGTCATGCTGTCATGTTGCACAAAGGGGAGAGATGAGTCTTTCCTTTAATGTTGGTGTCGCTCGGTAATCGAGGGAGGATAATGGACAGTCAGGGGCAGATGTCAGCTCTGAGGCTCAGATTGCAAACTGTTGCAACCTGCTGGGATGGACACCAGAACCCACGTTTGTTTGCTCTGGCAGAGTTCCTGAAAGCTCTCCAGGGAGAAACCTGTGAGACTGGAAGCCACAGCCCTGATGCTGCTTTGGGTCTAGCACTACCTGCAGGACAGACTGTCCTAGGTTGGGGGGGGGGGGGCGCTGAGCCTTCCTCTCTTCTGCCAGATCTAGGGTTGCCAAGTCCCCCAGCCACCAGAGGGGAGTGAGGAGGTAGGGCTGCCAGATTCATGTTGGGAAACTCCTGGAGAAATGGAAGTTCAGCATAGAAAGGACAGGGGCCCCATTGGGGTACAATGTCATAGAATCCACCTTCCAAAGCTTCCATTTTCTCCATGGAAACTGATCTCTGCAGTCCAAAGATTGATGGGATTTGGCAAGTGCCAGTCACACAATCCAGTAATGAAGGAGTTAATTGTTGCATGCCAATTAGTTAGTGAGGTCAGAAGTCAGTGACCAGGTAACTGATACCTATTGGTTGGGTGGGCTACATGCAGGCCTGCACGCAGGCTTTAGATATATGTTCTTTGTTGCACTCTGCACGTGGTCAGTTAAGGTCAGTTCAGTCTATCCATAGCTTAGTAGCCATGTAATAGTCTAAGCAGCAAGCTGGCTGTTGGTGCTAGCTAGTAAGAAAGATGTTTATTGTTTTTCATCCAAGTTTCCCTTCCCTGTAGTAAGTAAACTTTATTTCAGTAAAGCAACTGGTCTCTGCCTCATTATTGCATTAAGAAGAAGAAGAAGAAGAGTTTGGATTTATATCCCCCCTTTCTCTCCTGTAGGAGACTCAAAGGGGCTGACAATCTCCTTGCCCTTCCCCCCTTACAACAAACACCCTGTGAGGTAGGTGGGGCTGAGAGAGCTCCGAGAAGCTGTGACTAGCCCAAGGTCACCCAGCTGGCGTGTGTGGGAGTGCACAGGCTAATCTGGATTCCCCAGATAAGCCTCCACAGCTCAAGTGGCAGAGCTGGGAATCAAACCCGGTTCCTCCAGATTAGATACACAAGCTCTTAACCTCCTACACCACTGCTGCTCCTGATGGAAGTTTAATTAACTCTGCTAATTAAGTATTTGTCCACACGACAAAGATGCACTGTAATTCCAGGGGTTCACCCGGCCCCACCTGGAGGCTGACATCTTTAGCCAGATCCCCAAGTTTTCCTCTGATCCTGTCCCCCCATGTTCCCCTCAACCTGCCTGTACATTTCCCTCTGCCCTATTTGTGATCCTGTTCACAAACCATGCCGGCACTGCCCGTGTCCCTTTCCCTGACGGTGCTGGGCAGCGCATGCAGCCGTGTGCACACAGGAAGTATTTGCAAGCAAGGGGGTGGGGAGGGGGGGTATTAACAGCAGAGGGCCCTGCCTGAAGCCCTAGAAACCACCCCATCTGAAGGCAGAGGTGGGATCCTGCAGGTTCTCACAGGTTCCTGAGAGTAGGTTACTAATTATTTGTGTGTGCCGAGAGGGAGTTGCTAATTGGTGATTTTGCCACGTGATTTTTGCCCTCCTCCGCTCCTCAGCAGTAGCGCGCAGAACTGGAAGCAGTCCAGCAGGAGGTGCACTGGCATGCATGGCAGCCTGCGCCCACGTGCATTCATTTCCCGCCCAAGGACTAGCGCAGCGGCTGCGTCCTTGCCACAGCCCCGCCCAGCAGTGCCCCATCCCTGGAATGCCCAGCCACACCCCCGTCGTGCCCCGCCCAGCCCCATTGGTGCCACGCCACTGTTTGAATCCCACCACCATGGGAACCTGTTACTAAAATTTTTGGATCCCACCACTCTCTGAAGGTATGCTGACGCCAGCCCTGCCTGCTTGGATGTCCTTCTTCCTAAACCCCCACCAACTCAGCAGCCCTAGACAGCCGACCCAAATTGATTGGCTGATCAATACCCCGTCTTTCTCCTCAAAGGGGACTTTTGTCATTCTCCTCTCCATGCCAGAAAGATCTGGACATGAGGGGGGGCGGGGGGGCTGGGCTGAATAAAGGTAAGGGATGAATCATAACAATAAAGGTAAGGGATGAATCATAACAAAACAGTAGCTAAGAGGGGGAGAACAAGGAACCCTCTGATTTCCCCTGTAATTTGATTAGCTGGATGGACCAGGGGTTTAATTCAATTTGAGACAGATATATGTTCAGTCACAGACTGCAATAGGCATACTTGGAGCTAAGGCGGATTCCGCACGGGTCAAAAACAGCAGGGTGAAAACAGTGTAAAAGGGTTTAAAACAGCATAAAAGGGTTTGCACCATTTCCCCCACCGTTTTCACACCCCTGTTTTTGGCCCAAAGCAGAATCCACCAAAGGTCTGCATCCTCTGTATCTATATCTCTAATATTCAATAAACACTTAAAACAGTGCGAAATAAGCTTTTATACTGTGTTAAACGTAACAAAACATAAACAAACATGCACACAGGCTTATAATCATGTAATAATTTACACAGAAATTCCTTAACAAAATAGTCCCTCTGCAAAGGGCTCACGGCAACAAATTAACACGAATAACGTGCACACGGGCGGTCGTTCCCTGGTTGTTGAATGACTTTGTGAAACCTTCACAGTGGTCCGTTATCCTGTGTATAATTAAGAAATAATTATTGTCAAAACACATTGACATTTGGCGTAGGAATCTTTGTGTAAATGATCACACAATAATAACCCTGCGTACGTGTCTTTTAGGTTAAGTTTAACGCAGTATAAAACCTTGCTTCTAATTGTTTCAGTGTTTATTGAATATTAGAGAGACTGGGATGACAGTGCCATTAGCCGTACAGGTGCGTGCTTGGCCTGCTAACTTTTGAGCAACCTTTCATTAGGACCGATCCTCCTGCTGAGGCATGGAGCTTTTCTGGAATTACCCCTGTGTCCAGACTACAGAGACCAATCTCCCTGAAGGAAATGGCTGCTCTGAAGGGTGGACTCTATGGCAGAGCTGAGCAAGCTGCTATCTGCGAGCCTCGTCATCTACATTCTGGGGCTAGCCTATGAAGCTTTCTTGGACTGACTCAGACCTATGATCCATCTAAATAAGTTTTGTGTATGCTGACTGGCCACCAGGAGCAGCAGTGGCGTAGGAGGTTAAGAGCACGTGTATCTAATCTGGAGGAACCGGGTTTGATTCCTCGCTCTGCCGCCTGAGCTGTGGAGGCTTATCTGGGGAATTCAGATTAGCCTGTGCATTCCCACACACGCCAGTTGGGTGACCTTGGGCTAGTCACAGCTTCTCGGAGCTCTCTCAGCTTCACCTACCTCACAGGGTGTTTGTTGTGAGGGGGGAAGGGCAAGGAGATTGTCAGCCCCTTTGAGTCTCCTACAGGAGAGAAAGGGGGGATATAAATCCAAACTACTACTACTACTCCTCTCTTCCTCCTCCTCTCTTCCTCTTCCTCTTCCTCTTCTTCTCCTCTGGGGTCTCAGGGAGGGCTTTCCCAACCCCTTGCATCCACATCCCATTGGATACTGCAGTATTATTGTGCTATAGTAATCATGTGCAACTGGTTTAGCTCCTCCAGAATCCAGCTCTGTATGATTGCTATAGCACTACATGTGAATGACCGCTATAGTACGACAATAGCAGTGGACCTGGATTTTTTGCTGCAGGCACTAAAATGTCTTGGACCATCTCTGTATTGTATTTTTAGTGTTTTGTCAGTTTTAAGCCTCCAGGGGGCGCAGTTTGTAGGCTAGCAGCATCAAAATTGCAGAGATTTGTTTGGAGACTCTCCTGATGATACCACCCAGGTTTTGTGAAGTTTGGTTCAGGGGGTCGAAAGCTATGGACTCCCAAAGGGGGTGCCCCATCCCCCATTGTTTCCAATGGGAGATAATAGGAGATGGGGGCTACACCTTTGAGGGTCCATAACTTTCGACCCCCTGAACCAAACTTCACCAAACCTTGATGGTATCATCATGAGAGTCTCCTAAAGATACCCTGAAAGTTTGGTGATGCTAGCTTAACAATTGCACCCTGACAGCAGCCACCCCCTAAATTTCCCCAGATTCTCTTTTTAAATCCACCCCCTTCGGCATGGATTTAAAGGGAGAATCTGAGGTCCCCAGTTTAAACATTGAAAGTGATGCCATTTCAGGGTGGGGGACAATCCATCCCAAAACAGCATCACTTTCAATGTTGTTTTAATTGGGGACCCCAGATTCTCCCTTTAAGGTGGGACCTTTCCCCACTCCCTTCCATCTCTCTCTATGTCAAGGCTAAGCACTCCTCTCATGCTGCTTGTGGCATCCCAGGCACGCACTCCAGAGCGTAAGCCTCCCACGACTCCTCCCGCTGCCTCTGTGCTGGTCGCCAAAAGTGCATGCCGCTCAGAAGAAAGCGCTTGGGATGTCAGCAAGGCTTGAGGGGGCGCGACAGCGGCAGCGTCGGGGCGGCTGCGCTGTGGCCGCCCCTGCCGTGGGGAGGGAGGAGGAACCCCGCGCTACTCTCCTCTAGTAGGGTGGGGCTTACGGTAAGTGGGGAAAGGCCCGTGGATTTAAAAGAAGAATTTGAGCTCTCTACTTTAAACACCATTGAAAGTGATGCTGTTTGGGGGTGGATTCCAGTATCACTGCGGGGGGGGGGGGGGGGCGCAAATCTCAGATTTTGCACCAGGCTCCATTTTCCCTAGCTACGCCTGTGCCCAGAGGGGAGGGCAGAAGGGGCTGCCGGCTGCCGGCTGGGAGCCCAGCTGGGGGTGGGGGCGGGGGATGGCAGGGCAGGGCAGGGGAGGGGAGGGGAGTTTGCCATCCCGGGCTTCGGAGAGCTGCTTTTATAAGCACTGAGCCCGGGGTAGGGCTTGGGAAGGCGTGGCTCCCCCCAGGGTCATGGGGGGTGGCCCCACCCCTGAAAACCCCCCCATAAAAAATCTATACCTACGTCCCTGGATCTGACTAGTCTGGGCCATCTCCATTGTAGTCTATTACCGCCCATATCCAATATGTCCTTGATCGACTCTAGCACTCTCCCCTGGCGCCCACTAGGGGCTCGAGTCTTTTAAACAAAACAGTTGGCACCTCACTATCTGTGTATATTTAGAAGTGGTAAGAAGCAGAGAGGCTCCCCAGATTCTGGAATGTGCCAGCATGGTGTAGCAGTTAAAAAGCACACGGACTCTAATCTGGAGAACTAGCCTTTGATTCCCCACTCCTTCACATGAGCGGCAGATTCTTATCTGGAGAACTGGGCTTGATTCCCTGCTCTTCCACATGAAGCCTGCCTGCTGGGTGACCTTGGGCTAGTCGCAGATCGTTCAGAACTCTGTCAGCCCCACCTGCCTCCCCAGGTGTCTGTTGTGAGGAAGGGAAGGCGCTGCTTTAAGGCTCCTTACAGTTGAGAAAAGCAGGGGATAAATCCAATCTCTTCTCCTACCTACAGCAGCCTGTCTATCTCTGAAACAGTCGGCTTTTACACACAACTGAAACAAAATTTGCGTGCTGACCGATATAGTTTGTAGAGGTTTATTTATTTGGATCTCTGGATTATTGTTAACTAGCACTAAAGCCCATTTTCAATTAAACTCAATGGTTCTAGATTAAATTCAATTTCAATTCAATGGCTCTAGAGGGAGGGAGGGAGGGACCCCCTCATCCTCCCCCCCCGCCCCGCCAGGAGAGCGGCCCCAGACCAACCTCCACCTCAGCCCCAGCTGGGCTTACCTAAGGTTGGTGCTTGTCATCTTTGTAAGGTAGGTCCCATGGTGGGATTCAGCCGGGTTCGCACCACTTTGCCAGAACCGGTTATTAAAATGGTGCTTGTAAACAACCAGTTGTTAAATTATTTGAATCCCACCACTGGGCAGGTCCTGCTGTTTGTTTGGGGCGGGGGGGGGGGGGAAGAGTGGTGGGGCAATGTGAGCTCCCAAAGGCACCTAGTGGGCCACTGCGAGTAGCAGAGAGCTGGACTAGATGGACTCTGGTCTGATCCAGCTGGCTTGTTCTTATGTTCTTATGTTCTTAATGTGCTGCCGTGACAGGCTGGGCTGCAGTAAAACCATTTTGCAGTATTCCACTGGGTTGCTTTTGGGGGCAGGGGAAGACAGCAATTGGGTGGCCAGTGGCAGGTTTGGCAGGGCAGCTTGTTGTTTGTGGCAGGGGGAGGCTCCTGAGTTGGGGAAAGTCTTCATGAGTCTTGTGCACTCGTTGGCTGGGGGTTCGTCGTTGGATATTCCATCCCTTAGGCAACTGTGTATAAGGATCCGATGGTAGTAAAGCAAATCGAGTATAGATACCTGTGGAATGTCCAGGGTGGGAGAAAGAACCATTTTCCTGTTAACAAGTGTAAAAGGGTGCAATTAGCAAGCTTGATTTGCACGTGTGGGTGAGATCCACCCATTTAACATGTGAGTAACCATGAAGATAGCACAATTAATTAGTGTGGCCATCTGCATTGTAGTAGCCTGGTCTTTTGATCCACTTGCTTTACTACCATCAGATCCTCTGAAGACGGCAGCCACAGATGCAGGCGAAACGTCAGGAGAAAATGCTGCTAGAGCACGGCCATACAGCCTGGAAACCACACAGCACCCCAGTGATTCCAGCCGTGAAAACCTTCGACAATACATGTGTATAAGGATTTTTTAGGCCAGCTGATGTTTTGATGGTTTTAATAATTCATCACTGTTTCTTTTTAAAACATGATACACAAAATAAGTTTTTAAAAATGACAGAGCATTCGAAAACATCGCCGTATCATATCAGAGTGAAAACAGAAAGGGATGTCACAAGGATAGCCGAGAACTAGAATGAAAATCAACAGGCAGAAGTAACTGGAGAATGTCAAACGCAGTCCTCTGCATAGGTAAGCCGGTTCTGGGTAAATATGGCAGAGTTTTTGCCAAGTGGCAAAGAACAATAGCTTCTTTCTAGATGAGAAAGCCTAGGGCAACAGTTTTTACCACTAGTCCATTCAAGAAGAAGAAGAAGAGGAGTTTGGATTTATATCCCCCCTTTCTCTCCTGCAGGAGACTCAAAGGGGCTTACAATCTCCTTGCCCTTCCCCCCTCACAACAAACACCCTGTGAGGTGGGTGGGGCTGAGAGAGCTCCGAGAAGCTGTGACTAGCCCAAGGTCACCCAGCTGGCGCGTGTGGGAGTGTACAGGCTAATCTGAATTCCCCAGATAAGCCTCCACAGCTCAGGCGGCAGAGCTGGGAATCAAACCCGGTTCCTCCAGATTAGTTACATGAGCTCTTAACCTCCTATGCCACTGCTGCTCCTTTCACCTTAATTTCCAGATGCATCCTTTCACCTTAATTTCCAGAGCATATATTAGGACAGTTGCCAACTTTGAGATGGAAAATTCCTGAAGATCTGGGGATGCTGGCAACACTAAGGATACCTTTGGCTGTAGGGGACACATATATGAGCGGGGGGGGGGGGGGGGTGACCTGGAAAACATTCCCTCACGTCCACACAATGGAGAAGAGCAGTGGTAATGCTAGAGCTCTGTCCGCCGGCCATTATCAATTTTCTCCCAGAGGAACCCACGATAAGCTTCAGAGGGGCACTAGAGCTCCCCGGGGCTCAGCTAGAAAAGCACTCATCTAGCCCCCTCGGGATTCATCCCTGCTCCAGCCTCTGAGATAACTTTCTGGGTCGATGATCCCAGTCAGCTGAGGCGGAGAAAAATCCCACTGCATTTGCGTTTGGCAGTTTGGCACGGCAGTAATAGAATCTATGGGCTACAGCTTTAATTATTGTCACTAGGCGAAATTAGAATAAAAAACCAGCTGGGCCTCTTTCGCTGTTTTGGTAGGACCAGAATTAGTCAGCAGTTTCCAATGCCATAGATGCTCAGCCCGAAACTTCCATGTTTCTATTGTGCAGGGGTGGTGGGGGTGGGCAAATAAATCCTCATTAACACAGACTTGGGGACTTCATATTCTAAACCTCCATCTCTTCCGTTTTGGAACTCCCTCCTCCTATTTCCGCAAAAGTTAAAATGTTCTCTTGGTCGTGCTGTCAGATAGTAATGAAAGGTGATGTTCAGTGGTGGGATCCAAAAATTTTAGTAACAGGTTCCCAGGGTGGTGGGGTTCAAACTGTGGCGTAGCGCCAATGGGGCTGGGTGGGGCATGACGGGGGCATGGCCAGGCATTCCGGGGGCGGGGCATTCCTGGGCGGGGCTGTGGCAAAGAGGCAGCCGCTGCGCTGGTCCTTGGGCGGGAAACGGATGCACGCAGGTGCAGGCTGCCACGCACGCTGGTGCATTTCCTGCTAGGCTGCTTCCAGTTCTGCGCGCTACTGCTGAGAGGAGGGGCGTAACTAAGGCAAAAATCACGTGGCAAAATCACCAATTAGTAACCCCCTCTCGGCACACACAAATAATTAGTAACCTAGTATTGTCGAAGGCTTTCACGGCCGGAATCACTTGGGTGCTGTGTGGTTTCCGGGCTGTATGGCGTGCTTCAGTAGTATTTTCTCGATGCTGGTTGCCAGATTGTGGCTGGCATCTTCAGAGGATCCTCTGAAGATGCCAGCCACAGATGCAGGCGAAACGTCAGGAGAGAATGCTGCTAGAACGCGGCCATACAGCCCGGAAACCACACAACACCCAAATTAGTAACCTACTCTCGGGAACCTGTGAGAACCTGCTGGATCCCATCTCTGGTGATGTGTGTATCTCTAGCATATGTCCAGACAGAGTTTCAGCAAGCACAACTTCTCTGACGCCTATGCAAATCTGTACCTGCTAAGCTATCCTTTGCCACACAACTACTGAAGAAAGGAGGCCATCTGTTCTTGCCTTCTTGGGTTCTGACTGGGGTTTCCAGCCTCCAGGTGAGGCCTGGAGATGTGGAATTACAACTGATCTCCAGACAACAAAGATCAGCTCCTTTGGAGAAAACAGTTGCTTGGGGGGGAGGGGGTTGAATTCTATGGCAATTTATCTCAACAAGCCATTTCCCCTCCCCAAACTCAACTTTCCCCAGGCTCCACTCCCTAATCTCAAGGAATTTTCCAAAGAAGAGTTGGCAACCATACTATTGACCCTCCACAAAGACATTAGGAATTCTGCTTCCAAGCCACAGGTCACAACACACTATATCACATTTGTAGCAACTTCATGGCTGTTATGGGACATTGTGGTGGTGGTGGGAAAAATATGACTCTGTAGGGTTTTCAAGGCAAGACACATTCAGAGGTGGTTTCCCATTGCCTGCCTCCATGTGGGCTGAGAGACTCCTGAGAGAACTGTGACTAGCCCAAGGTCACACACGCAGGCTTAATGCAGAGGAGTCCAACCCTGTTTTCCATATTAGAGTCCACTACTCTTAACCACTATACCACGCTGGCTCTCATGAGACTGTATAGCTATAACGTAAATAGAAATCATAATTAAGTGCCCTGGGCTTTCCCTCAATGAATCCTGGGAATTGTAGTTTGGTTACAGCTTACCAACCTGCCCGATGGAACCACAGTTCTCCGGGAAGAGAGGAAATTATCATTAATTTAAATTAAATTTATAGTCTTTAGATCAGGGTTGGCAAACTGGCAGCCTGTCAGATCTAGCCTGAAGGCATTTTTATCATGTGACCCTCCCAGTAGATCTACCAAATTTTAATTACAGCGTGATCAAAAATTTCTACGCAGCTTCACTCATGATAAGTTAGGAAACCGTCAGGTGGCTATAAATAGCAGGAACAAAGGAACGGAAAGGTGGCCAGGTTGTTCACTACATGGAAGAGACAATCCCTGCTTTGCTGTTCATTCTCTTCCTGTTCTGATGTGCAATCTGTAATGATGACTAACTGAAGTGTGAATGTAGGCCTGAGAACCTGTACTGGGCAACTGTGACATCCTGACAGACGAGGGTTGCCAACTTTGGTTTGGGAAATACCGGGAGATTTGGGGAGGGGAGAGTTTGAGAAGGGGAGGGATTTCAATGGAGTATAGGCCATCTTCCAAAGCAGCCATTTTTCCCAGAGGAACTGAAATCTGTCACCTGTAACAGTGGGAGATCTCAAACTACCTCACGGAGGTTGCCGGCCCTACTGACAGATGGGGACAGCACCCACATCTCTAAGGAGACTGATAACTTGTGAGGTGGTTTTATTTGGAGGCTCGATGTGATATTGGCCTTTGGACCACTGCCTAGAAGAAGAGGAAGAGGAGGAGGAGGAGGAGTTTGGATTTATATCTTCCCTTTTTCTCCTGTAGGAGACTCAAAGGGGCTTACAATCTCCTCTCCCTTCCCCACTCACAACAAACACCCTGTGAGGTGGGTGGGGCTGAGAGAGCTCCGAGAAGCTGTGACTAGCCCAAGGTCACCCAGCTGGCATGTGTGGGAGTGCACAGGCTAATCTGAATTCCCCAGATAAGCCTCCACAGCTCAGGTGGCGGAGCGGGGAATCAAACCCGGTTCCTCCAGATTAGCTCACACCTGTTCTTAACCACTACGCCACTGCTGCTCCCTAGAGAATAGGGTAGCCCATCAGTATAGAGACAGTGGCATTCACTGAAGGGGTTACACCCCATAACTTCACTCTTTAGAAGGAAGTTCAAGTAGCGGTTAGAGACTCTGCGATTGAACCCTGTCCAAGTGGACTACTGCAAAATGGTTTTACTACAAATCCTGCAAAATGGTTTTATGTGAGAGGTCCTAGAAGCACTAATAATATTTCGAGCCAGCAAAGATTCAACAAGATCAGGCATCACCTGGGAGCCAACTAGCGCGATATTACCTATTTCAAACTTGAGAATCTGCAGCAAACCATAAAGCTTGTGGGTGAGGTATAGGCTGCAGTATACAGTATTAATACCCTGTGGAGACTGAGAGACGAGTCTCACATTTTCGAACTGATGCTACTTAAGTGTCAGTGGAGACTGAGATGACGTCCCATATATTTGTATACTGTAATGATACTAGTTAAGTATCAGTGGAGACTGAAGAATAAGCCCCGCACAATCCTATACTGTGCTGAAACTTTGGAGATTTGCTTTGTATATAGTAGTAAAGTATGTAATAGTAAAGTATTTCAAAGCTTTTATAAGATATCCGGTCTTGCGACTGCCAGCTTTTGTTGGTGCAAACTGCTCTCAGAGGTCTGCAACCTGCGGCTCTCCAGATGTTCATGGGCTACAAATCCCATGCTGGCAGGGGCTGATGGGAATTGTAGTCCATGAACATCTGGAGAGCCGAAGGTTGCAGACCCCTGGTCTAGTTTAACCTCCAGGTGGATCCCAGAGATATCCTGGAATTAAAACTGATCTCCAGATTACACCGATCAGTTCCCCTGAAGACAATGGCAGCATTGAAGGGTGAAGTATGGCATTATATCTTCCCGATATACCTACCCCCCCAAGCCCCACCTTCCCTATGCTCCTCCCCCGGAATCTCCAGGAATTTCCCAACCCTACTCGAGACCCAGAACCTCCTCCCTCGGTCATGGCCCTATTTCTTCCAGTATGGCACCTCTGATGTTACAATTCCTATTCCCAACTTTTTTAATTAAGTACTTAAAGATATACGAAGAGCAATGTAAATGACCTGGAAGTAGGGGTGGGTAGCGTGGTGGCCAAGTTTGCAGATGATACCAAATTATGTAGTGTGGTGAGAACCGCAAAGGATTGCAAAGAGCTCCAAGCGGACCTTGATAAATTAGGTGAGTGGGCTCAGAAATGGCAAATGCAGTTCAATGTAGCAAAATGTAAAGTGATGCACATAGGGGCAAAAAATCCAAACTTCACATACACGCTACAGGGGTCAGTGCTATCAGTCACAGACCAGGAAAGGGATTTGGGCGTCTTAGTTGATAGTTCCATGGGAATGTCAACTCAATGCATGGCAGCTGTGAAAAAGGCAAACTCTATGTTGGGGATAATTAGGAAAGGAATTGAGAATAAAACTGCAAAGATTGTCATGCCCTTATATAAAGCAGGGTGCTGTAATCAAGCACTTGGAGTACTGTGTTCAGTTCTGGTCGCCACATCTCAAAAAGGATATTGAAGAGATAGAAAAAGTGCAGAGAAGGGCAAATGAGGATGATTGAGGGACTGGAGCACCTTCTTATGAGGAGAGGCTGCAGCGCTTGGGACTCTTTAGGCTGTGTAGGAGACGTCTGAGGGGAGATATGATTGAAGTCTATAAAATTATGCATGGGGTAGAAAATGTTGACAGAGAGAAATTTTTCTCTCTTTCTCACAATACTAGAACCAGGGGGCATACATTGAAAATGCTGGGGGGAAGAATTAGGACTAATAAAAGGAAACACTTCTTCACGCAACGTGTGATTGGTGTTTGGAATATGCTACCACAGGAGGTGGTGATGGCCACTAACCTGGATAGCTTTAAAAGGGGCTTGGACAGATTTATGGAGGAGAAGTCGATTTATGGCTACCAATCTTGATCCTCTTTGATCTGAGATTGCAAATGCCTTAGCAGACCAGGTGCTCGGGAGCAACAGCAGCAGAAGGCCACTGCTTTCACATCCTGCATGTGAGCTCCCAAAGGCACCTGGTGGGCCACTGCGAGTAGCAGAGAGCTGGACTAGATGGACTCTGGTCTGATCCAGCTGGCTTGTTCTTATGTTCTTATGTTCTTAATGTAGCACTTAGCGATCGATGTCACCCATATAGATTCACTAGCTAAGAGCTCTTTGCAGAAAGGAATGAGGTAAAAAAAAATTCCCATCATTGGGTGACATCATCCCTACGAAATCATCCGTACACCGCTCCTCCCTCACAGACACCAGAGTTGAACATGTTGCTATAAATGGCAGCATGGCATCACCAGAGGTCACTTGTCAGGGTGTTCTCTTCCCAGCTGATACGTAATCACTGCCCCAAATCCCACAATTCATAGGAGCTCAGAACCAGCCTGACCCTAAATGCTGGCACTGGGGAGAACAGGAGGCATATTATAGCCATATGTGGATGGGATATAGGGGGATATGATTGAAGTCTATATCCGGACAGGATATGGGGGGATATGATTGAAGTCTGTAAAATTATGCATGGGGTAGAAAATGTCGACAGAGAGAAATTTTTCTCTCTTTCTCACAATACTAGAACCAGGGGGCATCCATTGAAAATGCTGGGGGGAAGAATTAGGACTAATAAAAGGAAACACTTCTTCACGCAACGTGTGATTGGTGTTTGGAATATGCTGCCACAGGAGGTGGTGATGGCCACTAACCTGGATAGCTTTAAAAAGGGCTTGGACAGATTTATGGGAGGAGAAGTCGATCTATGGCTACCAATCTTGATCCTCCTTGATCTGAGATTGCAAATGCCTTAGCAGACCAGGTGCTCAGGAGCAGCAGCAGCAGAAGGGCATTGCTTTCACATCCTGCACGTGAGCTCCCAAAGGCACCTGGTGGGCCTCTGCGAGTAGCAGAGAGCTGGACTAGATGGAATCTGGTCTGATCCATAGTTCTTATGTTCTTATGTTCTTAAGTGAAAAATTTTTGGACAACCATATTGTTATATATCGAGAAACTGGTGAAGATTAATATTGGGATAAATAATGATTTAATGTTCATGGGTGTAATGGAGGCTAGAAGGGTAAATTAAAAAATATAGCTATATGTATAAAATATTGATCAAAGCAGCACATGCAACAATAGCTTCAGGCTGGAAAGAAAATTTAAAAATGGACAATCCAGAAATGGTTGGAATATATCTGGGAACAAGTGACACTGGACATTTTCGATATAATAACAAAAAATAAACTGTGGCAGGATAAACAGGGCGAAATTTTGAAGATATGGACAATATATGCGGACTGGATGAAAGAAGCTGGAGTCAATGAGGAGATATGGGAGAAGAGATTACAAAGAATGAACTTACTGCTGTTTGTTTCATAAAACTATGAAGAAAATACAGGGGGGAAAGGGGAAAATGTATTGTTTGAAAACGAATGAAGAAAAGTATTAATATAAAATGGAATATTCAAATGATACAATAAAAATAATAATAATAATAATAAAAAGAACCAGCCTGACATCAGTCCCCAAATTTATACCCCTTCAGCCTTGCCACATCCATTAAGGTCAGTCTCCCATGTTCAGACCCTTTCAAGTCTACAGTGCCGTTCTCTTTATCTACCCCAAGGGTCTGCAACCTGAGGCTCTCCAGATATTTATGGACTACAAATCCCATCAGCCCCGTCAGCACGGCCAATTGGCCATGCTGGCATGGGGCTGATGGGAATTGTAATCCATGAACATCTGGACAGCCACAGGTTGCAGACCCCTGATGTACCCCATTCAGTGTGAAATAAAGTGTGCCAGCTAGGATTTGACCTTTAGGCATGTGCCCATTTGTTTCTGGGCACAATTCAAATTTTCTGGTTCTTACCTTTCAAGCCCTAAACTGGGAATTTCCAACCTATGGCCCTCCAGATGGTCATGGATTACGATTCCCATTGGCCTCTGCCAAAATGGCCAATTGGCAGAGCTGATGGGAATCCGTGAACAGCTTGCAGTGGTGGCAAACCTTTGGCACTCCAGATGTTATGGACTACAATTCCCATCAGCCCCTTCCAGCATGGCCAATTGGCCATGCTGGAAGGGGCTGATGGGAATTGCAGTCCCTAACATCTGGAGTGCCAAAGGTTCACCACCACGGAGCTAGAGGACCAAAGGTTTTGGGTCAAGGATCTTGAAGGACCACCTCCTCTCATATTGTCCAGCCTCCTCTCCCAGTTAAGATCTGCCATATACAAGCCCTGTTCTCTGTACTCCTGCCTTCAGAGGTGAGGCAGATGGCAGCCGGCAACAGGGCTTTCTCAGTTGTGGCCCCTTGCTTGCAGAATAGCCTTCCTCTTGAAGCTTTCCTGGCTCTTACATTGATTTCTTTTAGATGCCAGGCCACAGTGTTTCTTTTCACCCAGGCTTACAATTAAGAAGTTGCTTTTTAAAAAAACACTATCCTAAGTTTTTAAACTGTCATGTTAAGTTGTTTGTGGTCTGTTATTACAGCCTATGTTTTTATTCTGGGCTGGAGCTTTAAAGCTAGATTTTAATCAGTGTCTTTTAATTTTGTGAACCACCTTGTGCTGGTTCTTCTAGAGGTGGCATAATTTTTTTCTAAATTGAAAAAAAAAATCTGGTACTAGAGAACCTATGCGTCTTGAGATCCGTACCTCAACCATCAAATAAGATGCAGGTATGTATATCAGATTTGAAATTATGACCACAATTTATCTTGTTCTGTTGTGTTCAGTTTTAAATTTAAGTGAAGTCCAATATCTACCTGATTATTTGATTACTTTCACAGCTGTTTGCAAGTGGATTTTGCCATTCCGCACAGCTTCAAAGAGCACTGAAAGCAGTTTGAAAGTGCATTATTCTGCATGTGTGGAATGAGCCTCTGACTACTACCGGTATGCCACACTGGCGCTCAAGTGTATGAGTTGGACATGCCTGGGTTCAACTAAGTCCTGTTCAGCTGTGAAGCTTGCTGGGTAGTTGGGGGCCAGTCCCCCCCTCTCCTTTTCAATCTGACCTACTTCACCAGGTTGTTGTGAGGAACACACGGCGTCAACAGCACGTATTGCACTTTGAAAAGGTTGGATATTTCATTATTTACTTCATTTATGCTAGGGGTGGCCAACCTATGGTGCTCCAGATGTCCATGGATTACAATTCCCATCAGCCCTTGCCGGCATGGCCAATTGGCCATGCTGGCAGGGGCTGATGGGAATTGTAGTTCATGAACATCTGGAGCACCATAGGTTGGCCACCCCTGATATATACCATGCTTTTCTCTCTGATGGGGATCCAAAGCAGCTTACATTGTGCTCCTTTCTTTTATTTTATCCTTACAATAGTCCTGTGAGGGAGGTAAGGCTGAGAATGTGTGACTAGCCAAGGTCACCCAGCCAACTTCCATGGCAGAGTGGGGAGTTAAATAATCAAATCCTTGTCTGACACTCTGGCCCCTTCCGCACACGCAAAATAATGCGTTTCAAACCACTTTCACAGCTGTTTGCAAGTGGATTTTGCCATTCCGCACAGCTTCAAAGAGCACTGAAAGCAGTTTGAAAGTGCATTATTCTGCATGTGTGGAATGAGCCTCTGACTACTACCGGTATGCCACACTGGCGCTCAAGATATATGTGAGAAATAAATAAGCACAAGAAATACTTATTTGAACCCAAATCCGTTATGAACCTGCTCTCCCCTTCTATTCTTACATGCTATCTTTTGTGTAAACATTTTTCTTGGTGGGTTCAGGAGGCTATTTACTTAACCATTAATGCTTATTTTGTTTGCCTGCCTTGTAAACACCTTAATAAATCTCTGCATTTAAAAAAAAACAGTGGCTCCTTCTCAGAAAATAAAAATATATTTAGCATTTATTCAACCCATCAAGTGCTCAGAAAATTTCCATATAGTATGTCATACTAGTCTTTCCAACAACTCTATTGGGTATAATATCATTATTAATTATTATTTATTTTTAATTTATTTATTATTAGTTTTATATACCGCCCTCCCCCTGAGGGCTCAGGGCGGTTCACAACAGGTTAAAACAAACATTAAAACATAATTTAATATCAATTATATAAAAACAGAACCCATTTTAAAATGTGGATGGCGTCTGACTACTCCCCTCCCCCTATTCAGTTTTATGCACTATATTATGTAGTAGTAGTTGTTGTTGTTATTGTTATACTGTTATTATTATTGTGCCCATAGTGCAGATAGGAACACTAAGGTCAAAGTTTGCCTCCTGCCACCTACTAAGATTCCAACCCGGGACTTCTTGATCCCTTGCTCCCATCCTTGCAGCCCGCTGCTGTGCAGGTCTACTTGGAAGTAAGTCACGCTGTGATTAATGGGGTGGATTTCGAGTCAGCATGCTGAGGATTGCATCCTCTACCACTGAAAAGGGAATTCTCACCCACTCCTAAACCCAGCCCTAATTTTTTCCCCCATTTTGTTTGCTGTCAAGTCAAAGCGGACTTACAGAGACCATATAGGATTTCTTGGGAGGTGATTTGCCATTGCCTGCTTCTCACATTGTTATTCCTGTTGTTCCTTGCAGGCCTCCCATCCAAATAGCAGCCAAGGTCAGGGCAGAGAGTATGTGACTAGCCCAAAGTCACCCAGCAAGTTTCCGTGGCAGAGAGGGGATTCAAACCTGAGTTTCCCAGATCCTAGTCCAACGTCTTAACCACTACACTACAACATCTGAACCACTTACATCACACTGACTCTCTGCCCTAATATATAGCTGCCATAGATAACATGACTTGCTATTTGTTCCCCAAATCTAACGTACCCATTTCCCATCCTTTGGGAAGGCAGGTGGTCTGAGTCCTTCTCCCCAGCTCAGCTGAGACCATCAACCTCTCCCTCAGAGCCAGGTGAGTAAGGCAAGGCATAATCAATATGCAATTAGCCAGCCCAACTAAGAACTGCAGTATCCCCCCTTCCCAGAAGGAGGACTGGGGAAGAGGCTGAAGTCACAGCCTACCGTCATCCCAAAATCATCCCCTGCCCCTCCCCCCATACATCATGACATCATCTGCGTCCCTTTGCCCACCCCCACAGAGCGGTGATCTCCATCTGGGCGGCCTCTTGCCTCCCCATTGGCTGAGCAGAGCTGCCTGTCATCCCTTGAAGTAGGCGGGCCCCACAGCATTCACCCTATACCTCCCCCCCCAAAAAAATCTGAGACTTCAGAGTGTGGCAGCTGGTAGCAGGAGTTGAGGAACGACCCCCACGAGAGACACCAAAGTCCAGCTCAGCTATAAGCAAAGCAGTGGGTGAGTGAGCTTGGATACCCCATTCCATCGCTCGGGATGCGGTTGCCGGGGGAGACGGGATGCAGGGAGGTGGGAGGGGAAAGCAGCTGGGCGGAAAGTTTCCCCGGTTTCATCTCGTCCTCTGTACTGACCTAATTCTTCAGCACCCTTTTCTTGCTACCTCTGCCATCCTCCCAGCCTACTGGGACATTCTTCTGTCCCTTCACCCATTCTCCCAACCCTGCAGGATCTATAACACCCCCACTCATCCTCCTGATTCACGGATACGGTCCAGGGATTTCCTGGCTCCCAATCCACCTTCTCAAAGCTCCTGAGGTCCCATTACTCATCCGAAAGAGGGAATACAACCCAAGCTCGCTTGCCCACTAGCCCTTCCAGGACATGAAATCAGATCTAACCTTCAGATTTCCATCAGAAAGAAGAGGTAAATGGGGAGGGTCTCCTGTGGATGACAGAAGCAGCTATATCTGCATTTGGGCAAAAGAGCATCTTAGAACTCTCCTAGACCGCTCTTAGTCAGTGTACCAAGATGAGCACGGGCTAGAAAACAGGACTTTGGACATTGACCAAAACCTGCAAGGTTGGACAGGAAACTGGATTTTGATCATTTGCAGAGTCCCACTGGGTACAACTATTTCCCCTTGTAGTACAGAGATGCCTAAACCCAATTCTCAATGTATCTACTCAGAAGAAAGTCCTATTGTGTTTAATGGGGCTTACTCTTACATAAGTGTGCACAGGGTTGCTGCCATGTTCAGTGTAATTAAAGGTTGCATTTTGACTTAATTTTCTCCAACCTGTTCCCCCCCACCCCACCGTATAGAATGACCGTGTAGCCTACTTAAAAGGCATTGTAACAAGCTCTTGGTTTCATTCCAAGTGCATTAGAGCTAACTGAACAGCCTCGGAATTGCTTTGAAGTGCACTGAAGGCAACAGGCAGGATTGTAACTCTGCTGTAATGTTTGCTCTGGTTAATAATGGCCAAGCACCCCTTCCCACCCACCCCTGGCTCTAATAGAATGAAGGGAAGAAGTTTCATAGTTGTGCTTTAGGGAATATACAGTCCTAGAGAAGGAAGAGATTTTACCTGAAGAAGAAGACTATCAGCTTGGGATGAGTTTCTGCAGTTGTGTTAATGCTCTGCAAGAAATATAGGGATTAGCTGAAGGGGGTATATACTGGGGGGCAGGACTTCCTGGATTTGTCCCAGAGACTAGGGCAGTGGTGGCGAACCTATGGCACGAGTGCCAGAGGTGGCACTCAGAGCACTCTCTGTGGGCACGTGCAAACAGAGTCCCCCACACACACACACACACATCTAGGCTGGCCTGAGCTCGATTATTAGCATTAAACCTAAGACCTAGTTTTGGGGAAGCAGTGTAGGTAACCCTGTTAAGTGCTGTTAAACCCCACTGATTTTCATGCGAAGAACTAAAGCGCGATTCTTTACCTGGAAGTAAGCTCGGTTGCTAGCAATGGGGCTTGCTTTTGAGTAAACCCTCCTAGGGTTGTGAAAACGAAAAGGTTCACCATCACTGGACTAGGGGCTTCCCTGATTTGTCCCAGAGACTAGGAATGTGGGTCCACTGGGAGATGGACCTATGGACAGCCCATAAGTTGTGAAAGAGGATGGAAGCCAAGTCTGCTATCTGGGCACAACTGACTCCTGAGACTCACCTGATCTGATACACACACACTCCGTTTCTTTCAGTTTTATCCTCTGAGAAGGCAAGAATGGAAATCACTTCACATTAGAGGAGGCGTGAAGGGCAACATGAGTCCTTTCAAAGGAGTAGGTCTTCTCAGAAGGTACCCACTGGCAGGGCTGTCTTAACAGCATTATAAGTCCCCAGGCAAAACAGTATGTGAGACACAGACACACACGTGTAGGTGTGGTAGCACAGGTTACCGTGATACAAAATCAGAGGCAAATGCAAATGTCCATCTGTTACCACTGAAAAAAATCTTTAATAGTGTTCATTATCTTTAGCAAAGCAAATGCTAAATATGCATTGTCCAGCAGGGGCGTAATGCCCATTGGACAAGGTGGGCAGCTGCCCAGGGCATCACCTTGTGGGGGGCATCAAAATGCAGGGTTCGTTTTTGGGTATTTTTTAGTGGTTTCCCATTTTTGGCCTGCGGAGGGGGGGGCAGTTGGAAACAATGGGGGATAAGGGCACCCCCTTTGGGAGTCCATAACTTTGGACTCCTTGAACCAAACCTCACCAAACTTGGGGAGTAGCATAAGGACAGTCTCCTGATGATATGCTGAAATTTTTGGTGCTGATATGTCTAAAAATGCACCCCCTGCAGGCACCAATGTCCTGGTGCAAAAAAAATTGGTCGTGGTGGAGTGGCCGCCCGGGGGGGGGGGGGGCATCCAACTCAGGTTTTGCCCAGGGCTACAGTTTGCCCAGGGCTGCCTCGTACGCCCCTGTTGTCAAGTAACAAATATTTGTAAGTATAGTATAGTATTTATTTATTGACAGCATCACAACATATGTAGATTAACATAGGGCCCTTATGCTCATGGGGCCCCCCAGCAATTGCCCAGAATGCCCATACATTGAGACAGCCTTTCCCAACTAGGGTGGAAGATCCTGATTTGCTTTAAAAGAAACAAACAAGGCCGTTGGACACCCAAGCCACGCTCCCTTTTGAGCCGGCATCAACAATTTGAAGCACATGGGATCATCAGCCGGACAAGGAAGATGACCCTTTTGGGGTCACCCAGTTGTGGTTTGTTCCATTAACCCTCAATTCGGGGTTTCGCTTCATTCTGCCGCCCAATCAAATCTTCATTGATTCAGCATCAATTTTTGCCTGCGCTCCCCTTTCCTTCGCCCTGCGGCTATGTGACAGGTCGCCGTTCGGAACAATTTTCCCAGTGCCCTTGCCTGGGGCGATTGGATTTCAAGGTCCCTGCCCCATCAGGAAATAACTCCCCACATGGGTGCTGTGTGGTTTCCGGGCTGTATGGCCGTGTTCTAGCAGCATTCTCTCCTGACGTTTCGCCTGCATCTGTGGCTGGCATCTTCAGAGGATCTGATGTTGGGAAAGCAAGTGGAGTATATATCTGTTAGAGTGTCCAGGGTGGGTGGGGAAACCTTGTCTGTGAGACAAGGTTTCCCCACCCACCCTGGACACCCACCCTGGACACTCTCTTCCGTGGCAAAAACCACCGCCGTTCTATGACAATCACTGCTGTTTACTCCCAGAAACAATTTAGTATAATTTTCTGTTTGCTGTTTTAATGCATGGCTTCCCCTCCCCCTCCCCCCCTTCACCCCACAACATCCTCCCTTGCAAAGCTGGTTCCCTAGATCTCTGTATTGTTCTCATTCTGCGTGTCCCCATTTTTCGCTCTTTATTACAAGACTCGTTGGGGGTCTTTTCAACCAAACTGCTCGAGGCGAAGCCAATCGGGCCCAAACAAGCAAGAAATCACAATGCCATCTCAACAATGAGATTCTTTTAAAGCAGGCAATTGGCACTAAAAGACTGGCCAATGCAGGAAATGCCTGCAAGAATAAAACAATATTTAATTGGTCGCTGGAGGTCAAATCTGGCCCCTGATTGATTGATTAGGTATATCTTTGTCTCACCTTTTCACCAAGGAACTCAGGATGGCATATATGGATCTCCCATTCCCCCATTTTATCCACACAACAACCCCTGCTGGGGACTTCAAACTGTGGCTCTCCAGATGTGCATGGACTACAATTCCCATCAGCCCCTGACACCATGGCCAAGTGGCCGGGCTGATGGGAATTGTAGCCCATGAACATCTGGAGAGCCACAGTTTGCAGACCTGCTAGCTAGACCAAGAGAACCTGACTGCTAATAATCAAGCCCAGCGGCCCAGGCCAGACTCTGCTTCACAGCAGAGTGTGACTTTCCCAGATCCTAGCCCAGTGGTGGTGAACCTATGGCACGGGTGCCAGAGGTGGCACTCAAGAGCCCTCTCTGTGGGCATGCGCAAACAGTCACCCCACCCCACCCCCACACACATCTAGGCTGGCTTGGGCCACTGGGCTCAATTATTAGCATTAAACCTAAGACCTAGTTTTGGGGAAGCAGTGTCGGTAACCCTGTTAAGTGCTGCTAAACCCCACCAATTTTCATGCGAAGAACTAAAGCGCAATCCTTTACCTGGGAGTAAGCTCAGTTGCTGGCAATGGGGCTTGCTTCTGAGTAAACCCTCCTAGGGTTGTGATTCACCTGTTGGAAGAGTTGCATGGTTGCTTCAAAGCAAAGCCACCGCCTACCACCAAGCTTACTCCCGAGTAACACACGCCTTGGAGCCAACCATTTTTTGTAAACTAAAACCTCAGTATTCAGGTTAAATTGCTGTGTTGGCACTTTGCAATAAATAAGTGGGTTTTGGGTTGCAATTTGGGCACTTGGTCTCGAAAAGGTTCTCCATCACTGTCCTAGCCTGACATTCTAACAAATTCACTATGCTCACTCACTTATCAAATGATTTATATTTATACCCTGTTTCTCTCCCTAATGGATTTCTTTTTAAAAAATATAACATTTATGTTCTCACTCATAAAACAAACAAACAAAACATACGAACACAAAGAAAACGAAACTCTCTGCACATCAAATATTGACTTCTAGCTAGTTAATCTTTGACTAAAAGTTATCTCTAGGTTCATCATGCATAAATAATTAAGACATTAATTCAATAGTTATTTCTTAAATGTTTTCAAATTGATTGCTAAAATGCTTTACCGTGTTATTCCCCCCATTTTATCTTCACAACCTCCCTGTAAGGTAGGCTAGAGTGACTGACCTAAGGTTACTGAATGAGTTTCTATGCCAGATTGTAGATTCAAACCAAGATTCCAGTCTGACACACTAATCCAGGGGTTCCCAACCTTTTCAAGACTGACAGAACCTTGGAATTCTGTCACAGGGCAGTGGGTGTAACCCCAAAATGCTTGCCACGGGAGACAGAATGAATAACTGAATGTCAGGGGATGAGGTTATACATGAATCTGATAGTAAACTCTCAGCATTTCAGGCCCAAGTACAGTTTAACAGGAAGCCTTGTTTAAAAAGCTTTTCTTGCATAGACACAGCTTGCCTTCAGTGATCCAGTGAAGATCTTTGTGCTATGGGGCAGCTGCCATTGAAGCAACTTTTACAAAACCCACACAACCAATCAGAAGCCCGCTGGACAAAAGCCCCACGTGACCTTCGCCCACTTCCTAAAAACACTTGGCCGCTGCCAGAAATATGTCAGCGGGTACCATGGCACCCATGAGAGGTTATGCTATAACCCAGTGATGGCGAACCTTTTCGAGATCGAGTGCCCAAATTGCAACCCAAAACCCACTTATTTATCGCAAAGTGCCAACACGGCAATTTAACCTGAATACTGAGGTTTTAGTTTACAAAAAATGGTTGGCTCCAAGGCGTGTGTTACTCGGGAGTAAGCTTGGTGGTAGGCGGTGGCTTTGCTTTGAAGCAACCATGCAACTCTTCCAACAGGTGAATCACAACCCTAGGAGGGTTTACTCAGAAGCAAGCCCCATTGCCAGCAACCAAGCTTACTCCCAGTTAAAGGATCGTGCTTTAGTTCTTCACGTGAAAATAAGCGGCGTTTAACAGCGCTTAACAGGGTTACCTACACTGCTTCCCCAAAACTAGGTCTTAGGTTTAATGCTAATAATCAAGCCCAGCGGCCCAGGCCAGACTAGACATGTGTGCGGGGGAGGGGGTGGTGGTGCTCTGTTTGCGTGTGCCCACAGAGAGGCCAAAGGTTTGCCGTGCCATAGGTTTGCCACCACTGCTATAACCACTTCACTCCTCACCGGTGTAAATGGGTAGGCTAGCAAACTAAATGTCCTCCTGGTCAGTTTTTCTGCCATTAGAAGCTGGCCATTTGGGTTTACCTAGATTGTTTTAACAGAAAGAGTTCAGCTTCTGTAGTACAGGAAGTTTAAGAGAGAATGCAGAAGAACGATGCCTCCAAAGTCAGGATGCCAATCTCCTGGTGGGGCCTGGTGATTACTTGGATTGATAGCTCATTTCCAGACTACAGAGATCAGTTCCCTGGAGAATATGGATATAAGGACATAAGCGCATAAAAAAGAGCCTGCTGGATCAGACCAGAAGCCATCTCATCCAGTGGTCCACCAGATGCCTTGGTCCACTCGCAGTGGCCCACCAGATGCCTTGGGGAGCTCGCACGCAGGATGTGAAGGCAATGGCCTTCTGCTGCTGCTGCTCCCGAGCGCCTGGTCTGCTGAGGCATTTGCTGAAGGGCAACAGGCATATTTGGTATATATAATCCTGTCAAGCAGCAAAGGGATTTAGCGGTATGGAAATGTGTAATTGTCCGGCACATCGAAGCTAAAAATAGTTATCTATCAATAGAGCCAGCCCGTTTTAACACCTCCGAAGTTCATGAAAAACATAAGCAGAGAACTTTACCCAACCTGAGAGAGAGATTTACATTTATATCACGCCAGTATCACAAATGGCAATTCGTGCACTGCAGCTTATGGTTTGTTACACACAGTTTGGTGGTTAGCGTCACAATATCTTTTAGAAGTCTAGTTCGAGGGAATTTAGGAACCTCACGGCTCTTGAATGTTCAGGAGCTACAGATTCCCATCGGCCCCTACCAGCATGGGCCAATTGGCCATGCTGGACAGAAACTGATAAGGGAATTCAGGATTCTGAGCATCGGAAAACGCAATTCCCTACCCCCCGGTTCTAATCGAAGCACATTCCTATATCATTTGGTTTACAACAGTATACAGAGCACAGAGAACATCTTTTCTCTTAGTCAGGCAGTCTGGCAGTCTCAGAGAGTGTGTGTGAGGGAACAGAACACTACCAACGGACTTTAACTGTCACCCTTAGAATGTTCGTGCAGCTTCCCAGAATTCCATGCTGCTCTTGCTGCTGCTGCATGCAAAGCAAGGCTGGAAATTCCAACATTTGCAATCTAAGATCAAGGAGGGTTAAGATTGGTAGCCATAGATCGACTTCTCCTCCATAAATCTGTCCAAGCCCCTTTTAAAGCTATCCAGGTTAGTGGCCATCACCACCTCCTGTGGCATATTTGGGTGGGTGGGCTGTTTTGTACCCCCTGAGATACCAGGGCTCCCCAGACTCCATCCTCAAATCCCCAGGAGTTTCCCAACCTGGGTCTGGAAACCAGATTCCAAAGCAAAGCGCTCTGAGGCTTTGACGGCACCAGAACTGGGCTGTTGCGCTCCAAACAGTTTAAAATAGATGACCGATAAACAAATAAAACTGCAGCCCATGGGGCTTCCTAAGAACATGTACTTGGCTATGGCCTATCCCAGAAAAAGATATTAGTAGGGTTGTATATTCCTCCATCCAGTGGTGGGATCCAAAAAATTTAGAAACAGGTTCCCATGGGGGTGGAATTCAAACCGTGGCGTAAGCATAATAGAGACGCTGGGACAGAGACGCGGCGAGGCGTGGCCGGAGCATTCAGCGGTGGCTGGCGGGGGCATTCCTGGGCGGGGCTGTGGCAAGGATGCAGCCGCTGCACCGGTGCTTGGGCAGGAAACGAATGCACACAGGCACAGGCTGCCACGCACGCCGGTGCACCTCCTGCTAGACTGCTTCAAGTTCTGCGCGCTACTGCTGAGAGGAGGGGCGTAACTAAGGCAAAAATCACGTGGCAAAATCACCAATTAGTAACCCCCTCTCGGCACACACAAATCATTAGTAACCTACTCTCGGGAACCTGTGAGAACCTGCTGGGTCCCACCTCTGCCTCCATCACAGAACTCAACATGCCGGACCTTCTTTGTTGTAGAACGCTCCTCCTGCGTCCAAGTGCCAACTCCGCCCTGCTCCCCACCCCCATCCATTTAAAAGTAAAATGACTTACAAATGCTCTTGTATTGAAGTCCCACGTTCAATAATGCACTGGATAATTGTTTTGACAAAGGCAGCACATAAAAATGTTTACATTCTAATGCAGGACTATTCTAATGCGGAAGCATACAATTTTCCCATCTAGTGCACCGCAACGGACAGTACTAACATCTCTTATGCTAAGTGCATAAGTGCACGTCTTTTGCTAGCACCTGGGGTCCTTCAAGTTGGATCCTCAGTGGTGTGGCCCTAGAACAGGTAAAATTATTCCAATACCTGGGCCTGAATTACCATTTTAGAGCAGGGTGGTTTACTCATAGGAATAAAGCCATAGTAACTAGTAGTAGTAAGACTGAAGGGCATACCAGTAGTAACTAGTAAAACTACTACAATGGCAATTCTACGCTTCTTTTACAGAAAAGGACACAAGTATCTCCCAGCAGCATTGAAAGTTTTTAATGCCAAAGTGTACCCACAACTTCTCTATGGCATTCCACTGGGAGCAGCAGTGGCGTAGTGGCTAAGAGCAGGTGCATTCTGATCTGGAGGAACCGGGTTTGATTCCCAGCTCTGCCACTTGAGTTATGGAGGCTTATCTGGGGAATTCAGATTAGCCTGTACACTCCCACACACGCCTGCTGGGTGACCTTGGGCTAGTCACAGCTTCTCGGAGCTCTCTCAGCCCCACCTACCTCACAGGGTGTTTGTTGTGAGGGGGGAAGGGCAAGGAGATTGTAAGCCCCTTTGAGTCTCCTGCAGGAGAGAAAGGGGGGATATAAATCCAAACTCTTCTTCTTCTTCATTCTAAATCCAGGCATGGAACTGGGACATTGAATGTATTCAGTCTAATTTCCTGTATAAAGCACTGGGCTTGCCTCATTCAGTGCCCTATGTCTGGAAACCAGACAGCATCTACTTGAAATCATGGCCTGGTGCATCACCTTTAAATACTGAACCTGCCTCTGTTGCACCTGTGAGAGCAAGAGTTTTTCATACCAGGCCCTGATGATACTGCATTCCTCAGAATGGTGGACCCATCTTGAGGGCTAGCTAGAAAGGATGGGACTTCCAGTAGACTCCTTAAGTTATGCTGCCAGGTAATGAAGAGTTCAGCCAAAATCAGAGACAAACGCTATGATTTAGAGTACCAGAGTCTGATTGATCAGGCTACCTTGGTGGCGAACCTGTGGCACTCCAGATGTTCATGAACTACCATTCCCATTGTAGTCCATGAATTGTAGTCCATGAACATCTGGAGTGCCATAGGTCCGCCACCACGGGGCTAGTAGATTCTGCTCACCTCTGTATCTAGGTATTTCTTTGGGGAAAACAAATATATCCATCTATTTATATTTATTTCCTGAACCCAAACTGTGACGTGCAGTCTCCTTGGCAAGATGTAGCAATCATGCCATCTCCCCTGAGATCTGGTAGGTAAATGAAAATACCAAGCCATGAAAGGCTGTGCATTTGTAACATGAATTGTGAAGAGCCAGTTCATCATATCCTGCACCATTGTCCTCTATATAATGCAGCCAGGAAGAAGTTCCCGGCTCCTCTGTTGATTGACAACAGCATTCTCACAGACCAACAGGAAATCCTCTTCCTTCTGGAGAATGGCTCAAGAGTTGACTGCCAGGTTCCTGTGTACTGTAATTGCAAGGCACTCTTAACGTAACTTTTAAAACATTTTATTCCGTTTTTAAATCATCCTTAGAGGATTTTTAATATAGATCTCTTTGTTCTTTTATACTTTTTTATTTTTTAAAGAATGTGTCTTTGTTGCTATCCGAATGCCATTAAAGGTTTCAGTTCAGTTCAGCACTAAAATCTTTTTCTGAGACAGAGTATAGTGTGCTTCAGTGAGGACATAAAAGGTCACTCAGAAGGGCTTTTGCCACATTTTGGACAAGTCAAGGCAGGGGGTGCATGGCCATCCTGCCGTAAACTGTGTATAAGGAGCAGCAGTGGCGTAGTGGTTAAGAGCAGGTGCATTCTAATCTGGAGGAACCGGGTTTGATTCCCAGCTCTGCCGCTTGAGCTGTGGAGGCTTATCTGAGGAATTCAGATTAGCCTGCGCACTCCCACACACGCCAGCTGGGTGACCTGGGGCTAGTCACAGCTTCTCGGAGCTCTCTCAGTCCCAACCCGCCTCACAGGGTGTTTGTTGTGAGGGGGGGAAGGGCAAGGAGATTGTAAGCCCCTTTGAGTCTCCTGCAGGAGAGAAAGGGGGGATATAAATCAAAACTCTTCTTCTTCTATATTCTCAAACCCACCACAGAACCCCTGAAAAGCCTGAGGTACACTCTGTTTATACAGAGATAGCATTGCAGTTCCATTTTAATGGTGCTGTTCCCCATTCCTAACCCTGGACTCATCCTTGGGTCTGCGGGGGGTGGGGGGAGCTGCCAGAACCCTGCATCCTGCCCTGCTTTGTGCAGCCCGCTCCAAGCTGCAAAGAATACCACAGAACCAGACGGATGCAAAAATTGTCTTTGAAAAACCTGCATTTTATTGCAGCCCCCCAGATGGGAGCTGATACAAAGGCAACTATTCCATCATTCAGTTACCCACCTATAATTATTGGGGGGGGGCAGTTTTGGGTGATTCCTGGAGATTCAGGGTGGAGAGCCTGTGAAGGGCAGGGTTTGGGAGGGAAGGGACTTTAATAGATCATCATCATCACCACCACCACCACCACCACCATCACCATTACTATTATATTGATACTAAAACAGATACATAGCAAACAAGATCAATATGCTGGATTATTTATATTTGTATACCCCTCCCCCGGAGGGCTCAGGGCAGTGAACAACAAGATATACAATAGAGCACAAAATAAAATCAATAATGCCAAAGTTAATTAAATAAATAAATATGGCTCTATATACATTAAAACCAACCCTATTAAAAATGCAGCTTCCAAATACCAACATAATAGATGGCGACCTACTATCAGATCCCCTAAAAGTCCCCTAAAAGAGGGGAGGAGGGGGCGGCAGGTTCCACCGATGTTATTGGGGGGGGGGGGCCATCAGCGACTGGCCTCTCCAAAGGCCCAGTGGAACAGCTCTGTCTTGCAGGCCCTGTGGAACTCATTAAGATCCCACAGGGCCTGCACAGCTGGAGGGAGAGCGTTCCACCAGGCAGGGGCCAGAGCTGTAAAAGCTCTGGTCCGAGTGGAGGCCAATTAGGGACATATGGGGCAAGATAATGCCACATAGTTCACCCTTCGAACTAGCCATTTTCTCCAGGGTAACTGATCTCTGTAGTCTGGAGATCAGTTGAAATTCTGGGAGACTCCCGTCCCCACCTGGCAGGTGGGGACGGGAGCTCGGGGTCCCCTGGCACTCCCCACTACAGGGGCGGTGACAACACAGCCACCCCGAGGCTGCCGCTGTCGCGCCCCCTCAGCACGCGTCATTCCTGGCGCTCTTCCAAATGGCATGGGGTCGTGGGGAAGCCCAGGCGCACGCCAGAAATGACAGCAGAATGAGAGCAGCGCAGGGGCATAGGGGGGTCGTGGCAAGTGGGAAAACGCCCTAAGAAAGCTTAATCCACAATAAAACTGGTTTAAATGCAGCTGAACTCCGATTCAGTTTACAGTGGTATCTGTCCAGAAATTCAAAGGGGTTGCAAAAATTCCTCAGAATTTGCTAATTCTCTGGGATTTTTCTGAGTCACTGCCTTTTATATTTCCCTCCTTGGAGCTGGGGGAAACATTGAAAGGTAGCTTTGAAAAAAAATAGTGGATGAGAGGAAGTCAACAGTTTTCACTGATGTGGGGTTATTTTTCTGGTGCAGTTCCTAAATCCTTCCAAACATAACCTCCAGTAACCTTACTGTTTAAGCTCAGAAATTTCTCCCAGCAGCTGTTCTTTCTCTGGATTAGCATCAGGGCAAAGCTGGCCTGAGACATCAAATCTCTCAATTGGACAATGCAATCTCTGAACTGTGATATGTTAAAAAGCAGCCACATAGACTACATCTACCACAGTGGTGATGAACCTATGGCACGGGTGCCAGAGGTGGCGCTCAGAGCCCTCTCTGTGGGCACGTGCAAACAGAGCACCACCACCCCTCCCCTGCACAAACATCTAGTCTGGCCTGGGCCGCTGGGCTTGATTATTAGCATTAAACCTAAGACCTAGTTTTGGGGAAGCAGTGTAGATAACCCTGTTAAGCGCTGTTAAACCCCACTGATTTTCACGTGAAGAACTAAAGCACGATCCTTTAACTGGGAGTAAGCTTGGTTGCTGGGAATGGGGCTTGCTTCTGAGTAAACCCTCCTAGGGTCGTGATTCACCCATTCGAAGCGTTGCATGGTTGCTTCAAAGCAAAGTCACAGACTACCACCAAGCTTACTTTTGAGTAATGCATGCCTCGGAGCCAACCTTTTTTTCTAAACTAAAGCCTCAGTACTCAGTATCCCCTTCGGGGATCGGGCGGTATACAAATTAAATAAATAAATAATAATAATGATAATAAAATAATAATAAATTGCCGTGTTGGCACTTTGCGATAAATAAGTGGGTTTGGGGTTGCAATTTGGGCACTCGATCTCGAAAAGGTTCGCCATCACTGATCTACCATGATCAATGTTGGACATTTTCCACAAAGATGAAACAGCCCCTCCATCCACACTGATGGCGGAAAGTGCCATCAAGTTGCAGCTGACTTATGACCAATAACCAACTCAGCATAGCAACCCCTGGAATTCTTTGGTGGTCTCCCATCCATTTATTAACCGGGGCTGACCCTGCTTAGCTTCTGAGATCTGGTGAGGTTATGTTAGCCTGAGCCACATAAATCAGGACAGAGATGTTCAGAGGTGGCTTGCCATTGCCTGCCTCTGCACAGCAACCCTGCACTTCCTTGGTAGTCTCCCAGCACTCCCCATAGAGAATAATGGAGGACAGCATTGCCCATAGGATAACATGGATATGGATATGTCCCACGTCGGTCTCTGCACTCGGCAGAGGCCAATTTGCTGGAGATCCCTGCCCCCTCCATGATGCGGCTGGCCTCCACTAGGGCCAGGGCTTTTACGGCCCTGGCCCCTGCCTGGTGGAATGCTCTCCCTCCAGCTGTCCGGGCCCTGCGGGACCTAAATGAGTTCCGCAGGGCCTGTAAGACCGAGCTATTCCGCCGGGCTTTTGGGGAGGCCGGCTGCTGATATATGTGCCCGTTAACAGCTAAGACCCGCTGTTCCCCTCTTAGAGGAGTTTTAGAGGAGTTTTAATGGTCGAACGCCATCTGCATTTTAAATGGTTAAGAAACTTGAGCGCTGCATTTTAACTTGATTACCAATATTTAGCATTGTATTTTGTTTATCCACTTGTTTGTATTCATGTTGTAAACCGCCCTGAGCCCCTCGGGGGAGGGCGGTATATAAGTGGAAGGAAGGAAGGAAGGAAGGAAGGAAGGAAGGAAGGAAGGAAGGAAGGAAGGAAGGAAGGAAGGAAGGAAGGAAGGAAGGAAGGAAGGACAGCACTGCCCATAAAGAATAATGGGCTACTTAGCTTCCAAGATTTTACAAATTAGGGATAGCCTGGGCCACGCATGCCAGATCACACAATTTTTGCAGAAGCTAAACTGTTTAAAATAAACAAATTTCACATTGCTCATTGTTCAGTGTTATGTTGTTTAGAACTGTGACGTTATTTAGAAATAACGAGATAGCATTTTTTGATCATCTGGCCGTTAGCTTATTTTATGTCTTGCAGATTTAAATCCTAGCCTTAGGAAGAACCCTGCCTTCATAAAACAATCAATACTGGTTTTTCTGTGAATGTTTGATGTATTATGTATGTACATTAAGCTTGCACTAGGGAAGCGTAGTGTGGCCAACTGCCTAGAGGAAAAACCCCGTGCCCCTTTAATAAAAGTTTGGTGGGATATTTTCCAGGTGAGGTCACTTCCTCCATTCCTTGAGAAATTACAGCTGCCTGTTTCACACACTGGTTCTTTTTGCACAACCAAATTAAAATGTTTCCTCTGAGGAGTTCCACATGGTTTTTAGCCCAAAACGCTTTGTTTCAGCCTCGAAACATTTTATTGGTGAAAATATTTTCACATGCGTATGTCTTTAAAATGTTTCCCAGCCTCACTGCAGTGCCCGGACTTCCCCCTTGGCGCCATTTGCGTCGTTTTGCCGAACTAAGTTTTGTCAGTTTTTCTTTTAAATTTGGAAGGGAGGTGATATCTTTGAAGCTACAAAGACGTGACCCAGTCGCAGCGTGAGGCTTTGAGGCATTGAAGCTACGAATCCACAGTGAAGTCAAAATAAAATGGAAGAATCACAAAATGATGGCCAGGAAGCATTTCGAGGGAGTGAATGCAGACAAAGGGGGGGGGGGGGTTTGAAAACGTTTTGCAATGTTTTCAGTGGCCTGTGTGGAAATGGCCACTGAATCTCTATTAAAGGGGCAGGCAGGGCTTTTTTTTTCTCCAGGCCTGTTGGCAACCCTTCAGGTCTCACCTGTCCCCTTGTTTGGGCTGAATATTTACCATTGTCTGCAGCAGCAGCAGCAGCAGGAGGAGGAGGAGGAGAGGAGGAGGAGAAGGAGGAGGAGGAGGAGTTTGGATTTATATCCCCCCCTTTCTCTCCTGTAGGAGACTCAAAGGGGCTGACAATCTCCTTGCCCTTCCCCCCTGACAACAAACACCCTGTGAGGTGGGTGGAACTGAGAGAGCTCCAAGAAGGTGTGACTAGCCCCAGGTCACCCAACTGGCGTGCGTGGAAGTGCACAGGCTAATCTGAATTCCCCAGATAAGCCTCCACAGCTCAAGTGGCAGAGCGGGGAATCAAACCCGATTCCTCCAGATTAGAATGCACCTGCTCCTAACCACTACGCCACTGCTGCTTCTGCATTGCGCCCGGCCATCAGGAGCATGAGAGGGGACTGGCCGCTCCTCCCATACGAAGCTGCCATATACTGAATCAGACTATTGGGTGCATCCAGATCATTATGCTTTACTCCGGGGGTCTGCAACCTGCGGCTCTCCAGATGTTCATGGACTACAATTCCCATCAGCCCTGCCAGCATGGCCAATTGGGGGAGCAATGGTGGATCATAACTATTTGGGGACACTCCTTGGAGTCTTTATTTTCAGGGAGATAGCCTCTGAGGGTTGCCAACACTGGATTGGGAAATCTTGGAAATTTGCAAATGGAGCCTAAGAAGGGACCTCATCATGATATAATGCCATAGAGTTCACCCATCAAAACAACAATTTTCTCTATGAAGATTGGTCTCCATAGTCTGAATTCAGAGATCTCCAGGCCTCACCAGGAGATTGGCAACCCTACCTTCCAGATACTTAGTCATCCCAAGGTGTCCTCCATCAAATGTCCTAACTTTGGCAAGAGTGCTCTTGTAGGGTAACTTCCATCGATTGAAATGGTCTTCTACATAACGGCTTAGGGACACTGCCGGATTTAGATGAATAGCCCTAGGCGATTTAGATGGATAGGGCTAAATCAGGGGTTGGCAACCTTTACCACCCAAAGAGTCATTTGGACCCGTTTTCCATGGCCCCAAAGATCTACCGAGCCAGAGAGGCGGCGGTTCGGCCCCTCCACTCACCTTTCCTTCCAGTGCTGCTCTGGAGGGCTGGTGGGACACACCCACGCTACCCTCTGAACACTGGGCCATGCAGAGCTGCAGTATAAGGCTGAAAGAGCCGCATGCGGCTCTGGAGCTGCGGGTTGCAGACCCCTGGGCTAATTGAATAGCTCTAGGCCCGTGGTGGCGAACCTTTGGCACGCCAGATGTTATGGACTACAATTCCCATCAGCCCCTGCCAATTGGCCATGCTGGCAGGGGCTGATGGGAATTGTAGTCCATAACATCTGGAGTGCCAAAGGTTCGCCACCATTGCTCTAGGCTATTCCACTTGTGGGGAGCCCTCCCAATCCCCCATCCACACAACCAGAGGAAGATGGGGTCCACAAAATGGGGCCCGCTTCAGTGAAGTCCTGGAAGGACAAAATCAATATAGAAATCAGTACTAGAGTTAAGTTATCAGCTTAAGACAGTATTATTCTGAAATGGAGTGCAAGGAAAATGACTAAAGGGTTGTTTAGAGACTGAAGTGCATTATGACAGCATGTGTAAGAAAGGCCTATGACAGTGTCAAAATATTATACCCCTCGGCCAGAGACCCCCTAGATTTTGAGGCCTCAGGCTTTGGCCTGCCAAGTCCATTGGTAAATCCAGCACTGCTAAGGGCACTGTCCTTCCATATATCACACTAGATAACAGCCCCAGAATCTTTTCAAGAGTTGTGGGGGGGATGAAGGTAGAGAAAAGAGTCAACAATTTTTCATTGGGCAAAACCTCATCTGCTCCCCACCCCCGCTTTGCCCTACGCCTCTGTAGTGCCTGCAGCTCTAAGTGTACATACATATGTAAGCATCATCTAGTTCAGTGGTTCTCAACTTGGGGGTCAGGACTCCTTTGGGGGTCGAACGACCCTTTCACAGGGGTCGCCTAAGACTCTCTGCATCAGTGTTCTCCATCTGTAAAATGGATAAATGTTAGGGTCGGGGGTCACCACAACATGAGGAACTGTATTAAAGGGTCGCGGCATTAGGAAGGTTGAGAGCCACTGATCTAGTTGCAGCCAACTCATGGCAACTCCAGCAAGGGGCTTTCAAGGCAAGTGAGAAGCAGAGGTAGTTTGCCATTGCCTTCCTCTGCAGAGTCTTTCTCAGTGGCCTCCCATCCAAGTACTGACCCTGCTTAATTTCCAAGATCTGAGGAGACCAAGCTATGCCATGCCGCTTTCCTTTTCCCTGAATAGAAATATGCAAAGCTCAGTTGATTAACACTGTACATTCGAGGAAGGAAGCTCTGACTCACAAATCTTATGTCTGAATATATCTGATCCGTCTTCAATGCAGGACAAGCATTTTGTTGCTATGGGCCATTTTATCCACTTGTGGTCTGCTTTGCATTGAGCATACCATACACTCCCTTTTGGGTTGGATTCTTTGCAACGCACGCATTTTCCCCTCTCCCAAACTCACTGCACCCAGATCAGAGAATCTCTATGGATGCGCAGAAAGAATGGATGGGTAAAATGGCAGATCAGCTGGCCATTTTGCAGCAGGAGAATCCTGGTTAAATTTTAAAAATTGGGGGGAAACCCACTGTGAAGCTGACAGCTATGGGATAACACTGCATGCATAAAGGACCATTGATTAACATGGCCACTGACCTTATTGTGATCACCCTCACAACAATTTTATAAGGTAGGCCACGGTCATTTCCATTAGCAACAGTAAGGAACTGAGACTAAGGCCCCTTCCGCACACGTAAAATAATGCGTTTTCAAACCACTTTCACAACTGTTTGCTAGTGGATTTTGCTATTCCACACAGCTTCAAAGAGCACTGAAAGCAGTTTGAAAGTGCGTTATTCTGCATGTGCGGAATGAGCCTTAGTGTCCATCAGAGAGTAACACCCACCCAAGCATCCCAGATAAAATTGTTCAAACCTTTTTAGCTTGCCTTTCTAACCTAATGGAGAACTGCACCTGCTAGCAGCCCATAATTTTCTAGTAAACCATTACAGAGGGAAATAAGCATTTTTTAAAACAGTAGCTTTCAAAATACAACAGCTGATCCATATGCCAGCAATAAAACTCGAAGTTTGTCGCTGCTGCTGCTCAGATCAGAGATTCACTGAAATGGCAGCATCTTGAACTGTTGCTGGAAATTTTACAAGGAAACTTCCAACTGGACCTCCCAGGGCAAAGTGTTGTAAAGTCTGGGCAAACGTCCAGCAAATGAGTGCCATAGACACATTCCTCCAACGACAGCAAACTCCCACACAAAAGCAGAGCCACAGACAGACAACCATGTAAATGCGTTCAATGCGCAGGCTGGCGTATTATTAACCACAAAATGCACAGAGCCGCAGCCTTTACAAAAGGAAGATGCAGAGGACAAGGTATAAAGATGAACAAGCATGACAAGAGATCTGAAATGCCTATTACCTTACACCCTAGAACAAGCCCTTGAATTGTGCAAGGTCAGAACCCTGGATAGCAACGGCTGCTCTGTCATGTAGAACAAGGTACCATAGCACAGCAACACGAAAGGGAAACAGCAGCCACAAACAAAGAAATGGGAGTTTGTTCAGCATGTGCGTGTGCACAAAATAATATGCAGAGATTCTGGGGCTTGACCATTGAAAGGGGGGGGGCTCTGGGGATTTTTCTGAAACTGGAGATCAATTGGTTTTTGAGGAACACACACCAATCGTTTTCCTTCAGCCTCTACCAACGGAAGGTATCACCAAATTCCAAAACAACAAAGACACTGTCGCTGTGGCTCTATTGACTCTCTTACCCATGTCCTCCTAGAGTGCCAAATAAATGCAGATGCGCGTCTCAGATTAATTCACCCTTTATTAGTGGTGAGGAAAATTTCTAACCCTACTGTTGCCATACGTTTTCTTCTTGGAGATTACAATGCTCATACAACACGTATGGTAGCTCTATACCTGACAACCATTTTAAAGTGCTAACTTATTCCTATTTTATTACTTTTAACTGTGAGTTGTTGTTTTTAAATATACTATACCAGTACACTAAACCAAATTGGTTCATTATTATTTGGCACAGAATCAAATCTTTAAATATCAAATATGATACATAAAACAAATGTAGAACTTCTTATAAAAGATAGGTATCTTCTCCAATTTAACTGAAACACACTGTCTAATATTTAGGCATGGTAGGATACCTATTGTTGTATTATTTTGCTTTTAACTTGCTAAACAGATCTATTTATATTGCAATTTTATATTAGATTGCTGTGTAGGGGTATTTACTGTCATTTGCTCTGGCTGTTTCTTTTTTTAAAAAATCTGAAGTGATCTGAATCCCTTGAAGTCAACCATCGAGTTATGTGGACTATTTTCTTGCTATTGAACTATATTTGAGACTGCAGATTGTGTCTGTGTAAATCTTGATCTATCTATGCCTATTAAAGGTTAATAAAGATAAAGAGGAACACACACCCTACTGTAAAACTTTTCTAGTACAGTGGAACCTCAGTTTTCATTGCCTTCGGTTTTCATCAATTTTTTCAATGAAAAATTTGTCTCATTTTCATCGATTAGCCTCAGTTTTCATCGATTTGCAGTAAGGTGCAGGGGTTTGTGGAGAAAAATCACCCGGACAAAGCTGTTGCGGGCCGTGTCTGCAACTTGTTTAATGCCAATGTCTTGCCCCATTTCAGACAAATCTTAAAGAGGCGTCAGAAACAGACCTCTTTGGACAGCTTTCTGGTGCGACCTTGGTCCACTGGCTCTGAAGCTGATCCTAGTGTTATTGTTTGTTACTGTTTTCAGCATTAAACACTATGTTTAGTCACCAAAAAATGTATTTTGGTATGTTTTTTGGAGTGCCTAGAACGGATTAATTGGATTTACATTGATTCCTATGGAAAAGTTTGCCTCGGTTTTCATCGGTTTCGGTTTTCATCGATTCTTTTCGGACGGATTACCAACAAAAACCGAGGTTCCACTGTAATTAGCGTGGCCAGCCTCCTGGAGATTTCCCTGCAAGTACAACTGATCTACAGATGACCAAGATTAGTCAAGGGTGTGACTACAGGAAATAGCACCCAGAGCAAACACTGAAATTGTGCCCTCCAACATATGGCTTTGCAAAGGTGCGGGGAGCCAGCAGGGTGCCTGCGAAGATGGGGAGAGTTCTCCACATCTCCATAGACATCCTTCCTGGTTTGCCAAGCTAGATCCCGGCTTTGCGAAAATGGGCGAGCCAGCAGTGTTACCTTGAAGATGGGGAGAACTCCATAGGCACCTCCCCTTTGCAAAACTGGATCCCGCCCCAGGCAGCTGGCATCCAGGACAAGAGCTCTGGCTTGCCCCACCCACATTATGCCCCGAGATCAAATTCCCCAGAGAGTGAGTCTATCGCAGTCAGTGGCGTATCCACCTAGGGACAAGGGGTACCCCTTGTCCCCAGGCGCCACTCTTCTGGTCACATGGGGTGCACAAAATCTGCCCCCCATGTGACCAGGAAGTCCTGCTGCCTTGTCGTTTTCACGTGCCTCAACCCCGTCCTGGTCCATGTCAGTCGAGGCACACAAAAACGACGAGGAAGCAGTCCCACCCCTTCCTGCTCCCCAAGCCCCACCCCCTTGCCTCAGTGCTTATAAAAGCAGGTCTTCGAGGCTGGGACTGCAGTCTCTTCTGGCCTGCCCCAAGAGGAGGTCAGAAGAGACTGCAGGCTGCCAGGAGCCCAACTGGCAGGGGGAGTGGGGGATGGGCACCCTAGACCTTGCCCATGTTGGCATGGGTGGGGTTGAGGGCAGTGGGGGTGTGCAGCCTGGGGGCATCAGGGGGTGGAGCTGGGCTGGTGGGGGGCAAAACCTGGGGGGCATCCTGGAGACAATTTGTCTCCGGGCGCGATTTACCCCCGGTACGCCTTTGATCGCAGTATAACCTGCTGCAGTCTCTTCCCTCCACAGACGCCATCCCCAAATCCTCAGATATTTCCCAATCCAGAGCTGACAACCCTACTTGTGGGGTGTTGTGTGGTTTCCAGGCTGTATGGCCGTGTTCTAGTACCATTTTCTCCTGACGTTTTGCCTGCATCTGTGGCTGGCATCTTCAGAGGATTTCGTCAGCCACAGATGCTGGCGAAACGTCAGCAGAAAATGCTACTGGAACACGGCCATACAGCCTGGAAACCACACAGCACCTCAGTGATTCCAGCCATGAAAGTCTTCGACAATGCAACCCTGCTTGTAGTCCAGTAGTCTAGGCTTAAATTAAAGGAAAAGAGGGAAAGAAACATTCTGGATAACTGAGGCCAGCCTGATCTTGCCAGATCTTTTGACTGCTAAGCAGGTTTAGCCCTAGTAAGCTCTTGGATGGGAGATATAAGAACATAAGAACAAGCCAGCTAGATCAGACCAGAGTCATCTAGTCCAGCTCTCTGCTACTCGCAGTGGCCCACCAAGTGCCTTTGGGAGCTCACATGCAGGAGGTGAAAGCAATGGCCTTCTGCGGCTGTTGCTCCCCAGCACCTGGTCTGTTAAGGCATTTGCAATCTCAGATCAAAGGGATCAAGATTGGTAGCCATAAATCGACTTCTCCTCCATAAATCTGTCCAAGCCCCTTTTAAAGCTATCCAGGTTAGTGGCCATCACCACCTCCTGTGGCAGCATATTCCAAACACCAATCACATGTTGCGTGAAGAAGTGTTTCCTTTTATTAGTCCTAATTCTTCCCCCCAGCGTGTTCAATGGATGCCCCCTGGTTCTAGTATTGTGAGAAAGAGAGAAAAATTTCTCTTTGTCAACATTTTCTACCCCATGCATAATTTGATAGACCACCAAGGAAATCCATGGTTCCTACACAGAGGCTTGCCGTGGCAAACCACCTCAGTGCCTTGAAAACCTTATGGGTTCACCAAGCCCTTCAGGGATGGGGCGGTATAAAAGTCTAATAAAATAATAATTAAAAAAAAGTTGGCTGCAAAAATAAATAACTAAAGAAATGTTCTAGCTGTAGTGTGAGATTCTCGGCAGGGTATCCAGCACACCGCTCATTTTGCCCCATTGTACGATTGTTGAAATATAGAGGTGGGCAAAAAATCTTCTCAATTTAATCATTGAGAAAAAGAGAGGATTTTGGTGCGAGTAGCCTCTCCCATCCCTGGGCATGCCCCCAATTTCTATTCTGTATGTTCATAGAAACATAAAATCCCTCTCCTCTTTTGCACCTGGTTCCCCACACTAATAAGCACAACACAAATGAACGCGCAGACACATGGACACTGTACATTACATGTATGCATAGCCATAACCTCACAAGCCCCATGCTAATGCACACTAAGCAAACACATTCTTACACTCACGTGCCCTATGGGTTTTGCTAGAAGAGGGTCAGCTCAGGGACTGGATTGATGGGGAAGAAAAAATCAATTATTCAAGAGTCCCAATTAATATTTATAAGCCTCCGGCACCAAACTGTCAAAGATGAGAAGGGGAAATGAGAGCAAACTACCGGGTGGCAGAGAGGGAGCCCTGATTTCCACTCCCTGGATCTATACCAATTAAAGTTGCCAACTGACCTGGAGAAAAGTTGTCCTGGCCCTTTAATAGGGATTTAATATAACGGGCAGCTGATGATTTTCGTGGTATGGAAGCAAATCACTTAATCTCCTTCAGCCTGTATTAAAGGGGCAGGACTTTTTTTTGGCCCAATGGCAACTTTATCTAATAGTCACCCCAATAGCTCCCAATAGTCACCTCTTAAGTCTCAACCCATTAGGACAACCCATTAGGACACAGGTGTCAAACTCGTGGCCCTCCAGATGTTATGGACTATAGTTCCATATAGTTCCATATAGTTATGGACTATAGCAGGAGATGATGGGAACTGTAGTCCATAACATCTGGAGGGCCACGAGTTTGACACCTATGCATTAGGACAGTGGTGGCGAACCTTTGGCACTCCAGATGTTATGGACTACAATTCCCATCAGCCATGCTGGCAGGGGCTGATGGGAATTGTAGTCCATAACATCTGGAGTGCCAAAGGTTCGCCACCACGGCATTAGGATATTAAGACAGACCCTTTTCACACATTACTGAGATTATACACTTCCCCTCCCTTTCCCTCTGCTGCCCCCTGTTGGCTTAAAATAATTTCATATGCATCTCTATGGGCATTAGACAAGGGGAAATACACCACACTGCCATTAGAATCATAGACTTGGAAGAGACCCCAAGGGTCATCAAGTCCAACCCCCTGCCATGCAGGAACACACAATCAAAGCACTCCCATTAGTTCCAGATCTGCTGTTGATGGGACAATAATTGCACCTCGCAGTTTGAGCCTGATAGAGTTTTGACAGCATCTAAGAATTGTCCTCATCTCTATGGTATTGACCACAGAGGTCGAGGGAATTCTTCATACCCCCACCCCCAAAAGCTCCTGAGATTGCCAAGTGATGGCCAGGCACCCTTAGATAATTGTGTAGTACACGGTCTGACACTATAACGTGTGAAGAGCATGAAGTCCATTTCCTGCCCTGCCTCCTATGCATGTAAAAATACGACAGTGTTCCAAAGCTTAGTTAACCCATATAGTTGTGTTGCTACCCTCTGACTAGGGCCGGGAGATCTCCTGGAATTACACCAACTCTTCAGGCTGCAGAGATAAATTCTCCTGGAGAAAATTGAAGCTTTAGGAGACAGGTTGAACTCTGCTCCTCCAGATGTTGACTGATAGTTCTCATCATCCCCCTGCCAAAGCTGATGCCAGTAAGCAGGATGATGGGAGCTGTAGTCCATACCATTTGCAGGGCCGCGAGCTTGACACCTGTGCTTTAGAGGGTGGACTTTATGGCATTATACCTTCTCTCCCCAAATTCCATTCTTCCCAGATCCTACTTCCCAATCTCCAGGAATTCCCCAATCCAGAGATAGCAACCCTACTGCCTTCAGAGCAAATACCAGCTGTGGGCTGGCTGGAATAAGGTGGAGAAAACAGTGTGGGGAGGGAAAGGTTAGCCCCGCTCCTTGTCTGCCATGACTGTGATCCCGTCTGTCTCTGTACTCTGTTTTATCTCTGAAACAATGCGGTAGATCCGTTCAGTGATTTCACAGTGTCGTGGCCTAGTTTGGCCCTTAGATGTAAGCCTTACAGAATCCAGCAGCAACAAACAGCACAGTAGTCATTAAAATTCAGTCTGCTTGCCAACTGCAGCTGAGTGGGAAGGTGAACACCTGGGGCCTCTAGCTTTGCCATGAGCCTGCAGACTGAGACACAAGGGGACACATACTCTGCCTTCCCCCCACAGGTTTAAGCATCTGGGAGGCAAGACCTGGGCTGGCAGTTGGTCCATGGGGTTTTCAATCTCCAGGTGGTGCCTGCAGATCTCCTGGGATTACAAACTGTCTCCAGGGTGACAGAGATCTGCCGCCTGGAGAAAACGGCTGCTTTGGAAGGTACACTGGTACATCTGCTTTGCAGGCAGGAGAGTGCCGGTTCGGTTCCCGGCAACGCCAGTTTAAAGGGACTCAGGCAGTAGGTGATGTGATGGTCTGATTCCCTAAATGGCAGCTTTGGGTATTCCTGTGCTTGTTTGGAAGGTCACTTAGGTCCCTTCCGGACATGCAGAATAATGCACTTTCAATGCACTTTGCAGTCAGAGGTGGGATCCAGCAGGTTCTCACAGGTTCCCGAGAGTAGGTCACTAATTATGTGTGTGTGCCGAGAGGGGGTTACTAATTGGTGTTTTTGCCACGTGATTTTTGCCCTAGTTACACCCCTCTTCTCAGCAGTAGCCATTGCAGAACTTTGAAGTAGTCTAGTGGTGGAGGGTGCACCATTGAAGGCATGCTGGTAAAGCCTGTGCTCATGCTGCATTCATTTCCCCTCACTAAGGATTCCAGCTGCTGCATCCCTGCCAGCCCCTGCCCAGGAAATGCCCCTTCACTTCAGAATGCCTGGCCACACACCCATCGTGCCCCACCCAGCCCCATTGGCGCTACGCCACAGTTTGAATCTCACCACCAGGGGAACCTGTTATTAAAATTTTTGGATCCCACCACTGTTTGCAGCTGGATTTTACTGTGCAAAATAGCAAAATCCTCTTGCAAACAATTGTGGTTGAAAGTGCATTATTCTGCATGTGCGGAAGGGGCCTTAGGAGGTCAGGAAGTGGTGCAGTTTTTGCCTATGCTGTTCCCATGGACCTGGGAGCAACCCCCCCCCCCCCACACACACACACACACGCACACACAGTACTTGTTCATTGTGCACAGAGAAGTTGCAAGAAAGGAAGACATTTCTCCTATTGCACTGGACTTATGAGATCAAGAAAATGGAACGGGGAAGAAAAGGCTGAAAGAAAGCTAGCATGGATAGATGGATGGAAAACTGTACTCCCCCTAGTAGCTGTGAATAGCCCTCCTCGTGTTGATTTATCCCGTTTCCACAGCTTTGGGCACCAGATGAAAACTGTCCTGGCTGCTTTTGGCTTATACCTATAAGTTTTCTGTGGACGTTCATGCACTTTTACACGCACTGAATATTGCAGTTTCCCTGCACTTTAGTGATCCTCTGCAAGTGGATCTTTACGCCATCTATATATTTGACTGAACGCTGCTTTTAATGGGGTAGTTTTAACATTTATAGAGCCACTGTTTAATGTTTATTTAATCCAATTTGATATTACTGATTTTATTGTGCTCTATTTCTATAGCCTTTGTTCATCACCTGAGTTCTTCGGGAGGGCGGGTTTTATAAATACAATTCACATAATAATAATAATAATAATAATAATAATAATAATAATAATAATACATAGTAAAATCCAGCTGCAAAGTTCATTGAAAGTGGATTGAAAGTGCATTATTGAGTACCTGTGACATTCCCCCCACCCCACCCCGCCGCCTTTCAGCAGATTTGGATTGTTCCACGGTTTTCATCTAAACTGTGTTTTTTCCCTCTTGATGTTCTGCCTCATGTCCTTACTGCTACCTCTTTGGATCTTAGGATTTATAGGAGTGTCTTTTATGGATCATTTTTTAATGTAAGCCACCTCCAACATTTAATTTGAGTCATTTCTTTATTACGTATTAAAATATTTATACCCTTGTGGATCATGCAGCTGGAGGTTCCAAAAATTAAAAGCAGACAAAATATGATTAAAACCACGTCTACCAGCCTTCTAAAGAAAAGGTTTTGCTGCTTATTTATGTATGGGATGTGTTTGTGAGATGATCACTGTGGAGGGGGGAGTATGCTGCCCACTTTCCACCCCTCACCAGAGGAACTTGACATGGATCTGAGATTGATGTGGAAACCACCCATGGTTAGAATGCAAGGGAGCAGAAGTTTCCCATAACCTTTGCAAAGGAGAGAGGATTCGAGCAGTTGTGACCCCTTTTTGACAAAATTCTCCCTTCTATTTAACTGGTTAAAATAATCTAGACTTGAGTCCAGAAGCACCTTTGAGGAGGGCAGGGTTTGGAGAGGCAAGAAACCTCCGTGGGGGTACAATGTCACATATTTCCCCTTCCAAAGCAGGGGGGTGGATCTGATATCTGGAAGTCAACTGTCATTCTGGTAGGTCGCAGTACTTACCTGGAGGTATACCTTAGAGGCCAAGAAGATTTGGGAGGTAAGTAGAAGTTTTCCAAAGCTCCTTTAGAGCAGAAATAATCTCAGGGTTTCTCCAAAGTAGACTACAGTCTCCTCCATCACCCCCCTCACAACACATAGCTGGCAGGGGTTGATGGTAACTGTAGTCCATAACATCTGAAGGGCCTCGAGTTTGACACCTGTGCTTTATTGGATACAAGAACTGATTCTTCATGAATACAAGAGAGTTTTCTCTGTGCAAAACAAACAAGTTCTGGGGTGTTTGTGGGGAGGGGGGGGGGGTCCCCAGGACCATGGGAACATTGAAGGTGAAAACTGTACCACATCCCAACTTCCTAAGTGACCTGCCCAAACAAGCACATGAACACCTAAAACTGCCCTAAACAGAATCAAAAGACTGGCCCATCAAGGCCTGCCTTTGACTCGTTTGTTTTGATGGAATGGGATAGAAGAACTTAGTTGCATGAATGGCCTTGCAGAAGACCATGGCTCTGAAGAGAAAGTTGCCAGCCATTTTGCCCGACGCAGACCTAGCAGCGGCGTAGCTAATGGGAGTGCAATTTTGAAAAGTGGCACTTTTTTCAACAGTTTTTTTTTAACTCTTTCGTTCACTTGTGCGATCAAAGTCTAACCTTATTTTTTATTTGGGGAGGGGTCGAGCTAATCGCATGCTTTTGAAAGAACTGTCTGAAGTCATGATTTGACCAACCTCCCAGTATTACTCATTACCTCCTTTCTGATGCTGGGTAGTTCCGTGGAGTTTCTCTTCTTCAGCCCAACAATAAAGTCACAACTACACCACTTTGTCCCCTATGATCAAGCAGGGGTTAGGGCAAGAGGTGGGATCCAGCAGGTTCTCACCAGTTCCCAAGAGTGGGTTACTACCATTGGTGTGTGCCGAGAGGGGGGGTTACTAATTGGGTCTGTTTTTCCTGCTAGAAATTCCATTAGGTCCAAAAACATACAAGTCCTTGTTGTTTCCTATGTGGCTGGTTAGCTTAAGGTAGAAAATGGGATAATTCTCCTGTTGGGCTGTTTTAAAACATGTTTTAGAAATATGGGTAAAGTTCCCTTGTTTAAGGAAAGTATCCCTTCTTTTGGATTTCTGTGAAAGTTCAAAATTAAGTATTTGAAAGTATTAAGCATTTGACAGGCAGTCAATTAGAGGAGAAGTAGTTGTTTGTAAGCGGTAGACCTATAGGACTCTGGCTATAATGAGTTTGAAATTAAGTGGACAGAAAGATAGCAGCTGGAAATTAGGAACTTTGCTTTTACAGTAAGAGTTTTTTACAGTAACACAGAGAAATTATTAATGCCCCCGCTCGAATGCCTGCTGGCCACTTCCCATCGCGGTTCTCCCCAGCTCCCATTGGTTGGCAACACTGTTTGGAATCCCCCACCACCATGGGAACCTTGTTACTAAATTTTGGATTCCCACCACTGGTTAGGTGCATGGTGCCCCCCTGGTCCCACACAGTCTGGAAAAAAACCATGAGAAAAATCTCCCACTCCAGCCCTCGGGTGCCTCCCACCCCCCCCCAGAGCCACAGACTCTTCTTTCCTCCCCAGCCCTTGGCCCATGCCAATGCCTCCAATACTCATTCTCTACCTCCAGCAGCTTCAGGAACTTCTGGTACAACACAGCCGCCTCACCTGCATAGAATTTACAACTGTCTCATAGTAGGCTGCTATCAATTATATATTGCAAAGGCAAGTTTAAGTTGCTTTTTCGTATTATGGCAAGGGTGTAATGTCTAGAAAAACTACCAGATTGTCTAGAAAAAGTACCAGATTGTCTAGGAAAAACTACCAGATTGTCTAGAAAAACTACCACAGCTTTTTTTCCTGATATGGAATGCCGTGGAAAAAAACACAAATAAGTGTTTTGATTTTAAACACAGTATAAATGTATAATGAGTTTAAAACTGTTTGGTATGTGTCACGGCACCTTTTATGCCAAGCCCCCCTAACTTTTTGGTAGAACCTGGCTAATGCCCGGGCTCCCGACACCTGGGACACCTCACCCTTTTGCCCCAGCCGTGCCCCGTGCTTTATTATATATTAAGATATTAAAAGAAGATGAGGCAGGTGCAGCTTGACACGGTAGAGTGATGGAAAACGGCTGCCAAAATTGGCTCCCCTCCAATCCTTCTCTGCGAGAGTTGTGTTTGCCTTTTGCATCTGGTCCACCTAGGTCAGCAGTTCTCAACCTGTGGGTCGAGACTCCTTTGGGGGGGTCGAATCTATCTCTTCATTAGGTCACTAAGACCATTATTGGAAAACACATATCGCATTGGTCTTAGGGAACCAGACACAAATAATTTTTTATGGTTGAAGGGCAGTGGTGGGATCCCAAAAAGCACTTTAGTGTAACAGGTTCCCATGGTGGTGGGATTCAAACTGCATGTGAAAAGCCAATGGGGGGCTGGGTGGGTAATGACGGGGCTGGGTCGGGCATTCTCGGGCGGGGCATTCCCAAGGGCTAGGCTGTGGCAAGTTCTAAGTGGCAGCCTACTACTGCTGAGAGGAGCTTTAGAGGTGTGGATTACAGTTTCTGGAATCAGGCACCTGCTCACAAACTTTTTAATCAGGTTTCTTAGGTCTTAAACCAGTGGCCTTCTAGATCCACTCTTTAACTCATCAGGGCTGTGGCTCAAGGGTTGAGCATCTGCTGGGCACGTAGGTGGTCCCAGATTCAATTCCTGCCATTTCCAGTCAAAAAGGATGAGGTAGTAGGTGATGTAAAAAAATCTCTACCTGACACCCCGGAGAGCTGCTGCCAGTCCGAGTAGGCAATACTGGCCTTGAAAGGTCTGACTCAGTATAAGGCAGGTTCGTAAATATTCATGGAGATGCGATTGTAATTATTTTTTGAAGACTTGTGTTACAAGTTGAACACATAAAGCTGCCTTATACTGAATCAGATAAGGTCATTATTGTCTACTCAAACCCACACTGGATCTCCGGGCTTTCATATAGTGGCGTAGTGGTTAAGAGCAGGTGCATTCTAATCTGGAGGAACCGGGTTTGATCTCCTCCGCTTCTGTCAGCTTTGAGCTGTGGAAGCTTATCTTAGAATTCAGGATTAGCCTGTACACTCTCCAACACATGCCAGTTAAGGGACCTTGGGCTGGGGTCCAATCAGCAGTTTTCAGAGCTCTTTCAGCCCCACCCACCTCACAGGGTGTTTGTTGTGAGGGGGGAAGGGCAAGGAGATTGTAAGCCCCTTTGAGTCTCCTACAGGAGAGAAAGGGGGGATATAAATCCAAACTACTACTACTACTACTACTACTACTACTACTATTCTTCTTCTTCTTCTTCTTCTTCTTCTTCTTCTTCTTCTTCTTCTTCTTCTTCTTCTTCTTCTTCTTCTTCTTCTTCTTCTATTACATGGTTCTTTTCTAAACTGGAGGTGCCAGCGATTGAACACAGGATCCTCTGTAGGCAAAAGAAGAAGGCAAAGAATTGGATTTATACCACACTTTTCTCTATCGTAAGGAATCTCAAAGTGGCTTACAATTCCTTTCCCTCCCCTCCCCACAACAGACACCTTGTGAGGTAAATGGGGCTGAGAGAGTTCAGAGAGAACTCTGACTGCCCCAAGGTCATTCAGCAGGCTTGATGCTAAGAAGTGGGGAAACAAATCCAGTTCACCGGATAAGAGTCCGCTGATCATGTGGAGGAGTGGAGAATCAAACCTGGTTCTCCAGATCAGAGTCCACCTCCTCTTAACCACTACACCCCACTGGCTCTCCATTCAGGGGCGGTCCCTCCCCAACAATTTCCCTTTAATCCTCCTTCTCCTTCCTTCCCACTCTCCATGAGATGGTCCAGGTGTGACCCACCATAAGGCATGCATTGCTTTCTCACACACTTTCAGCACACTTTGCAACTAGATTTTACTATGTGAAGTGGCCAAACCCACTTGCAAACAATCACCAAAGGGCATTGGCAGTACATTATCTAGCATGTGTGAAGTCCAGTTGTGGGTCACAGCCTACCAGTTGGAGGTCACTCAGTGGTCTGAACCTAGCAATGTGTCAACAGTGTACGCAGCATAGTTTCCCTGTCACAACCAGTGGGGCAATTGCTGCCACAACACATAGACAGAGGTGGGATCCAGCAGGTTCTCACAGGTTCCCGAGAGAGTAGGTTACTAATGATACCCCCCAGGTTTGGTGCAGTTTGGTTCAGGGGGGCCAAAGTTATGGACCCTCAAACCAGGTAGCCCCTCTATCTCTCCTATTAGCTCCTAATATTGTTAGCAATGGGGGATGGGGTATCCCCTTTGGGAGAGTCCATAACTTTGGACCTCCGAACCAAACCTCACCTCAACGCTGAAATTTTAGAAAGGCTAAGTGAAGCTAGCTCTAAAAACTGCAACTCTGCAGGCCAAAAATGGAAAACCACTAAAAAATACTCCAAAAATGAACCCTGCATTTTGATGTTTCCCCCACAAGGTGGTGCCTCTGGCAGTTGCTGCCCACCCTAGTCTAATCGGGCATTACGCCCCTGGGAGAGGCACAATTTCAGTGTTTGCACCAGATGCCATTTCCTGTGGATATGCCCCATCCATATCTCTTGCCCTGGGAGGATTAGCTTTCTACATCCTGTTGTATTTTTTCACACAATGGCTATTTATATTATAAAGCACTTTATAATATAAAGTGCTTTACTACAGTGTCCTTAGATATAGATCTTGTATTCATTTTTGTGATACTTAGTCTCTACATTAGGGGTATCTGTCAACCCCATTTGTTATGAGGGCCAGATATACTATAAATGTGACTTGGTTGGGCTGGGCCCTGTGTGTGGGGGGGGGGGTTGCTGCCTTGGCTGGTAAGCCCCCAGCAAGCACCCCAGTCCAAACTGGCACCGGGGGGGTTACCCCTGCTTGAGAGGGCTTATCAGGCTTGTGAGCCAATGAAAACACACATGCCCTCGCTCCCAGTCTGATCAATCATATTGATTAGATTAGATCAAATTGGGAGTGGGAGTGGGGGGGTTGCCTCAGCTGGCTCGCAGGCCTGGTGAGTCTTCTCAAAGGGGCAGATCCGCCCCCCAGGCCACATGTTTGACACCCCTGCTCTTCACGGTTGTTTTATTTGTGCTATTGACCTTCGTGGCACGAGAAGATTCAACTGCCCCTTTCCACGCATTCATCCTCTATTAAAGAGGCAGTTCATCTCTAGGCCTCTTGGCCACCTTAGACAAGCAGCTGTTCTTCCCCAGATTGCTCATCTCAGTGGTGTTTCCAGATGTTCATGGACCATCAGTTTTCGCCAGCATGGCCAAATGGCCATGCTGACAGGGGCTGATGGGAATTGTAGTCCATGAACATCTGGAGAGCCGCAGGTTGCAGACTACTGTTCCAGATGGAGAGTTCAGTCTGTGGCAACAGTGGGGCAAAATCCCCCAGCATCTCCCCGCAACAACTCACTACTTCCGTGACTCACTGTGGCTTCTACCCGGCCCGCTTTCCCTAAATCGATTTCCCATCGAGGCTCCTTTTACGACCAGCCCGAGCTGTCAGCTCAGGCCAAGGCAGGAAGGGACGGCAGGGTTAGGACGAAGATCACTCATGGGCACAGAATAAACGTGCCTCCCCAGGCCCGGTCAGTGACCGCAAGCAGCCAGCCCAAGCAGATGTTCCCCTCACAGAAATTCACAAGGGCAGTGGCCGCTGTAGAAGTCAGGGCCGGGTGGGTGTCGTGCTCATTCTGGATCGACACCTCCTTGGGGGCCCGGCCTACACCCACCCCTTTCTTGAAGTCCCACTCCGCGTCTGCGGTCTTCTCCCTTCTCTCTTTCTCTGTGACACATATCTATTTTTAGCTTTCTCCTTCACGACGCTTGGCTGCTGCCTCCGCTCTCGGCCCTGCTTGTGCAAATGAGCGCACGCTCCACCTCACAGGGCTAGATCGGGATCGCAGCACCTTCCAGGCCTGGTGCCAGCGCACCAGCAGGGCAGTGGCAGTTGAAGGGCGGCGAAGGAAGAATCCCACATCCTCCGCTGGTTTTTGAACCGGTCCCTCCGAGCTGTTCCTTTAAGATTCATTTGAGCCTCCTTCATCTTCCTGTTTCCACTCGTTAAACCTCCCCATCAAGTCAAGTTCTGGGCTGCGGAGCTGTCGCCACTTGGCTCCACACCTTGCTTTCCTTCTTGTGCTGCCCTTAACGGTTTCCAATCTCCAGCTAGGGCCTGGAGATCTCTTGGAAGTCAACCTGATCTCCAGATGACATAGATCAGCTCACGTGGAGAAAATGACTACTTTGGAGGGTGAATTGTATGGCATGGAGCAGCAGTGGCATAGGAGGTGAAGAGCTCATGTATCTAATCTGGAGGAACCAGGTTTGATTCCCAGCTCTGCCGCCTGAGCTGTGGAGGCTGATCTGGGGAATTCAGATTAGCCTGTACACTCCCACACACGCCAGCTGGGTGACCTTGGACCTTGGACAATCTTTTTCTGAGACAGAGTATAGTGTGCTTCAGTGAGGACATAAAAGGTCAACTCAGAAGGGCTTTTGCCACATTTTGGACAAGTCAAGGCAGGGGGTGCATGGCCATACTGCCATAAACTGTGTTTAAGGAGCGACAGTGGCGTAGTGGTTAAGACCAGGTGCATTCTAATCTGGAGGAACCGGGTTTGATTCCCAGCTCTGCCGCCTGAGCTGTGGAGGCTTATCTGGGGAATTCAGGTTAGCCTGTGCACTCCCACACACGCCAGCTGGGTGACCTTGGGCTAGCCACAGCTTCTCGGAGCTCTCTCAGCCCCACCCACCTCACAGGGTGTTTGTTGTGAGGGGGGGAGGGCAAGGAGATTGTCAGCCCCTTTGAGTCTCCTGCAGGAGAGAAAGGGGGGATATAAATCCAAACTCTTCTTCTTCTTCTTCATTACAACCCTCCCCTACTCGAACCGTTCCCTCCCCAGGCTCCAGAAATTGTCCAACCCAGAATTAGCAACCCTAGCTGCCCTCATGGCCAAAATCACACCCCTGCCTGCATATTTTGGATTGACTTAGGTCGGGCAGGGTGGAATCTGAGTATTCCAGCAGGATACACTTGTCAGCCCCTGCCAGCATGGCCAATTGGCCATGCTGGCAGGGGCTGATGGGAATTGTAGTCCATAACATCTGGAGTGCCAAAGGTTCACCACCACTGCCCTAGGGCACTGTTTCCTCACCACATGGTTATATTCTATAATGGTGGCCCTTGTGCTTACTGGGGACTGTCCCAATTCTAAGCATAAGAATCGTCCAGAAGAGCCATAGCCAGTTTCTGTGACAAATTGGATCAGGAGCCTAACTGAAGTAATGTGAAAATCAACACCAGCCTATGTTTACCAGAGCATCCTGTCCCTTTTAAGAACTGCATGAATTTCATTGTGGGTTTTCCCATCATGCCAGGGGCGGAACACCCACGGGGACACTTAGGGTCATATGTCAATATGAACTGCGATATCAATACCAGGTGTGAAGGACAGTTTAATATTAGGAATATATTATTGTCCCCCTGACCAAAGTGCACAAGAGGATTCTGAGATGGAAAAAGAAATTAGAGAAGCCAACAAAAACAAAAATGTAGTGGTAATGGGTGATTTCAACTATCCCCATATAAACTGGAAAAATGCATGTTCAGGTCATAGTAAGGAGAGAGCATTCCTGGATATGCTAAATGACTGTGGCTTAGAGCAGATGGTTGTGGAACCAACCAGGGGAGAGGTGATCCTAGATCTAATTCTATGTGGGACCCAGGACCTGGTGCGGGAAGTCAGTGTTGTTGAGCCATAGGGAACAGCCAATTTCACAATGCTGTCAGATTCAGTATCTCAGCATGCGAACAAGTGGCAACTACTAATGTAGTTACATTCGCCTCCAGAAAGGGAAATTTCTCAAAGATGAGGGGATAGTGCGCAGGGAAGCTGAAAGGGAAAATCAAGAGAGAGTCAAACTGTCCAGGAAGCTTGGAGGTTATTTAAAACACAGTAATAAAAGCTCAGCTGGAATGTGTTCCACAGGTTAGAAAAGGCAGCACCCAGTCCAAAAGAAAGCCCCCATGGAGCAATGCAGAGAGGTTGAGGAAATTATCAGAAAAAAGAAATTGTCTTTGAAAATGGAAGTCCAGTTTAATGGATGAAGAATATGAGAGGGAACACAAAATGGTGGTAAAAGAGAAGCAAGTTAGCTGTAAGGGAGGCAAAAGGATTATGAGGGAACGATGGCCATGTAACATCAAGACCAGCAACAAACAGTTCTTCAAGTACATCAAAAGCAGGAAGCCAGCAAGGGAAGCGGTAGGGTCTGCTAGGATGACAAAGGAACAAAGGGTGTGCTAAAAGATGGCAGGGAGATTGCAGAGAAGCTGAATGAATTCTTTGCATCTGTCTTCACCAAGAGGAGGTGAGGAACATTCCTGCACCTGAACCAAGCTTCTTAGGAGGCTTAATCCGAGGAACTAGCTTAAGATAGTGGTAGACAAGGAAGAAGTTCTGGCAGCCATTGATAAATTAATGTTACCAAATCCCTGGCCCAGATTGTATCTAACACCCAAGAGTTCTTAAAGAGCTCAAGCATGAAATTGCTGATCTTCTCACTTTAATATGCAACTTATCCCTGAAATAAGCCTCCATCCCCAAAGACTGGAAGATGGCCAATGTCACACCAATCTTTAAGAAAGGATCTAGGGGGGGGACCCTGGAAATTACAGGCCAGTCAGTTTGACATCTGTTCCTGGTAAATTAGTAGAATCTATCATTAAAGATAAAATTATTAAACATGTAGAAAAGCAAGACCTGAGAAAGAGTCAGCATGGTTTTTGCAGAGGCAAACTCTGTCTCTACAAACTTACTAGAGTTCTTTGAGGGTGTAAACAGGCATGTGGACAGGGTGAAACCGGGTGGACATTGTCTACTTGGATTTCCAAAAGGTTTTGACAAAGTTCCCTTACCAGAGACCGTTGAGAAAAACTCAGCAATGAAGGAATAAGAGGGGAAGTCCTCCATGGATTAAAAACTGGTTGAGAAACAGGAAACAAAGAGTAAGTGTAAATGGGAAGTTCTCACAATGGAGAGATGTCGGGAGTGGTGTCCCCAAGGATCCGCTTTGGGACCAGTGCTCTTTAACCTATTCATAACGACCTGGAAGTAGGGTGGGTAGCGCAGGCCAAGTTTGCAGATGATACCAAATTATGTAGGGTGGTGAGAACCACAAAGGATTGCTAAGAGTCTAAGCCGACCTTGATAAATTAGGGTGAGTGGGCTCCAGAAATGGTAATGCAGTTCAATGTAGCAAAATGTAAAGTGATGCACATAGGGCAAAAAATCCAAACTTCACATATTGCCATACGCCTACAGGGGTCAGTGCTATCAGTCACAGACCAGGAAAGGGATTTAGGCGTCTTAGTTGATAGTTCCATGGGAGTGTCAACTCAATGCATGGCAGCTGTGAAAAAGGCAAACTCTATGCTGGGGATCATTAGAAAAGGAATTGATAATAAAACTGCAAAGATTGTCATGCCCTTATATAAAGCAGTGGTGCGACCGCACTTGAGTACTGTGTCCAGTTCTGGTCGCCGCATCTCAAAAAGGATATTGGAGGAGATAGAAAAAGTGCAGAGAAGGGCAACAAGGCTGATTGAGGGACTGGAGCACCTTCCCTATGAGGAGAGGCTGCAGCGTTTGGGACTCTTTAGTTTGGAGAGGAGACGACTGGGGGGGGGGATATGATTGAAGTCTACGAAATTATGCATGGGTAGAAAATGTTGACAGAGAGAAATTTTTCTCTCTTTCTCACAATACTAGAACCAGGGGGCATTCATTGAAAATGCTGGGGGGAAGAATTGGGACTAATAAAAGGAAACACTTCTTCAACGTGTGATTGGTGTTTGGAATATGCTGCCACAGGAGGTGGTGATGGCCACTAACCTGGATAGCTTTAAAAAGGGCTTGGACAGATTTATGGAGGAGAAGTCGATTTATGGCTACCAATCTTGATCCTCTTTGATCTGAGATTGCAAATGCCATAACAGACCAGGTGCTCGGGAGCAACAGCCGCAGAAGGCCATTGCTTTCACCTCCTGCATGTGAGCTCCCAAAGGCACCTGGTGGGCCACTGCGAGTAGCAGAGAGCTGGACTAGATGGACTTTGGTCTGATCCAGCTGGCTTGTTCTTATGTTCTTATGTTCTTATGTCCCCAGGCGCACGCCGTCCTGTCACGTGGGGGACACAAAATCGCCCCCGTCCCTCCGCCCCTGTGCCGACTCAGCTCCTGGGTCAGTGTGGGGGAGGAGGGGTGTGCCATGTGGGTGATGATTTTGTGCCCCCCATGCCTCCCCTGTGCCAACTTGCCGCCCACACCCCTCCTTCCCCACGCCAACTCGAGGGTGAGGAGGGAATGTCGCCCGCGGAGGAGGGGTGCAAAATCACCCCCTCCCCCTTTCCTCCTCAGCCAGGCCTGCCCCCACCAGGCCACTCCTTCAGCTGGTGGAGTCTGAAGGAGCAGCCTAGCAGAGCCACTGCAGGGCGCCGCTCAGCCTGCGTCACCAGGCCCAACGGAGACTGCAGTTGAGCACCCCTCAGCTCCGCCCTGCCAGATTGCCTGGGACTGCCACCATCTTAGGTAAGTGGGGTGTAGGGGGCATAGCCAGAGGTGGGATCCAGCAGGTTCTCACCAGTTCCCGAGAGTGGGTTACTAATTATTTGTGTGTGCCGAGAGGGGGTTACTAATTGGGTCTGCTTTTCCGTCTCCACGCCCTCGCCTCCCCGAGAGGCATACTGCCTTTGAACGTGGAGGTTCCATATAGCAACTGCAACTAATAATATAACTCCCTGAACTGGGTTAATCCCTTTCAGGTCCTGCAATTCATGGATTCTCAGCCTTTCGTACCTTTTATCTCACCAGTCTCTATCAAAGAACCTGCGTGTTTCACCATTGCTGTGTTCAGATTTGTGAGTTGGGGCATTTTCTATAATGTGATGATGATTTAGGAATGACCTGGTGCAAAAACATTGGGGGGGGGGTCGTGGTGGGGTAGCTGCCCATGGGGGGGCATCCAACTCAGGTTTTCCCAGGGCTCAGGTTTGCCTAGGTACGCCTCTGCCCCCTTTGCTGAGGGGGGGCTGGCGAGGGAACCTGTTACTAAAATTTTGGGATCCCACCACTAAGCGTAGCTACCACAGGGCATGGGAGGGCGCCATTTTGCCCCAGGCACCATTTCCCCCTGCTACGCTTTGCATCATGCTACGGCGAGGGAAAAAGTCCCATCTGATGGAATTTTCCTCCTTGCCAGTGCAAGAGGACAAGGAGTCCTCCAAAAAGGGCATATGGATCCAAGAGTTGGCTGAAGGACCCCTATCTCTACTTGGGTGGGGCCCTGTCCATGCCAGACTTTCATAGTTGGGACATAATTCCCTATCAAATTTTACTCCCCCTTCCACCCAGTGCTACTCCCTTCCCCCATTTCAGCATCACAACAACCTTTGTTTTTATTTATTTTATTTTACTGGGTTTGCTATCCCATCCTTTCCCAGCCAAAGCTGGGCTCAGGGCAACCAACACACATAATTATACAATGTACAAAACTCAGTATCAAACATAAAAAGCATAAATGCTAAAAACACCAATGACTGGCTCAAAGGTCACCTAAGACACCTTATATGGCTGACGATGTCTGAACACTGGTCTCCTTAGGCCTAGACTAGCCACAACACCAATTAGAGTTGGTGGCTGCAGATGTCCTAGAGCAGTGATGGCGAACCTATGGCATGGGTGCCAGAGGTGGCACTCAGAGACCTCTCTGTGGGCACGTGTAAATGAAGTGGCCCCCCTCCACACATCTAGGCTGGCCTGGGCCACTGGGCTCGATTATTAGCATTAAACCTAAGACAGTGATGGCGAACCTATGGCCCGGGTGCCAGAGGTGGCACTCAGAGCCCTCTCTGTGGGCACGCACAAACAGAGTGCCCCCCCCACACATCTAGGCTAGCCTGGGTTGCTGGGCTCGATTATTAGCATTAAACCTAAGGCCTAGTTTTGGAGAAGTAGTGTAGGTAACCCTGTTAAGCGCTGTTAAACTAAAGTGCGATCCTTTACCTGGGAGTAAGCTCAGTTGCTGGCAATGGGGCTTGCTTCTGAGTAAACCCTCCTAGGGTTGTGATTCACCTGTTGAAAGAGTTGCTCGGTTGCTTCAAAGCAAAACCATCAACTACCACCAAGCTTACTCCTGAGTAATGCACGCCTCTGAGTCAACTGTTTTTTTCTAAACAAAACCTCAGTATTCAGGTTAAATTATTGTGTTGGCACTTTGCGATAAATAAGTGGGTTTTGGGTTGCAATTTGGGCACTCAGTCTTGAAAAGGTTCACCATCGCTGACCTAAGACCTAGTTTTGGGGAAGTAGTGTAGGTGACCCTGTTAAGTGCTGTTAAACCCCACTGATTTTCATGCAAAGAACTAAAGTGCAATCCTTTACCTGGGAGTAAGCTCGGTTGCTGGCAATGGGGCTTGCTTCTGAGTAAACCCTCCTAGGTAAACCCTCCTGAGTAAACCCTCACCCGCTGGAAGAGTTGCACGGTTGCTTCAAAGCACAGTTGCTTCAAAGCAAAGCCATTGACTACCACCAAGCTTACTCCTGAGTCATGCATGCCAACCATTTTTTCTAAACAAAAACCTCAGTATTCAGGTTAAATTACCATGTTGGCACTTTGTGATAAATAAGTGGATTTTGGGTTGCAATTTGGGCACTCGGTCTCGAAAAGGTTCTCCATCGCTGTCCTAGAGTTATCATTGGTCTCCAGGCAACAGAAATCTGTTCCCATGGAGAAAATGGCTGACGGTGGACTCTACGGTATTGTACTTGACTGAGGTTCCTCCCCTCTCCGTATCCCACTTTTTCCAGGCTCCACCCCCAAAACCTCCAGGTGTTTCCCAACCCAGAGCTGGCAACCCTATATGCCATACTCACTTAGTTCGAGGGAATTTGGTGAAGGAGGATACTGTCATGCCATTTGGGCCTAGTGACAAATGGGATCCAACTAGGGCAGTGATGGCGAACCTTTTCAAGACCGAGTGCCCAAATTGCAACCCAAAACCCACTTGTTTATCGCAAAGTGCCAACATTATTTATTTATTATTTATTTATTACTTAAACTTTTATACCGCCCCCATCCCCGAAGTTCAGGAACCGGTCACTGATGGCAATTTAACCTGAATACTGAGGTTTCAGTTTAGAAAAAAACAGTTGGCTCCGAGGCGTGCGTTACTCAGGAGTAAGCTTCGTGGTAGTCGGTGGCTCTGCTTTGAACCGTGCAACTCTTCCAACGGGTGAATCACGACCCTAGGAGGGTTTACTCAGAAGCAAGCCCCATTGCCAGCAACCGAGCTTTCTCCCAGGTAAAAGATCGCACTTTAGTTCTTCGCATGAAAATCAGTGGGGTTTAACAGCGCTTAACAGGGTTACCTACACTGCTTCCCCAAAACTAGGTCTTAGGTTTAATGCTAATAATCGAGCCCAGTGGCCCAGGCCAGCCTAGATGTGTGGAGGGGGGCCACTTCATTTGCACGTGCCCACAGAGAGGTCTCTGAGTGCCACCTCTGGCACCCATGCCATAGGTTCGCCACCACTGAACTAGGGGAAAGGAAGGTGCCACTTAGGCAGTCTGACTCAGAGGCGTAGCTGCAATGGGGATATCCATGGCAGCTTGTCCCAGGTGCCGCCATTGCAGTCACGTGGGAGGGGCAGGGGTGTGTTGGGGGCGTGTGGGGGTGTGGGGGTATTTCAGGGCAGGGAGGGCATGTCGGGGGCGGGGAGGGCGCGTGCAGGCAGTTCACGTCCTGGCACAGTTTCCCCTCCGTCACTGGTCTGACTGGGGTTACCAATCTCCAGTTAGGGCTCAGAGATGCCTTAGCACCACGGTGGCGAACCTATGGCACTCCAGATGTTCATGGACTACAATTGGCCATGCTGTCAGGGGCTGATGGGAATTGTAGTCCATGAACATCTAGAGTGCCATGGGTTCGCCACCACTGCTTTAGCATTACAGATGATTTCTAAACTATAGATATCCATTCCCTTGGAGAGAACGGCGGGGGGGCTCTATATAATTATGCCACACTGAGGTCCCTCCCTTCCCCAAACCCTCCCTTCCCCAAGTTCCACCCTCAGATCTCCAGCAAGTTCCCCGAGTTGGCAACCCTACAAGTCCACTAATAACCCTCCCTCAGGGAGGGAGCAGCAGTGGCATAGGAGGTTAAGAGATCGTGTATCTAATCTGGAGGAATCGGGTTTGATTCCCAGCTCTGCCGCCTGAGCTGTGGAGGCTTCTCTGGGGAATTCAGATTAGCCTGTGCACTCCCACATACGCCAGCTGGGTGACCTTGGGCTAGTCATAGCTTCTTGGAGCTCTCTCAGCCCCACCCACCTCACAGGGTGTTTGTTGTGAGGGGGGAAGGGCAAGGAGATTGTCAGCCCCTTTGAGTCTCCTACAGGAGAGAAAGGGGGGATATAAATTCAAACTCCTCCTCCTCCTCCTCCTCCTCCTCCTCCTTCTTCTTCTTCTTCTTCTTCTTCTTCTTCTTCTTCTTCTTCATAATCCATTACTTGGCTCGCCAAATCCAGCCCCTTTGAGTGAGCTTCTACAGTCCATTCAACATCAGTATCAAAGAACTTGGCTTCCTTCTTCACAGTGCTGCTGTTTCAGGAGAAGTCACACAGGGTGACCTCACCCTTCGACACAACGCTAGAAAGATTTGAGTCCGCCTGGATTTGATCCCTCTCCTTCCGTTAGCTCTTCTGTGCTGGGGCATGAGTTACTGTCTTCCCTTTTCGGGTTCTGAGATCTCCTCCCTTGCCACAGCAAATTATCCCTCCTCCTGCTGCATCCCGTAGTTGATCAATCCTGCGCTCCAGGGGGTCCTCCCCCTCCCTCGGAAATCTGTGAGGTTTGTCACACCCCAGCTGTTCCACAGAGAGGTTTATTTAGGTCACTCAGTACCCAGCAGGCCTTGCTCCAGCGGCTGCCAGCGTTTTGCATATCCCAGCTGCACAGATGGGACACATCAACAGCGCTGGAGTTCAGGAACCGGTCACTGATTTTGCTTCTCTGAGTGAGGAACTCATAATCGTGTCGCTCACCTTCTAGCTTCCAAAAGGGGAAAGGATGCACCAACTTTTCCTAAAATAGAAGTCCCTGCAAGACACCCTTAAAAAACTGGTAAATGCACATGACTCTTGGTGACGGCCCCGTTGGGATCCCAGCTCAGGATTTATTTATTTCATTCAGTCATTTATACCCTGCCTTCTCCCCCCCCCAAAGCAGCTGACGTCAATCTCCTCTCCTCTTTTTTATCCTCACAACAACCTTGTGAGGTAGGTTAGCTTAAGAGAATGTGTTCCCTCGAAGGAAAGAGCTGGCACAGCAAGTTGTAAGTAGCTCCCTCTCTGAAATTAATGTCTAGGGCAATGTTGTTTGATCCCATCTCCTAGAGTTGGAGTCTCCAAACTATGGTCTTTCAGATGTTTGTGGACTACAATTCCCATCAGCTCTGCCAATTGGCCCTGCTGTGAGGGGCTGATAGGAACTGTAATCCATGAACATGGAGGGCCAAAGCGCTAGACATAACCTCTGTTTAGATGTAACAATAAAGTTGCTTCTGTGGCTTGTTTGCAGATGATCGTTTTTGCTTGCATTTTACCTGCTGCAGTGGCACTTCCTAAATCCAGAGACTTGCACTGCAATCCTAAACAGAGTTACATTCTTGCAGCCAGGAGGAGTCCGAGTCCCCATCCTCCTGGCTAGGAGCTGGCATGGAGAAGAAGAAAGGAAGGACCCCAGGATCACCCAGTGAGGTTCCATGACCCAAGTGGGGATTTGAACCTGGGTCTTCCAATAACAACCTAACACAGAGCCGTAGCGAGGGGGAACTGTGCCCGGGGCATGTGTGCGTCCTGTACCCTTGCCATGCCCACACCCACGCCCATCCTTGCCGCACCCCAGCTACGCCCCTGCACCTGCGCATGCTCAGTGCGACACCCCCCTCTGTCCCCTTGGCGGTACGCCACTGGCCTAGCCCTCTTCGCAACTACACTACACTGGCTCTCAAAACGTTTCAATGCATGGTTCCTGATGCTTCAGGTAAGAAGCAATATGCTCCCCTGCAGAATTCTTCGTCACGGTGGGCGTTTCGGGTTGCCAGCCTTCCGGTGGAGCCTGGATCTTTGGGAATTACAGCTGATCTTCAGACTACACCGATCACTTCCCCTGGAGAAAATGGCAACTTTAAAGGGCAAATATGGCTCCCCCTTCCCCAAACGCCACCATTTCCAGTCGTAGAGTTGTCAGCCGAGGCTCTGAGCTCAACAAGATTGGAGACTTTGGTGCTACAGCAGCCATTCTCAACCAGGGTTCCCTGGTACCACGGCAACACTACCACTTCCCCCCCCTCATTTTTGTGGCGTCTCCCACCGGCGCCAGCAAGGACATGGAGCTGGCCCATGGGGCAGGACCTGCCACAAGGTCAGCAGCCACCCCCCCCCCCAATGCTTCCCTTCACCCTGGGAGGGGAAGGTGGGGTGTGTGGCAAGCAGGGGCAATGGGAGGGGAAGGTGGAGCGTGGCGGCAGGGGTACCGTGAGATATGAAGAGTGAGGTCAAGGGTACCCTGACCTCGAAAAGGTTGGGAAACACTGTGCTACGGACTCAGCCCAGGACTGGGGTAAATCCCCACCCTGCAGCGAGTCACAAGCAGGTGACTTTTGACCAGTCACTTAAACCCTGTTGATAAGTGACAGAGAATGGCCATTTATGCATGCACTGCTTACCCATGGCTGTTCCCTTTGCTGTAGGATTTTCCCGCAGCTTTTTGTTTGCACAGGGATTTCCCTCCTGCAAAATGTCCCTAGCCAAGCCAATCTGCCATTTTGCCCACCTATCATTTCCTTCGTATTTCTGTGCAACCTCCCTTTGTGGACGTTGGCTGCCACTGTTTTCTTGTGGTCATCTACCATTCAACATTACTTTGCTAGACCATGTCAACTTCAGCATATAAAAACAAGTTACAATTATTTGGGGTTTTTTTAAAAAAATAAACCTTTCTTATCCTTCTAAAATGGTGGCCCAAAGAGTGGAAGGAGCTGCTGTGGTGTGGACAGAGGAAGAAGAAGAAGAGTTTGGATTTATACCCTGCCTTTCTCTCCTGTAGGGAGACATAAAGAGACTTACAGACTCCTTTTCCTTCCTCTCCCCACAACAGACACCTTGTGAGGCAGGTGGGGTTGAGAGAGTTCTGAGAGAACTGTGACTAGACCAGCAGGCTTCATGTGTAGGAGCGGGGAAACAACCCAGTTCACCAGATAAGAGTCCACCACTCGTGTGGAGGATTGTGGAATCAAACCCGGTTCTTTCACGACTCTTAACCACTGCACCACAAGGAGTGAGAAAACTCATAGAAAGTTAAACACATTATGAGCTCATTTGCTTTCCCTGCAGTGGGAGAGGAAAAGTCACACATTAGGACCTTTAGAAAATCACAGGGACTGGCAGGGAGGGGGAAATGTGCATAACCAAGGGTCAAACCCATAGGGAATGGATGCTCACTGTGAAGGAGACCCCATATGCATAAAAGCCCAACATGTGTGCAATCTTTCGAGGCCCGGCCTCGACCCGGGCCAGGGCCTTTACGGCTCTGGCCCCTGCCTGGTGGAATGCTCTACCTCCAGCTGTCCCGGGCCCTGCGGGACCTTGGTGAATTCCGCAGGGCCTGTAAGACGGAGCTATTCCACTGGGCTTTTGGAGGGGCTGGCCGCGGTTCTATTGCCCCCCATTGAAACCGGAACTAACCTGCCTTTTCCATCTTGGTAGGGCCCTGATTCCATCCTGGGCCCTGCCTCTCCTCCCTTCTTCTCCTTTGGCTTTTAGACCGGGCGCCTGTGTGTGTGTTTTTACACAACCTTTGTTGTTTAATCTGTATTTATTGTTTCAATTTCTGCTGAATTTTAATGAGTTAGATTTTATGTTATATTGATTTACCGTTCTGGTAACAGTCATGTTGTGAGTCGCCTCGAGCCCTTCGGGAATGAGGCGGCCTATAAATTTAATAAATAAATAAAATAAATAAATCTGCATACAGCATACAGATTTTCCTTTGGCACGCTCACTGGGTAATTTTCACATTACATTCAACACATGTATGGCTAAACATGCCATTCAAACCCCAGATTTATCCAAGTGCTGACCTCGGTCACAAAGCGTACCTGCATTGGTTCTTTCCAACAGTCTTCAACCTTTGTAAGCCTGCAGGCCCCTTTGAAATCCTGACACGGGGTCGTGGACGCAATCACAAAGATGGCTGCCGCAGTAGGCGGAGCCAAGCACAAAATGTCAGGCAGTGAGACTGTGCATGACAGTCACTTTTCAGTATTTCAGGCAGAACTCTACTCAACGGGAAACCTTTTCCAATTAACATATTGTGGGGAAATATTTTCTTGCTTACAAAGGGTTTACCTTCAATCAGGCAGCGAAAGTCTTTGTACTGTGGAGGCAGCTGCTGCCAAAGCGTTGCTTTTCTTGTTTTAATCAGCACAGCCAATTGGACCACCACCTGGGCAAAATCCCCACCTAGTCCCACTTGACAGGCACCAAAAATGGTGTCATAAGAACACAAGAACATAAGAACATAAGAACTAGCCTGCTGGATCAGACCAGAGTCCATCTAGTCCAGCACTCTGCTACTTGCAGTGGCCCACCAGGTGCCTTTGGGAGCTCACGTGCAGGAGGTGAAAGCAATGGCCTGCTGCTGCTGCTGCTGCTCCTGAGCACCTGGTCTGCTAAGGCATTTGTAGTCTGAGATCAAGGAGGATCAAGATTGGTAGCCATAGATCAATTTCTCCTCCATAAATCTGTCCAAGCCCTTTTTAAAGCTATCCAGGTTAGTGTCAGCAGGCTATGGTGCCCATGAGCACCATGTTGTGAATCTACTGTGAGCATTAAAAAGGGGAAGAGGAGAGACCCTCTCTGCCATCTTGGTCAGGATAAAATAGCTAAATTAATTTGCAAAAGTGGAAATGAAAAATGAGGTCAACTTCACCTTGATTGGTTTTCCCCAGCAACGCCAGCCACCAGAAAGTCATGCAGCTGTTTCTCACCCCCGTGCACCCCACGTCATCTGCGGCCCTGTTCAAATGTTACAGCAAACACACGTACATCCGACGTGTGCGCGTGCGCATCTGTTTGTTCAAAAGAGCCAACATGCATTCATTCTACAAAAGAAACTGGGGACTAACTAGGTATCTAGGGCTGCTAATTCAGGACTGAACAGTTCCAGGAGATATGAGCGGGCACAGTCTGGAGAGGGGAGGGATTTCAGAGAAGTAGAATGTCCTGGGACTTTTGCACCCATTTGGTCTCCTTGTGTCAAGTGTACATTACCTTCAGGTCAGGTTCTCAATTGTCCACATGTTTTCCCCTCTTCAGAACTCACCATTCTGCAGATCAGAGAAGCTCTGTGGTTTTCAAGAGCGGGCAAAGCGCAATCGTTTTCCTGCCTGCGCAGGGAGAGCAAAAGCACAACAGTATGCGTTTTGCTTCCATCAGCTTTTCCGCTCCTCCGCACCTTCCGCCATCCGCACACACAGGAGCAGTTCCACCAGCATTTCCGGGGGTCAATAGGCCCCTTTGTTTGTTTGTTTGTTTTTATTTAAACACTCACGATGTATCCCAGAAGCAATAGATCGAAAGAATGGCATTTTTACTTTGAATTTTTTAAAAAAAAAACAGATGGCAAATTACCACCCAAATCTGGAAGCAGGAGAAGCAGGGGACAGGAAAAAAATGGCAGCTAGGTACAGGGGAAGCAATGGGGCACCTCCATGTGTATAAACAAGGAAACATGGGGAGACCCCACTGTGAAGCACATAGCCATGCCAAAATCTGTAAATGCACAAAAGGCCATAGAGCAGACCTGGGCATTATACGGCCCGCGGGCCACATCCAGCCCGCCGGATGACCCTGACTGGCCCCCTCAATAAGGCTGGGGAGTTTATGCTTGAGGTGCCCCTCAGCATAGGCCGGGTTGCCTTGCTGTCGGGGCTTCTGCGGGCTTCAAAGCCGCCCTGTTGTGTTGGGGAGCGAGGCGCCTTTGAAAGCCCTCAAGCAGAAGCCGGGTTGCCTTGGCTGTCGGCTTCATGCGGCTTTCAAAAAAAGCTACTCCTGCCTTTTGGCCCGGCCCTTCACAATATTTTCTGTTTCTTATGCGGCCCCATGGAAAAAATAATTGCCCACCCCTGCCATAGAGTCTATCATCCAAAGCATCCATTTTCTCCAGTGTAACTGATCTCTGTCCCCTGGAAATTAGTTGGAATCCCAGGAAATCTCCAGGCCCCAATAGAGGTTGGCAGAGCTAGATCTACCTGGACAAACACAGGGCTTAAATTGCACACTCTGCTGCTGTCCTTACATTGAATATAAGATGAGAATTACTCAGTGCACAAATAAAGAAAAATCAAGCGTATATTATACATGGATTGTATGTGCATTCACTGCCATTTGGGAGCAGGACTCTTCTCTGTGCCCTTCCAGTGTGCATAGCTTCTTCTGTAAAATCTCTGTGTTGACATTAAGCCATTTCACCGAACCATCTTCCTTCCTGTCCCCGTAACAGAAGCTTTATGTGCAGTTATTAGCAAGTAATAATTGTTATGGCCGTCCAGTGGGAAGCTCCATATGGTGGTTCCTGCAAACCAAACTACTTCTACAAGCACAAAAACAGGCCAGCTGGGAACCTTATTAAATTCATGATTGCATGCAGGAATTATACAGGAATTATGTTGGATCATGAGAACAAGATGGAAGGGCAGCTTTTCCAGGCATGCACAACCTTCTGGTAAGGTCTTGTGGCCATTCTGTACAGCTGGTGAAGCCAGATGTGCATAATCTCTGCTTTTATTTTAGAACTTCGTACCTTCGGGACTCAGACAATTACCCCCCATATGTCCTCCGGAAATGCTGACCTCTTGGCGCCTCAGCAGAGGCCAATTTACTGGAGATCCCTGGCCCCTCAATGATGCGGCTGGCCTCCACTCGGGCCAGGGCCTTTACGGCTCTGGCCCCTGCCTGGTGGAACATTCTACCACCAGCTGTCCGGGCCCTGCAGGACCTTGGAGAGTTCCTCAGGGCCTACAAGACTGAATTGTTCCACCGGGCCTTTGGAGAGACCAGCCGCTGAGGGTGCCCTGCTCTGCTCTGCCCTCCCCCGCCCCGCTGCATAGGGTCCCTAACATCATCGGGACCCATTATTCTCTTCTGGGAGGGTTGCTTATAGGTTTCATGGGATACTATTGTAGAATGTACATTTTTAAAACTTTTTATATGTTTTATATATGATATTATATTGTTCACCGCCCTGAGCCCTTCGAGGATAGGGCAGTATATTAAATCAAATAATAAATAAAAAAAATAAACTTGTTCTCAACATGTGAGCCAGCATGGTATGGGGGTTAAGAGCACTGGATTCTAATCTGGAAAATCCGGTATGATTCCCCACTCCTCCACAATAGCAGGTAGACTGTAATCCAGAGAACCAGGTTTGATTCCCTGCTCCTCCACAAGAGTAGGTGGACTCTAATCTGGACGACCAGGTTTGATTTTCCCCACTCCTCTATATAAGCAGCGGATTCCAGTCTGAAGAACTGGGTTTGATTCCTCACTCCTCCACGTGAAGCCTCCTGCGTGACCTTGGGTTAGACACAGCTCTTTAGAACTCTCTCAGCCCCACCTACCTCAAAGTGGGGAGGTGAAGGCAAGGTGTTTGTAAGTGCCTTGAGCCTCCTTAAAAGAAGAGAACAGCAGGTTATAAAAACCAAACCATCCCTCCTCTTCTTCAACTTTGAATTGTGAATTAAGTGCCCTAAAATGGCACCCACAGTAAACGGTGCGTTCAAAATATAGGCTGAGGGCACCGAATTTAGTGCTGTGAATGATGGAACCTCTGTACAGACAGCTGCATGTTTTCTTCTATTCTGTTTCAAAGGCCAGGGGTTCAGGAAGAATTTGGAATAGCAAGAACTTGACAAGAGTTGGGAAATGTGTATAGCAGTGTTTTCCAACCTTTTCGACGTCACAGTACCCTTGACCTCACTTTTCGTATCTCACAGAATCCCTGCCATTCTCCCCCACCTTCCCCTCCCAGTTCCCCTGCTTGCCACCCTCCCACCTTCCCCTCCCAGGGTGAAGGGAAGCACGGGGGGTGGGGGTGGGAAGTGGCTGCTGACCTTGCGGCAGGCCCTACCCCCTGGGCTAGCCCCATATCTTTGCTGGTGCCGGTGGGAGACACCGCAAAAGTGAGGGGGGCCAGTAGCGTTGCCGCAGTTCCCCTGGGACATGCTCACGGCACCCCAAGGTACCATGGAACCCTGATTGGGAATCGCTGGTGTCTAGTGTACAGTAGGTAGACATAAGAGAACAGTAGGTGAGCAAACAGGGAATTGGAGAGGCGTGTGGAACAGTGTTGGTGGAAAGTGGCATCAAATCACAGGAGACTTATGGCAACCCCTTAGGGCAGGGGTGGGCAATAATTTTTTCCATGGGGCTGCATAAGAAACAGAAAATATTGTGGCGGGCCGGGTCAAAAGGCTGAACTCAATTCTGCATAATAGGGGCTGATAAGTGACAGACAGGTGCACAGATCAACTTGGAATCAGTGGCAACAGTTCTGCATACAACACTATTTGGCACAAAGAATCACAGGCTTAACCTACCTGCATAGTTGTCCACTGTGACAATCAAGCAAAGTGGAGAGAGACTTAAGTCCCTTTTGACCTACTTTTTTTCATCGACTGGTGTTTTTTTGAAAAGCCCCACAGCAGCCGGGTTGCCTTGGTTGCCGGGTTCTGCGGGGCTTTCAAAGCAGCACCTCGGCCCCCCCAGCAAGGCAGGGGGGCGAGGCGCTTTTGAGAGGCGCTTTGGAAAGCCCCGCAGAAGCCGGCAACCAAGGCAACCAGCTTCTGCAGGGCTTTCAAAGGAGGGGAACACCCCAGAAGCCACTGCGCAAGGGGAGTGGCCTTTCTCAGAGGCTCTTTCCGGCGCAGTGGCAAGGTGAGGAGGGAAGGGGGAGGGTTAGCGGAAGAATGAGCAGTGCGGTTCTAAACAGGTCCTCTTAGGCCAGGGCCAGGTCTGTCATACGGGCCAGTCAGGGTCATCTGGCGGGCCGGATGTGGCCCGCGGGCCGTATAATGCCCAGGCCTGCCTTAGGGTTTTCAAGGCGAGGGGAGAATAGAGGCGATTTGCTATTGCCTGCCTCTGCAAAGCAGCTCCACTGTTCCTTGGTGGTCTCCCATCCACGTATCAACCCAGACCTGCCCCTGCTTCAGCTTTCTGCAATCTGTCCCAAACCTGCTTTGCTGCGATGTTTTGAGAAAGACTGCAGAAAGCCCAGGTGGCACCGGACGTGCATGAGAAAATCTGTTTTTGGTCCTGATCTCCTTGGCACCGTTTCCCCTGCAGCAGCCATCCTTACCTCCGCACCCTTTTTCTGCTTTAAATTGGCAATTGGCATCTGTTAATAGTGTTATGCCCTATAAAGAAGAAGAAGAAGAGTTTGGATTTATATCCCCCCCTTTCTCTCCTGCAGGAGACTCAAAGGGGCTTACAATCTCCTTGCCCTTCCCCCCTCACAACAAACACCCTGTGAGGTAGGTAGGCCTCGACAGAGAGACATTTTTCTCTCTTTCTCGCAATACTAGAACCAGGGGGCATTCATTGAAAATGCTGGGGGGAAGAATTAGGACTAGTAAAAGGAAGCATTTTTTCACGCAACGCGTGATTGGTGTTTGGAATATGCTGCCACAGGAGGTGGTGATGGCCACTAACCTGGATAGCTTTAAAAAGGGCTTGGACAGATTTATGGAGGAGAAGTCGATCTCTGGCTACCAATCTTGATCCTGCTTGATCTGAGATTGCAAATGCCTTAACAGACCAGGTGCTCGGGAGCAACAGCCGCAGAAGGCCATTGCTTTCACATCCTGCATGTGAGCTCCCAATGGCGCCTGGTGGGCCATTGCGAGTAGCAGAGAGCTGGACTAGATGGACTCTGGTCTGATCCAGCTGGCTTGTTCTTATGTTCTTATGTTCTTAAAGCTGGTATGATGATTGAGGCTGAGATCAAGCTTGGGAGAGCCACACTATCTCGCCCCAATCCCGGGTCCTTTTCCCTCCAAATGACTCCAGACCAGCTGAGTTCTCAAAGATTTATTGGAAAACAGAAATCAAAGAAATAAAACAAAAATGCAGTTACAGAGATTGCTCAGCTGAATACATTCTTACGGTTCCATTGGGACCTTCCTGCTAAGAGGTGCTCATCTTAGTTTATCCCATGATAGAGTGATCTGGTCTTTGTTCTTTTAGTCTCCAAAACAACTATTACTACCATGCGGTTACCCCAAAACCTTTGAAGTACCTTATTTGGGCATCTTCCTGTCCTGGGTAAATTTCCATTGCCTTTTGGTTTCTCCATCCAGGAGATCAAAGAGCCTTTTAACATGTAGCTGTGATGCTGCTAGGTTTTACAGTACAATTCCATCACAACTGGAAATTCAAAGAACCTGTCAGGCTGGTTGTTATAATGTCACAATTCTATAATCAATAGTCCCTCTAACCAGGTTAGGGGATTGCACAAAAGTTCCCTACCGCTGAGCGGCACAGAGCTGCCTGTGAAAGCTCCCCCTGCTGGCAGCTGCCCAATCTGCACGACACCAATATGGTGTCTGCATGACAGTGTGGCTGTGCCTCTTACACTGGCTATAACAGTTCATCAGTTGTGGATTTTTAAGAAATGAGAAAGCTCCTGGTGCCATGGGGGGGGGGGGGAATCACCAACTTGATGGACAAAGACAAGGAAGAGGCAGGGAAAGGAACTCCTATTACCACTGTCCTATATCAGCAGCTGCAACAGAGAAACCGCATAAGTCTATCCACATGTGAAAACACCAGTTAGCCTACATTCAGTGGCATAGCGCCTGGGGGGAGGGGGGTGTTTTGCCCCAGGTGTGCACCAGGGCGGGGGCGGGGACGTTCCGGGGACATTCTGGGGCGGGCAGGGGCGTGGCAGGGGTGCAGGGCACACATGTGCCCCCGGCGCAGTTCCCACTTGCTACGGCTCTGCCTACATTCATGTCAAATTCTGTTTCAGAGTGCATGCTGGCGCACAGAATCTGTGAACATGTCAAAATCCCATGCAGATGGCTCTTCTTGCATACTGTTAGACCTCAGACCTTTAATCAATAAGCAGACTCTAGATTCTTGATCAGTAGTGTTTATTGAAAGGCAGCGAAGCACCTAGCTTTTCCAAACCCCTTTGTCCCCAGCAAATCCCCCCTCCTGTTTTCCCAAAGAACATGTGAAAGGAGTTAATTTGGAGCTCAGGCACCCCAAGGTTGGAGCTAGCAACAGATACAGCCACCTGGCTTGCTACCCTCACAAGGCAACAGGCATATCCTGTTTTCCCTTGGGAGTAACTCAACAGGGTCAACCTAGTTATCTACAATCCGTGTGAAGCCATAAAGTTCATGAGGGAAAGGAAAGGCCCATTACATATAGCAGGCAGGTTACATATATCTTGCAACAATTACACCAAAGTGAAATTACCCCTCTGTCATAAGAACATAAGAACATAAGAACAAGCCAGCTGGATCAGACCAGAGTCCATCTAGTCCAGCTCTCTGCTACTCGCAGTGGCCCACCAGGTGCCTTTGGGAGCTCACAGGCAGGAGGTGAAAGCAATGGCCTTCTGCTGCTGCTGCTGCTCCTGAGCACCTGGTCTGCTAAGGCATTTGCAATCTCAGATCAAAGAGGATCAAGATTGGTAGCCATAAATCGACTTCTCCTCCATAAATCTGTCCAAGCCCTTTTTAAAGCTATCCAGGTTAGTGGCCATCACCACCTCCTGTGGCAGCATATTCCAAACACCAATCACATGTTGCGTGAAAAAATGCTTCCTTTTACTAGTCCTAATTCTCCCCCCCAGCATTTTCAATGAATGCCCCCTGGTTCTAGTATTGCGAGAAAGAGAGAAAAATGTCTCTCTGTCGACATTTTCTACCCCATGCATAATTTTATAGACTTCAATCATATCCCCCCTCATCGGTCTCCTCTCCAAACTAAAGAGTCCCAAACGCTGCAGCCTCTCCTCATAGGGAAGGTGCTCCAGTCCCTCCAGTGTCACCCAGATGCTATCTCTAGCAATGTAAACTGTTGCAAAAGCAATAAGCTAGGAATGCCCCTCAATCACCAGGTGCAGTACCTGACACGTACCTATCTAATACCTTCTCTCTTTCTCTTTCAGAGATGTCCTCGTTCCATGGAGTGCCCTAGATCTGATTCTGACGGACTGTGATTGGTCTTTCCACTGCCCTTGAGTGACACCCCAGTCTCCGGGTGGTCAAGGGAACTCATCCGGGGAAGACACAATGTCCTGCTTCCCACTCTGTGTCCTGTTAGCACTGCTCCTACAAGAGTCACTGTCCGGCTCTCACACCTGCCCCCCGCAATGTGTCTGTGAGACTCGTCCATGGTTTACCCCCCAGTCTGTGTACCACGAGGCCCGCACGGTGGATTGCAACGACCTGCTGCTGACTCACGTCCCCAGCAATCTCTCCTTGGACACGCAAGTCCTCCTGCTGCAGAGCAACAAGATATCCAAAGTCAACGGGGAGCTTCAGCACCTGTCCAACTTGACGGAGCTCGACCTCTCGCAGAACCACTTCTCCAGAATTAGCGATGCCGGGTTGGCCAACCTCTCCCGCCTCATCACTCTTTACTTGGAGGAAAACCAGGTGGAAGAGCTGCTAGACCATTGCTGGAGTGACCTGGACTCCCTCGAGGAACTTTATATAAATCACAACCGCATCTCCTCCATTGAGCCCCTGGCATTTGCTGGCTTGACCAGTCTGCTCCGGTTACACCTCAATGCCAACCGCCTCCGGGCCATCAACCACCGCTGGTTCCTCTCTCTCCCCAACTTGGAGATCCTTATGATTGGAGAGAACCCCATCGCCCAGCTACAAGCTGGTAGCTTCCAGCCACTGGGACGGCTCCACAGCCTCGTCTTGGCTGGAATGGAACTAAGGGAGGTGCCCTCTGATGCTTTCCAAGGGCTGGACTACCTGGAGAGCTTGTCTTTCTTTGACAATCACCTGACACATGTCCCCACCGGGGCCCTGAAAGGTCTGCCTCTCTTGAAGTTCCTGGATCTCAACAAGAACCCTATTGCAGAGGTAGAAGCAGGGGACTTCCGGGACATGCTGCACTTGGAAGAATTGAGCCTCAACGGCATGGAGGAACTGACGGGCATTCACAAAGGCGCTTTTGAGAACCTTCCCGAGCTGGCCAAGCTCGAACTGTGCAACAACCCACGACTCTCCTATTTGCATCCCGGGGCATTCGAGGAAGTGCCTGCTCTTCGCACTCTGCTTGCCAGCAATACAGCCCTCGGCCTGCTCCCTCTAGGAGTGACAGATGCCTTGCCTGCCTTGGCCGAGCTCAGTCTTTATGGAAACCCACTGCGCTGCGACTGCCCAGAGGCTTGGCAACCATTAGCCACAGGGGCCACGCGGCTGATTGAGTCCCAAAGTGCTCTCTGCACCTCCCCTCCAATGGCTGCTGGGCAGCAACTCCAAGAAGTGCTGAAGAATGGCATGGCTGGTGCTTGCTTGCCAGAGATCTCTTCCAAGGGTCTTCCAGAGCAGCTGGAGGTACCCTCGGGCTCGACAGTAGCTTTGGATTGCCAGGTCAGCTCAGAACCACCAGCTCAACTCCATTGGATCGCACCATCTGGGGAAAAAGTAACCACGGGGACAGGAAAGCTGCACCTGAGGGTAGGGGGAACTCTAGAGATCAGCCCAATCAGCCCAGGAGATTCTGGAATCTACACTTGCGTGGCATGGAATAGACTGGGCTCGACCAGCCGGAGCGTGGCCGTGGCCGTGATCAGCGAAAGGCCCATCACCCCTGCCAGACTGCTGGTCCTCGCTAAGAAGGTACAGTCACATTTTGTGGTGGTGGAGTGGACAATGTCCTTCTCGGATGGGCAGGGAAAAGAGAGGAGTGGCGCGCCGGCAACTCCCCAACCGCCTCCTTCATCGCTGTGGTCTTCGGCCACCATGCGCATCCATAACCCCCACCTGAGCTACACAGCACGGGTTCCAGTGGGTATCCGCGAATTCAACCTCACACACTTGCAGCCTGCCACCCATTATGAGATTTGCCTCACCGTGATGTCCTCCGTCCCGAAATATTCAGGGGCTGCCAGTTACACCACTGCTCCCCAGTCCTCAGCCGATGCCACAGGCCCTTCAACATCTTCCACGAGTTCTTTCGAAACGGTCTTGGCAACCACAGGCGCCTCTCTGGACTCTCCGGCAACCTCCAAAGGCTCTTCAACGTTCCCCAGGAGTCACTTGGCAGCGATGCTTTCCTTAGTACCCGCCAAAAACTCCTCAGCTCCTCCAACGTACCCGTCAACCCTCCCCAGCTTTCCTCCGCTCCTTCCGCACCTGCCTCGCGTGCAGCGCTCTTGCCTCAACGTCACCACCAAGGAAGCGCCGCTTTCCGTGGAACGAATGAGTGGGTGGGCTGGGGGCACGGCCCTGGCAGCGGTGACCGGCTCCTTGCTAGCGGCCCTGAGCGCGGTGCTTCTGCTCCTCTACGCCTCCCGATGGCTCAAGGAGAAAGGCTGCCGCCATTCGCTAAAGAAATACATGCAGCACGCCGCGGCCATTCCGCTCAACGAGGTGTATCCACCCCTGATCAGCCTGTGGGACACCGAGGGAGACCCTCCTATGCCAATGGCCCCGCTTTCACAACTAGCTCCGCCCATGCCTACGCCCCCTGCCACAGTAGGACACTCTCTTCTGCTGTCGCCCCCTTCTGGTCCGATTGATACTTCCAAGACCTATCTATGGCAACAGCCATGAACGAGGAACAAGATGGGTAGGCCCACACACCTCTGACTCCGGCCATTGGCGGGAAACTTCCCTTCCCCACAGATGTTAGGGTATAGGAGTGGGACTTTCAGGCCTTCCCAATCCATGTCCTTGCCTTCCACCTTAGCCCTTTGCACACCCAAACGCACGACCACATAGACAGCACCAGTATCGGGGGATGTTTTTAGCGAAGGCCTCACTGTGTAGTTGTAGCCGAATCAGGAGGGGAATGTCAGGTGGATGACAGGACCCCTGGGACAGAGTAGCCCCTGGAGGGCAGGAAAACAGTTTTGAATAAAGTGTTGAGTTGGAGAACACTGAGAGTGTTTGGGCGTATTCCTTGGGGAGAGAGCGGCCCTTTCTGCACAAATCTCCCCAAACGTTTGTAAAACATTTTCAAACCCCCCCCCCCACATTTTGTTTGCACTCACCCCCCTTGAAACAATTCCTGGCCAGCATTTGCTACTTTCCCCCCGTTTCCCCCCAGTGTGTGGACAAATCAGTACTTCTATGCTTCCCAGTCTCGTGCTGCAATTCCGCGAGTCTTCCGGAGTCGACGCTGCGAAAATTAAACCCCCACAAAATCTTTCAAATGCTCTAAAATGATCCAAAAACATGGGAAGGGGCTTCCGCAGGCAAGGAGTGAGCTTACAAAATGATATCTCAAAGGAACAGCACACGAATGGAGCCTTTTTTAAAAAAGTTTCAATGAAAAGAATTGCAGAAAAGAGGATGCATTTAAAATGTTTTGAGGCTGCAAATAAAACATTTTGGGAGAACAATAGTGCAGGACCTCTTGGAGGAATTTTTTTTTATTTCCTGCCCCAAAACATTTTAAAGTGTCTTTGTGGAAAGGGCCAGTAGGGCAGTGATGGCGAACCTTTTCGAGACCGAGTGCCCAAATTGCAACCCAAAATCCACTTATTTATCGCAAAGAGCCAACATGGCAATTTAACCTGAATCCTGAGGTTTTAGTTTAGAAAAAACGGTTGGCTCCGAGGCGCGCGTTACTCAGGAGTAAGCTTGGTGAAGCAACCATGCAATTCTTTGAACGGGCCGTGCCCAGTGGCCCAGGCCAGCCTCTATGTGTGTGTGTGTGGGGGGGGGGTGATTTTCCGCTCCCCTCCACATGATGAACTCTGTGCGTGAGTGCCCACAGAGAGGGCTCTGAGTGCCACCTCTGGCACGTGTGCCATAGGTTCGCCACCACTGCAGTAGGGTAATAGCCACAGGGAAAAACCAGCCTCATGGAGTAATGGAATGAATCCGTTTTACCCCAGAGCGAACAGACGTTGCTTGCCCAAAACAAACAAAAAAGCTGATATACCCCCCTCTAGTAGCCATCTGAGAAGTAGCCGGCCACATTCCCTTGCTGGGCTGGAGCCACATTTAAAAATGGTACTATAATTACAGGCCTAAACAGCCATCACATGCTCTGAACCTGAAATCCCGCCCTCTAATCCCAGATTTGTGCAGATGGGCAGATGCGACGTACAAGAAAAATCTATAATCGGCATAGTCCAGATCTGCACCGCCTGATCTCGGGAGCTAAACAGAGTCGGCCCTGGTTAGGACTCAGATGGGAGACCACCAAGGAAGGCCAGAGTTGCCACGCAGGGGCAAAACTGTGGCAAACCACCTCTGTCCACCTTTTGCCTCGCAAACCCTGCAGGGTCACCAGTCAGCTGCAACTTGATGGCACTTTCCGTCACTAAAGGAAAGGGGCCTCTTCAAAGGCCAATTTCCTTTTCAACAAAAGGACGTCACCCAGAGGTGGGATCCAGCAGGTTCTCACAGGTTCCCGAGAGTAGGTTACTAATTATTTGCGTGTGCCGAGAGGGGGTTACTAATGGGTGATTTTGCCACGTGATTTTTGCCTTAGCTATGCCCCTCCTCTCAGCAGTAGCACACAGAACTTGAAGCAGTCTAGCAGGAGGTGCACCGGCGTGCGTGGCAGCCTGCACCTGCGTGCATCCGTTTCCCGCCCAAGGACCAGCGCAGCGGCTGCGTCCTTGCCACAGCCCCACCCAGGAATGCCCTGCCCCAGAATGCCTGGCCACGCCCTGTCGTGCCCTGCCCAGCCCCATTGGCGCTACGCCACAGTTTGAATCCCACCACCATGGGAACCTGTTACTAAAATGTTTGGATCCTACCACTGACATCACCTATCCCAATCTGAAGTGCCACAGCAATTCGAACAGGCTCTGGGGCTAACCCTGGGCCAGCCATGATTAAGCCCTCAACCTGCTCTGTATCTTCCTGACTCCTGGGTAAGCCAAATCAAGCCCCACCACTATTTTTGTTTGAACAAGGTTAAGGTTTTCCGCTACCAGACCTGATCACTATATAGGACAGTGGTGGCGAAACTATGGCACGCGTGCCAGAGGTGGCACTCAGAGCCCTCTCTTTGGGCATGCACAAACAGAGTCCCCCACACACACAAACATCTAGGCTGGCCTGGGCCACTGGGCTTGAATATTAACATTAAACCTAAGACCTAGTTTTGGGGAAGCAGTGTAGGTAACCCTGTTAAACGCTATTAAACCCCACTAATTTTCACGCGAAGAACTAAAGCATGATCCTTTACCTGGGAGTAAGCTCAGTTGCTGGCAATGGGGCTTTCTTCTGAGTAAACCCTCCTAGGGTCGTGATTCACCCGTTGGAAGAGTTGCACAGTTGCTTCAAAGCAAAGCCACCGACTACCACCAAGCTTACTCCTGAGTAACACCTGCCTTGGAGCCAACCGTTTTTTCTAAACTAAAACCTCAGTATTCAGGTTAAATTGCCGTGTTGGCACTTTGCAATAAATATGTGGGTTTTGTGTTGCAATTTGGGCGCTCGGTCTCGAAAAGGTTCGCCATCACTGATATAGGATTACGTACTCTGGGTTGGGAAGTTACTAGATTTGTGGGTGGAGCCTGGTGGAGGGTGGAGTTTAGGGGGGACCTCAGTAAGGTATAATGCCGTAGAGTCCACCCTCCAAAGCAGCCGTTTACTCCTGGATATCTCACCTGTATCATCCAGCGATCAGTTGTGACCAGCTGGAACGGAAGCCACAGGTCGATCAGAGAATATCAGCCTATCTCTTCTCTGGTGGAAGAGCACTGTTGCTACTGAACCAGTGGAGTGAACACATTGGCTCTTTCCGCTAAAACGTTTCTGAAATGTTTTCAGTCCTCCCCTTTACAACAATGTATGTCTGCACTCACTCCCTTGAAACTATTCCTGACTGCCACTGTGTGATTCCCCTCCCCCGTTATTTTGAGTTCTGTGTTGAATCAATGCTTCACAGCTTCATGCTGTATTCTCTACTCCTCAAATACTTTATGCTTTGGAGATTATGTCCCCACTCCCCCCCACCCCCCGTAAAATAACAAACAGAGAAATGCTGCACATAGACAGATGAGGGTGGGGAACTGAGTGAGCTCAGAAAATGTTACCAAGGAGAAAGTTCAGGGAAGCAGAGAAGCGTGAAAAACGTGGTCAGTTGATCGCACAGCAGCTGAATCCATTTTCAAACAATTTCAGCCAGAGAATAGCAGCAGTGGCGTCGGAGGTTAAGAGCTCGTGTATCTAATCTGGAGGAACCGGGTTTGATTCCCCGCTCTGCCGCCTGAGCTGTGGAGGCTTATCTGGGGAATTCAGACTAGCCTGTACACTCCCACACACGCCAGCTGGGAGACCTTGGGCTAGTCACAGCTTCTCGGAGCTCTCTCAGCCCCACCCCCCTCACAGGGTGTTTGTTGTGAGGGGGGAAGGGCAAGGAGATTGTAAGCCCCTTTGAGTCTCCTGCAGGAGAGAAAGGGGGAATATAAATCCAAAACTCTTCTCTCTCTTCCCTAAAAGGGTATTCATTTAAAACGTGTTTAGGGTGGACATAGAACGTTTGGGGGCAAAATCAATGCAGAACTCCATGGAGAAAGCGTTTTATTTCCTACCGCAAAAGGTTTGTGCGGAAAGGGCCACCTTCTCTCATATGTATATCTGATATTCAAACACAGTGCAGGGCAAAGTAAAAAAATGAGAGGATGTGTTTTACATAGTGAAAACACTATAATGCACTTCTGGTGGTGAATCTGCACAAGGTGATTGGCTAAGCTGGTACAGTAGTACAGAATTCCGTGATGTGTCCAAACTCTTAGCAACAAAACTGTCAATGTTTGCAATCCAGTTTCTGTGAAGGGAACGTCTGGCTGGCTGAGATTAAATTACATCGCAGGATTTAGGTCCAGGAGGAGCTTTATGGGGTAAGGCTATGGGTAAGCTCTGAGGGAACAGCATCTTTTCAGACAGGGTGAGATTAAGCTAGTGCAGGGTCTGTAGCAGTGGTGGGATCCAAAAAATTTAGTAACAGGTTCCCATGGTGGTGGGATTCAAACTGTGGCGTAGCGCCAATGGGGATGAGTGGGGCACGACGGGGGCGTGGCCGGGCATTCCGGGGGCGGGGCATTCCTGGGCGGGGCTGTGGCAAGGACGCAGCCGCTGCGCCGGTCCTTGGGCGGGAAACGAATGCACGCAGGCGCAGGCTGCCATGCACACCGGTGCACCTCCTGCTAGACTGCTTCAAATTCTGCGCGCTACTGCTGAGAGGAGGGGCGTAGCTCAGGCAAAAATCACGTGGCAAAATCACCCATTCGTAACCCCCTCTCGGCACACACAAATAATTAGTAACCTACTCTCGGGAACCTGTGAGAACCTGCTGGATCCCACCTCTTGGCTGTGGCATGTATTATAAAGGGGCCCTGTACCATCAGATAGAAGAACCAGACACATGGGTAGGGGCAAGAGAGAGGGGCTAGGGAAAAGGTCAGAAAAGCTAAAGAAAGGGCTGGAAAGAAGAGAGAAGGTAAATTTAAAAAATGACGCAATAGGTTGTGTCCACATTCAGCTGCCACATTGTTCTGACCTCATTCAGTTAAGGTCAGTATTGTCTAGTCCAGGGATCCTCAACCATTTTGAGCCTGTGGGCCTATCTGGAATTTTAACAGGGGTCGTGAATGCCACCCCAAAAAATGGCTTCCAATAAGAGGCAGTGCCAGATCTCAAATGGGTTCCACGGGAGGTGGAACCAAAGGGAATCCCTCCTTCCTTGCACCTCCTGGGAAGAAGGAGAGCCAATAGGGGGAATGGACTGGGAAAATCCCGGGTGCTTACCAAGTCTCCTGGTCCTCCAATGGAAAACCCTTCTGTTTGAATGACGGCAGCCAATTGCGAGCCCTGCCTCACAACAGCCCCACCCACTTTCTGAAAAGTTCGGTGGGCATCAAGGGAAGCAGTGGCGGGCACCACATTGAAGAACCCCAGTGCAGTCTGATCGGCAGTGGCTTTCCAGGCAGGGCCAGATTAAGCTAGTGCAGGGCGGACTCTTGCCACAGGCTCATCGCAGTGGCACAGACATGCCCTCCAGCAGCATAACAGCGCACGCTGCAGCGACGAGAGAGTGAGAGATAGGCCAAACGACACCATGCCTGTGCGCACAGCACAGTAAGGCACCAACACGCACCTGTACACACCCAGAGCGCACAACACATATTATGCAGTATGCAGATTCCCCAACATGTAAACAGCAGCATTGCCACATAGTGAGAATACGGTACGAGGCCGATTTCAGAAGACAGCTTGCAGCACACGGGCCTCAAACATGTGGCGCCCGCAGCATATGTTACTTTTGTGACTAGTTTCACCTGGCACTGTTCGCAGGGTCTCCGCTGGAAGGCTTTCCCACCATTCACTACCAGCTTCTCTCAACAGGAGTCCCAAAGAAGGAACCTAGGAGGACTTTCTGTCCATGTACAAAAAGATGCTCTACCACTGAGCCACAGCTCCGCCTCGAGGGAAAACTGGGTGGTGGGACTCACGAAACCAAGGAAAGACAGTTTGCAGGGGTAGACACTTTGGGCCCAGAGTCTGCTCTGCTTGTTGAGAGTAGCACCCGGGTGGGGGGAGGAATTCAACCTGGACGCTTTTGTTCCTGTGATATTGTGGCTTGGGAACATTAATAAAGATCAGAAAGGATGCAGGTTTTGATTTCACACTTCTGTCTGAATTTAGTAACCAATTTCTCAGCTGCCGGCTGAGAGGGATCATCGCAATGGAAGAAGGGGACTAGCCAGTGACCCGCTGTTCCCAAAATGGGGTGCAGGGCATAATTTGCACCTTGAGAAAAGTAGAGTTGCCAACCTCGGCCCCCCCCCCCCCCCCCTGAGCTTCTGCTGCCTTTTCCCACTCATCGTAGCTCTGTTAGAGAGAAGGCAGCCTGACCTCATCAGATCCCGGAAGCTAAGTAGGGTCAGTATTTGGAAGGGAGAGTTTCAAGGAAAATTCTGTAGAGGAAGGGCATGGCAAACCACTGCTGCTTCTCACTTGCCTTGAAAGCTCCTTGCTGAGGTTGCCATACGTCAATAGAAAGAGGACAGACGATATATTTTAGTTAATCAATAACAGTCTAATCCCCCCTACCGTCTTAGCCAGGTTTCAGAACACAAACTAACCAGGTTTGAGGGATGACCTCCCCATTGTTTGCATGGCAGATTCTGTTTCTGGCGCTCGTTCTCCCCATTAATCCACGTTCCGGCAGGACATGGTTGCAAGTGGCATAGACCCCATTAACACGGTTCAGAGCTGATCCGAGGGGAGGGATGAGGGTTGAAACCCTGACTCGTTTCCTGCCCTGGAGTGTGACGCGGAATTCGGGCAACCAATCAGCGCTGCGATGCGCGCACAGCCTTTCCTTGGTTTCGTTTCCACTTTTGCGATTGGCCTGCAGAAGGGGACGCAAACTTTAAACAGTCAAACGTGTAACTTTGAACCATTCATGGTTTACATAGGTAATGATGAACTGTTTGCACAGTCAAACAGTTAAACGTTAAACTTTTACACTCTGGTTTTTTTGATCATGCTCCTACAATGTACGTTTCCGCAGTGGGAAAAGGTCCCGCCCCATCAAGGCACGCCAGCCAATCAGGAGAGACTGGCAAAGCGAGCTCGCCTGGTAGTGGGGATTGCTAAGAGTTCTGCAACCGGGTGTGTCTGCTGTGTGCTCGCTGCGGTGGGGAGGGAGAAACTCCGATGAAGAGGACACGGTTTCACAACGAACAGGTTTGGATCTGCGTGCAAATTTCAAGTGGGGATTCGACCAATGTTTATTCCCAAGAGGCACCAGGACTGGGACCTCCAGGGATTTATGCCTTCCACTTGGAAACAGGGTTGCCAACCCCCAGGCAGAGCCTGGAGATCTCCCGGATTAACAACTGATCTTCAGACAATAGAGATCAGTTCCCCTGGAGAAAATGGCAGCTTTGGGGGGGTGGACTCTATGGCATTATCACCCCCAAAATCTCCAGAAATTTCACAATCCAGAGTTGGCAACCGTACAGGAAATCCTCCTGCCTCTGCCTTCTCTCCCCCCCACCCAGACCAGGAAGCTCCTGGAGCCCTGGCATTGGGTAAGGAGTGGACTGAGAAGGGCCTGGGCAGCCCCTGAGGGGGCACTTTGGCTGGAGATGAGGCGCGGTGGGCTCCCCCTTTTCTGCCTTAGGCCTATTGCCTTGGTCCCTCACTTCCGCTGGTGGCTCTCTCCCTTCTCTCACCAGCTGTCTGCCTGGCAGCCAAGTGGGACTCACCATCAAGGAGCCTTCGCCACTCACCCAGAGCCCTTCTTGCACACTGCAGGGACTCAGCTTAGGGACTTGGGCTGGAAAGGGGGGGATTTTTTGTGTGTGTTTAAAAATGGTTGAAAAGGCACCACTTTTCACAAATGTCCTCAAGGGGAGCAGTTGCTCCCCTTTCACCCCCATTAGATACGCTACTGCCTTCCCCCCCATCACAGACCTATGCAGAAGAGTCTGGCCACAGTGCTATGCACGCTCCCAAAAGAGTGCCCTCCTTGAAGAAGAGTTTGCAGGAGAGAGAACTCAGGATTCGGGAGCTGGGGGAAGGAGCCAGGAGAATAGCAATTTTTTTTCATCTCAGCCAAATTTGGCATCCACCCACTCATCCCAGGAACACTGGCATAGGTCAGAAATATATCCGCATGAATTAAAGAACAAAGGAACTAGTGCAGCGGTGGCTATGAATTTGAGCACATTTTGCAAGCAAGAAGCTAATGAGCCTCTGAGGAACGGAAGGAGAGGAGGAGCAAGAACCCCCGGCTAGGTAGGCTCGGGATGGCCACGTTTCCGATTATGTGCCAGCTCCTCTCCTGTGAGCAATGGCGTGACAAGCAGCAATTCAACCTGTGAAGTGCTCCCCGGCTTGTCACCCGCTTGCCAGGAAGAGCGGCACCTATTGAGTTACTGCCAGTTGCCCAGAGGTGATCTTGACCCAGATAAAGGCTGGTAATCCTAACGAAGTCTAATGCTCAACTATGTAGGCCCAGGGGTCCTCAACCTGGTGCCCGCGAGTGCCATGATGCCCGGTGGTCTCCAGGTGCTTCAGAAAGCGGGCAGGATTAGGTCGTGCTTTTGCCCAGTAGGGTTTCCAGTTGGCTGTGCAGATAAAAAGGTGTCATCTGAAACGCAGCTTCTGCCTCAAATGTTGAAGAGTTACCATTAGAGTTCCCCAGGATTACACGCTACAACATGTGGGTACGTGAAAAAAGCATGTAATGGGTTTGTTAACATGGAGGTACCCTTTCAGGGAAATGAATTGCCAAGGGGTACACGAGTGAAAAAAGGTTGGGAACCACTGCTCTGGAGTGCACCTGGTGAACCAGGTTTGTTTCCCTGCTCCTCCACATGGAGCCTGCTGGGTGACCTTGGGCCAGTCACAGTTCTCTCAGAATTCTCTCAGACCCACCTACCTCGCAAGGTATCTCTTGTGGGGAAGGGAAGGCAATTGTAAGCTGCTTTGAAACTCCTGAAAGGTAAAGAAAAGTGGCACATAAAAACCAGAGTCGTCGTCTCCTCCTGTGATCCAATTGTTATCGTCTTTTATCTGCCAATTTCATTGTTTCCTTATGCTTTGTTTTTAATATTTACACTCTTGTCACACCCCTTTTATGTTCCCATAGGCCAGTAGATCCTTTTATATATTTATAGTTTTAATATATTTTTATCCTTTTAATTGTTGTATCGACCTTATTGCTGGTCTCTGCTGGCCTATGATCATAATAAAGATTGAGTGATTGATTTAACCTTGCTTTTTGACCTTTTGTGGGTTTTCTCCTCCTCCATCAGCTATTTTGTAATTATGCCTACGTCCTTGAGTCAAAATTCCAAAAGTGGCCTCAAGCTCCAAAAGGTTGGGGACTCCAGGTGTGAACAGAAATAATGAGGGTTTCATGGGGGGAAAGGTGAACCATCAATGTGGGGTGAAAAAAGAATAGGTAAGAAAATCCAAGATTTAGCCCCACGTAGGTGATGTTGCTCGCCTTCTGGAGGGCCCTAGAGTTCCATTGAATCCCCCTTACACAGAGATCAGGTCCCCTGGAGCAAATGGTATTCAGAGGCAGATGCTTTGGCATCCCATCCGCACTGAGCTCCCTCCCTAAATTCTGCTCTGTTTGGGCACTCTCCTCTAATTTCCAGGAATTTCTTAAATCAGCTTTCAGACTCGTATTAAGGAGCACGAAAGACACTGTTGGCTTAACCATCCTGAAAAATTTGCAGTTGCAGAACATGTCATAAACAAAACTGGACCTAACATTTTATTTGAAACCACTGAAATTCTGGACAATTCAGAAGGTTACTTTGTCAGACTGCACAGGGAGGCCACTGAAATTCACAAACACCCAGACAACTTCAACAGGAAAGAAGAGACTCTGAGAATTAACAAAGCTTGGCTACCAGTACTTAAAAACACCAAAAGCAAACCCCAAGGGTATGCTAAATTCATGAACAATTGACTCCACCCAAACACAGGATTTGCATTCACCAATACTACTGCTGCTGCAAGGCATGAAAAGGTGAATTACTCCCTGGACTGATAAGCTCCACCCACAATACAATACTATCAACCACATCTTTGCATAACAAGTTCTACCCAAACACTTATTGATTGGTTCCCCACCCTGGGACATTGTTAGGAATGGGACTGCAGTTGGAAGAGTTGGGAAGAGCTGAATGGGGATTGGTTGGAACTGTTGTTGTTATGTTGCTAGGCTACCACATTGGAGCCTATAACTGTTAAAGCAGAAGAGCCCGATCACTGATTGGCAGTGATCGTGACAGTTAGCATATAAAGGCCAGAGCTGAGGGGCAGAGGTCTCAGTTCTGGCACCTTGTACCTTGGGTGCACCAACTCAATAAAGTCGTTGAGAACGAAGCAGCGTGGTTGAGTGGAATTGATCCTAACATTGTGCCAGAACTCCTTCAAAGTGCCTAGCATCGATTAAAGTCATGCCTGGGACAGAATCACAATTTCGTTACCCAGGACTTTCGCCAATAGGGCGAGGGACCCTGAGGAACATCCCCCCCAACAAACATAGCAACGGACACCCTGGGCCGCTGCATGTCTTGGACGGGGGTTGGGCCGCTGCGCACGGAGATGGATGAAGAAAGAGCCCAGCTGACAGCCTGTTTAGTCGCAGCTCAACCATTCACAAAAAGATCTACTCAGGAGGCAGAAATGCTACTGAGGGATTACAAGACCCTCCAAGAACACACCGAAAATGTGAGTCGGGAGAGAGATCAGCTGAGGGAGGAGCTGGGGGCACTGCAGCGGCAGGTAGTGCTTCTTATGGATGAAAGAGCTGCGAATCTCCCTAGGCACAGTGAAGACATAGCGACAGACATTGCCATGACCAGGGGAAAGTGAAGAACCTTTCCAGGGGGGAGAATAGCTATGGAGGAAGCAGAGCACGTGGACAAGAGAGCGGCCACCAAACCCCAGGTTCTGAGGGAAGGAGGGGGGAATACCCCATCCAAACCCCAGGTTCCATACAAAACCCTGACCTACGACTGGTGAGAAAGGGACTGAAGGCAGAATTTGCAGGGGATCCCGAGGACCTTGCCGTTTTCATGATCCAGGCTGAATCGTATATGGAGGTGTTTGGGGCAAGCTTCAGATCAGAACGGGAGAAAGTCTTTCAGGTGGGAACCAGGCTCAGGGGTGAAGCAGCTACCTGGCTGGTCGGGCTGGTTGAAACTGACGGCCCTGAACTGTACCAGCTAGATTCTTTTATCATGGTCCTACGCAGGCGGTTCGAAGACCCATTGGCAGAGGAGAGGGCTAGAGCTCAGCTACACAGTCTACGCCAGGAAAATTCCTCTACGCCAGGAATTTTCCTCTATGCCAGGAAAATTCATCCATCTCCGTGAATTTGCAGCAAAATTTTGGAGATTAGCAAGCAGGTTGCATGGGTGGCCGGAATTGGTATTGGTACAAATGTTCAAAGATGGCCTCCATCCGAGAGTCCTACAGTGGGTGCTGGTTCAAGGAGACCCTGACTCATTGATGGATTGGATTGGATTTGATGTGCTGGGGAGGCTGAAGTACAGATTAAGCAGGTAGAATGGTCTGAAACGCATTGGAACTTAATACAGAAAATCTTGCCCATGGTGAAGCCCAGCGGTAGAGACAGCAGCAAAGATAGTAGCAAAGAGGAACCACTCATGACCCAACGGCGCCGGATGGGACTGTGTTTCCACTGTGGGGAGGGAGGACACCAAATGGTGACCTGTCCAAGATGGCAAGTCCCAGCTGCAGGCAACTTCAACCCAACCAAGAAAGGTGGGTCGTTGAAAGATCAGGCATGCATAAACCCAGCCTCAGCCAAGGTTGCTGTCGAGTTCAATTACTCGTCCGGAGACTCGTCTGATTCAGAGAGGGTGAAGGACTGTAGGGCGACACCAAAGTTGGGAAATGGAGATGACCTGACCTGAAAGGCTCCACAGACCAGGTCGCCCAGGTTGGCGCTGGAGTGAGGGTGAGTGGGCCCTCCATTACCCCAGTTGTTATTTCCATCTCCCTTGCATTTCCGGGATCTGAGGTTTCTACTAGGGCTGAAGCTCTTATCGACTCCGGATGTTCACGCTGCCTTATTCATCCAGCGTTGGTGGAGGTGTTGGGAAGTTGGAGTAAGAAACTGAAACGGCCGCTTACGTTCAAGCAAATGGACAGGTCCCTCATGGGGAGGACGGTGGCTACGCATAAAACTGAGGGATTACTAATGATAAAGGGCATGAGGAAATCAGACAGTTCATAGTGGCCACATTGGGGAGATTCCCAGTAGTGCTAGGGATGACGTGGCTCTCTTCTCATGACTCAGAGATCGGGTGGTTGGCCAAAACGGTAGCTTTTACAAATAAGGATGACAATGATCCTACTGCAACTCATATCCGGGCAGAGGACACTACAGAGGGGAGTAATCTGTTAGCAGTGGCATTGACGACTCCCGAGGCTGTTTCCCCCTACCAAAGCAATATTGGGACTTAGTTTTGGCATTTGATTAAAAGAGTGTGACAAACTATCTCCTCACTGCAGTTCGGACTGTTCAATAGAGATTGTTCCAGGGGCGCAGCTCCCGAAGGGTAAGCTGTATCAAATGAGCCCCCTTGAATTAGCTGCACTTAGAGAATTTGTGGATAAGAATCTCCAACGGGGCTTTATTAGGCCAACCAAGTCACACATGGGGGCCCCTGTGTTGTTTCGAAAGAAGAAGGACTCCCTACGGCTATGTACAGACTACCAGGGTTAAATGCTGTGTCGTTGACCAACAAGTACCCTTTGCCACTCATAAAAGACCTGTTGGGACATTTGGGCAGGGAGGTGATTTTTACCAAATTGGATTTGTGGGAGGCATATTACCAAGTCAGAATTGTTGAGGGCCAGGAATGTCTCACGGCATTTAATACACAGCTGGGGCAGTTCGAATATTTAGTCATGCCATTCGGATTGAGCAGAGCCCCTGGAGTCTTCATGAACCTGATTAACGAGGTGTTCCATGACCTACTATTTAAGGGGGTGGTCGTCTACCTTGATGATGTTTTAATATACACCAGGGGCTTACCAGAGCATATTGGGTTAGTGAGGGAGGTTCTCCGCAGGCTCATAAAGCATGGGTTATACGCTAAGTTGACAAAGTGTGAGTTTCACAAAACCCAAGTAGACTTTCTAGGATATTGGGTATCAGAGAAAAGAATAGAGATGGACCCCAGCAAGATACAGGCAGCAGTGGACTGGGCAGTGCCGCGAACTCGTAGACAACTACAATCATTTCTGGGATTCGTGAATTTTTATCGGGATTTTATCCCCGAGTTTGCTAAGATTGCACTTCCTCTGACAAATCTGCTCCGCACAAAAGGGGTGAGCCTGAACCAAGCAAGACCAGCAGCACCCCTCCAATGGTCGGCAGCATGCAACAAAGCGTTCCAACACCTTAAGGAAAGATTTACGTCTGAACCCATCCTGGTGCACGCGGACCCGGACAAACCATTCATAGTGCATGTAGACACGTCAGACGTTGCGCCTTGCTCCAACGGGGAGTGTGCATATTTATCCAGGAAGTTTACAGGAGCAGAACTGAACTGGACGGTGGGGGACAAAGAAACGTGTGCGATTAGGAGGGCTTAAAGCACTTGGAGGCACTGGTTAGAAGGGGCTAAACACCCTTTTCAAGTGTAGACAGACCATAAAAACTTAGAGTACCTAAAAACGCCCAGCCGACTCACAGCCAAACAGTAACGATGGGCAGATTTTTTTTGCTAGGTTTAACTTTGTCTTGAATTTTTTTCCAGGGAAAAGCAATTCACTGGCGGACGCCCTCTCTCGCCCCAAACATTCCCTTCTCTCTGGACACAGTGTGTAACAGACTTCCCTCTGTGATACACCTCTGAAGATGCCAGCCACAGGTGCAGGCGAAATGTTAGGAACAAGATCCACCAGACCACGGCCATGCAGCCCAGAAAACCCACCACAACCAGTTGAATCCAGCCGTGAAAGCCTTTGACAATAAATTGTGAAAGTGGATTGAAAGTGCATTATTCTGCATGTGCAGAAGGGGCTTTGGTGTTGTCTATTCTTGCAGGTATGGACTCTCTAAGGCAGGGGTAGGGAACCTGCGGCTCTCCAGATGTTCAGGAACTACAATTCCCATCAGCCCCTACCAGCATGGCCAAGGTCTCTGGTGGAGGTTCTTTCACATGCTTTCTACTTGGCCCTTTTAACTGGAGATGCTGAGAATCCTCTGGGATCTGTCAGCAAAGCAGATGCACAAAGCTACAGCCTCCACCCTAAAAGTTGGAGGCTGGTTCACCTGTGCCAAACGTACCTGACCTTTCTGATCCTAACTATGACTAAGGGTCCATTGCCTCCCTCTGACATTTTTATCATTCCCATTGAAGTCAGTGCACTGAAGCACACCTGATGAGCTGCAGCGAGTCCCTCCTGTGCAAACTTAGTGAGAATAACCAGGATTTATTTCCTTCTAGTAAATGTGTTTAGGAACACCAGGTTCTCAACTTCAAAGGTGGGGAATCAAATCAATGCTGCTACTGTTGCCAACTCTTGAAGCCAAAAATATCCAATTGGGCCTGTGGGCAGAAGCTGACGTCTTTGAAGATCTGCGAGTGAAATCTGGTAGTCAATTGCCCTTTCAGTTAAAGTGCAAAGCTTGAATTTTAAAAACAGGCCTGGTTGGCTGCCAACCTTACCAAGGTTTTAGTTACTCATTATATGCACATCCCCCCCTTTGCTTTCTGCTCCAGAGCCTCCTTGTCCAAAGGTGACATTTCTTGGTGGAAAAGAAGGCTGCTTTCTCAAAGAAGAGCATATCAAGGAAGTTGTTTATGGACTTATTTTCCTTCCACTATAGCAGTGATTCCCAACCAGGGTTCCGTGGTACCCTGGGGTGCCATGAGCACGTGCCAGGGGTACCATGACAATGCTACCGCCTGCGCCCCCCCCCCCCCCGGAATCAAATGGATTTTGAAGGGGGAGGTTGGAAGCCTCATGGGCTCCCTTTAGACAACATTGAAAAACAGAATTGTTTTATTTGCCTAAATTTGCCGTGGATTGGGGGGTAGATTTAAAGGGAGCTCTCCCTTTAAATCCCCCCAATCTATATCAAATTTAGGCAAACAAACAACGCAACTGTCAATGCTGCTTTCCCTCCCCTCCCCTCCCCCTGCTTGCCACTCCCCCCCACCTACAGGCCAAAAATGGAAAAAACCCTAAAAAATTCAAAAAAAAAATCAAACGAACCTCAAGGGTACCCTGAGATATGAAGAGCGAGGTCAAGGGTACCACGGCATTGAAAAGGTTGGGAAACACTGCACTATAGCCTCAGTTGTAAAAGAAATAGGTTATAAGGAACAAAAGGTTGTTCCAGTTGTTATTCTGGTGCCTTGCACATATGGTTTTGCACAGCACAAATAAGACGTCCTTTATGACGTCTTAAAAAGAACTGTATGTGTTATTTTCTCTCTGCACAGCACAAATAAAACGTCCTTAGGACATTTTAAAAAGAACCTCTTGGATTTTTCGTTCTGCATAGTGGACATTGTATTTTTCCGGTCTTCCATCCCCCCTTCTTTCGTGCTCCTTTCGTGCACGAAAGAAGGAGCAGCAGTGGCGTAGTGGTTAAGAGCAGGTGCATTCTAATCTGGAGGAACCGGGTTTGATTCCCTGCTCTGCCGCCTGAGCTGTGGAGGCTTATCTGGGGAATTCAGATTAGCCTGTGCATTCCCACACACGCCAGCTGGGTGACCTTGGGCCTTGAGCTTTTCGGAGCTCTCTCAGTCCCACCTACCTCACGGGGTGTCTGTGTGAGGGGGGAAAGGCAAGGAGATTGTCAGCCCCTATGAGTCTCCTTGCAGGAGAGAAAGGGGGGATATAAATCCAAAACTCTTCTCTTCTTCTCTCTTCTCACGTTAGAGCACTTACTCTCATTTTCGCAGCAGCTTGTGCCCGCCATTTTCTATAGCTAGAAAGTCCACGCTGCTGCCATTTGCTGCATTTGTTTCCCACAGGTTTCCTCTGCTTGCAGTTTATCCAATTGCTATTTCCTTGTATTTCCTTGTTCATGAATAAAGTTTGTTTTCCGTGGCGATCCTGCGCATCTGTTGTTTTTTCCTCTTTTTCGTTTATTTAGAGGGAGCTGTATTCGTAGCAACAACGACACGGATAAGAGAACTGCAGCCGCTCAGAGAACTTGTCTACCTCCCATGAAGAATCATTCGGTAGACCAGTCCTCCATGGACCGCCTCCCATGGCCCCCCCACGGTGCACGCACACACACACACACCGCCCCCCTTCCCACACTTACCTACGTTCCTTTTCTATTTCTAGTACTTTTTGAGGCTGAAAAAAGCAGCCTCTTCACAGTTCAGGGAAAAAACTGCCTGACGAACTATACTTCCCAGGAGACCTTGTGAGCCCCAAGGGGAACTGTAGTTCTGCCTTCAGAATGTAGTTCCTCAGGCAGTTTTCCCCCTGAACTGTAAATAGGCTGCTTTTTTCAGCCTCAAAAAGTACTAAAAAAGAAAAGGAACGTAGGCAAGTGTGGGAAGGGGGGTGGAGGGGTGTGCCGCGGGGGGAGGCACCGTGAGGGGCTGCGGGGGGCGCAGGGAAAAGGGGGAGGGGCTGGGGGCAATTTTCCGCCCCCAGGCATGCGCCCAATGCATGACGCAACCCCAGCTTCCTTGGCGCTGCGCCACTGCCCTCCCCAATACTGTGCATACACACCTGAGTGGGCTTAGAAGGACATAACATCGCTTAAGACTGTGCACTTAGGTTTCTGGTTCGCCAAACAGGTCCACCCACAAGTGTTGTGTGTGCGCACATATGTGTACACCCCCCACCCCCACCCCCAAAGGAATTGGATTTAGTGTTTAATACACTTCATCAGTCACACTGGCTTACGTGAAACAGTCGAGAAAGAAGAGTCCAAAGGTTAATGGAACCCAAAGCGGGTGGAAGAAAGAGTCAGCAATCAAAGAATTTTGTTGAAAAATAAATTTATTTACAGGGCAGGATCCCAGAGAGATTCATCTTAAAAAATAAAACAGGATCCAAGCCCCGGTGCAGAGGTAACCAGAGAGGGACAGTTCCCCATCACCCCTGACTCAGGGACCACACCAAGCCAACACCGGAGAAGATCAGGGCAAGGAATCTGCGGTAGATCCACTTCAACAATCTCGCAGGAAACGTTTGAGGAGGAGGCATGATCTCCAGCACAAAACCCTCTGATTTTTGCCCTGCTCTTTCCGTGTGTCTCCACCAATCCCTGCCACATTGGTGCTTCGTAGGACCCCCGAGTGCTGCTGAGATAGAGAAATCCTGAAGAGCACAGACCCATCAAAACTGGCAGAGTCCCCAAAATATAAAAGGGAAGCGTGTTCAAGTGAGAACAGCAAAGACAGAGTCCTGCGGCTCTCCCATCTATAGAGATGGGCTAGAGGCAGGGGTCTGCAACCAGCGGCTCTCCATATGTTCATGGACTACAAATCCCATCAGCTCCTGACACCATGGCCAATTTGGGCTGATGGGAATTGTAGTCCATGAACATATGGAGAGCCGCAGGTTGCAGAAGCTGGACACTACAGAATTTTCCCTTGTTATAAATCTGTCAGCATGCCCATGGCCTTGGTGAGGCCAAGTCTCAAAGTCACAGCCTATACTGGTAGGGAGTGTCGGGTTTAGAGGAGGCAGATTAAAGATATACATCCTTTCCTTTTTAGCCTTTCATGGGGCAGATGGGTTGCATGTTCGAACACTTCACTGCGAAGAACGCAATGCACGTAAACATCTAGCGTGGAAGTCCCCAACTTTTTTTGATCCCAGATCACCTTTGGAATGGTAAAATATCATGGCAGGCGGAGCCACAAGATGGCTGCCGCAAGAGGTGAAGCCAGTCACAAAGTGACGGCTGTGGTTTGCCTTCAGCCACACAGTGAAGATCGTAGTGATGTGGTGGCAGCCGATCAGCATATCTAACCAAATCTCCAAACCTGCCATGAAAAAGTACGGGTAGACCTGGCCAATCAGCAGCCTTGCTGGGCAAAAGCCCACCTGGCCCAAGTCACTTTCTTAAAAACCCTTGGCAGGCAGCAGGGAAGAAGAAGAAGAAGAAGAAGAAGAAGAAGAAGAAGAAGAAGAAGAAGAAGAAGAAGAAGAAGAAGAAGAAGAAGAAGAAGAAGAAGAAGAAGAAGAGAGGAGGAGGAGGAGGAGGAGGAGGAGGAGGAGGAGGAGGAGGAGGAGGAGGAGGAGGAGGAGGAGGAGGAGGAGGAGGAGGAGGAGGAGGAGGAGGAGGAGGAGGAGGAGTTTGGATTTATATCCCCCCTTTCTCTCCTGCAGGAGACTCAAATGGGCTTACAATCTCCTTGCCCTTCCCCCCCTCACAACAAACACCCTGTGAGGTTGGTGGGGCTGAGAGAGCTCTGAAGCTGTGACTAGCCCAAGGTCACCCAGCTGGCGTGTGTGGGAGTGTACAGGCTATTCTGAATTCCCCAGATAAGCCTCCACAGCTCAGGCGGCAGAGCTGGGAATCAAACCCGGTTCCTCCAGATTAGATACACGAGCTCTTAACCTCCTACGCCACTGCTGCTCCTAGAGGTTGGTGGAAGCCCCGGGGCCCACAGACACCATGCTGGGAACCCTCGATCTAGAATACTAGGGTGGAAAGGGAAACCTGCTCTTCTCCCTGATGTGCCAGTTGTTCTATATATGCAGGGAGGCTGGTTTCAAACACAGCACACCGGCTCTGCTGGGGATTCAAAGCTAGTTGACAAGGGAAGGGGGGGGGGCACTAGGGCTCTCGCCCCCTCCCCACTGCAGTAGCTGGTTTCAAAAGGAGGAGAAAAAACATATTTGGATGCCTCCTTCTTGTCCTCCTCCCCGCTGGTTTGCTTCCACACAGGGGCGGAGGAAGACATTCACAGCCAACGCAGTGGCAAGAGATGTGAGAGCAGACAGGAATGGTACCCATGCGCATCACTTGCTGAAGATGCTGCCTCCTCCATCCCTGTTCCTCCTCCTCCCAGGCACATGAGTGCAGAAGCACCAATGCAGCAATGGTGTCGTTCCACTTCCAACCCTCCCGCTGTCCCAGCTAAACCAGGTTCAAAACTAAGCAGTGGCTCAGATGTGCACAAATAGCCCGTTCAAGAGCTAAAAGGCAAAGGAAATTCGGGGTTCTGTTGCTCCATTCTGAAGGCAGAACTTAGCAACAGGAGCTTATCTACAAAAAAATGGCAACAACATTGACATTGCACCCCCCTCCCCCCAAAAATAAATCCAACAGGTCTTCCCCATCTTGGAACCAGCTCTCCAGTGGCCAGGTCTACCATTATTTTCGGTCAGGGCTAGCTCCTCTGAGGGCTGGTCTACCTGCCATTAAGAAGCATGGAGGCCAGGTCTGCCAATCACTTTCGATCACTGGCCACAAGCTCTCCAGAAGGCCTGATCCAGCGGAGATGCCCTCTATTGACAAGACACCTGAACACGGGAAGGTATCGCGTTCTGGAAAATAAGAGTGTAATCTGTTACGGACTTTCATTCATTTTTTTTCCCTTTGCTGTTTCCTCTTGAACATGCCGCCACATGGGAGGGGGTCCCTTTTTGTCACATGGGTCCGCACTGAAATATGGCTACAAAAAACAGTTTCACTCCAGCGCAAAAGTTTTTTTAAAAGCTGCGCAAGTTGAAGAGGGGGCGGGGAAACATAGGACGACCAGGCCGTCGCTCTCCCAAGCCCCCCCAGGGACTTTCAAACAATCAACCCTGAAGTAAGAGTATCAGGATGGAGAGTGCAGAAGAGGCCGTCAGTCCTAGGCAAAAGAGTTTATAAAGCTACTCCGCTTGGTGCTCTCAATAAAACTGGGACAAAGCCCATGTGCACCTGCATGAGAAAGAGAGGCTCGGAAAGGCTGGTTCACATGTTACCAAGTCCTTGCAGGCTATTGCGGGGGACACGCTATATAGATGTATTCTGAGAGTTCTGCCACGGGGAGCTTAATTTCCAAGCATGCACGTGCCTGACTCGGATCACAGGGGAGGAGTGGCTTCAATCCTACCCTGGTACCATTTTCCTGTTCTGTTGGGGAAACCTGGGCAGACGTCAGTGCAACGAAGGTGGATCCCGCACAGCACCTGTATAACAGGTTGCAGTCGTTATTAAGGTGCCCGTTTTCCTTTTTCTGGTTCACATGTGTGCCCTTCACCTGTTCAGGCAGCGATTGGAGCCCATGGAAACAATCCAGGTTGCTTTTGGAACTTTGCATGGAGAGGCTTCTTTTAAAAAAAACATTTCCTGCGACACATGTGTAGCTGCGCAGGCATACAGAAAGGAACCCCCACAGCCATGCCAATTGTCCCACAGTCCGATCAGCTGCGCCTGTGTAGCTGCACTTATGCAACGCACAAAAGGGGGGGAAGGGACCTCCCTGCAACAGCTGGGCAATAATGAACATGTTGCTATAGATCAGGGGTCTGCGACCTGTGGCTCTCCAGATGTTCATGGACTACAATTGGGAATTGTAGAACATTTGGAGAGCCACAGGTTGCAGACCCCTGCTGTAGATCGATCATACTCACTGCGACAGGGAGAAAATATGCTTGGGGGACTTTGTACCCGGTCGGGCCATCAGAGGATCTGCCCACAACCTGCACAGAATGGTGGGCGGATTCTCCCTGACCGTGGATGGCCTGCCGCCTGAAGTGGACTGGTGGAAGAAGGGAGAGAAACATAAAGTGTCTCCTGCTTGTTGTGTTCATGCAAGAGCCTCCAACCCAGGATTGTGCAAAAGGATCACCGGTTTAACGCTTTTCGAAAATCCTGGGTTGAGGGGAATAAAACGGGCCCAACTCATTTGGGGAACGGAACCTAGGAGAAGTCCCCCCCCCCCCAAAAGGGCTTATGAAACATCCTATACATCCTATTGCAGTGGTGCCGAACCTATGGCATGGGTGCCAGAGGTGGCACTCAGAACCCTTTCTGTGGGCACGCGCAAACAGAGTGTGCCCCCCCCCCCCTCTAGGCTGGCCTGGGCTGCTGGGCTCGATTATTAGCATTAAACCTAAGACCTAGTTTTGGGGAAGCAGTGTAGGTAGCTCTGTTAAGCACTGTTAAACCCCGCTGGTTTTTATGCAAAGAACCAAAACGCAATCCTTCACTTGGGAGTAAGCTCGGTTGCTGGCAATGCGGCTTGCTTCTGAGTAAACCCTCCTAGGGTCGTGATTCACCCGTTGGAAGAGATGCACAGTTGCTTCAAAGCAAATGCACCAACTTACAAAGCAAAGTAAGTCAAACAAAGCAAACCCACCAAGCTTACTCCCGAGTAATGCATGCCTCGGAGCCAACTGTTTTTTTTTAAACTAAAACCTCAGCATTCAGGTTAAATTGTTGTGCTGGCACTTTGCGATAAATAAGTGGGTTTTGGGTTGCAATTTGGGCACTCGGTCTCGAAAAGGTTCGCCATCACTGTCCTATTGTATTTGGCCTCGGCAGAATCCACCTAAGTTACTCCAAAGGGGCACCCAGAAGTTTTCAGGATCAGTTCAGGCTGGGAAAAACTGTGTGCAAGAAGCTACTTCTCCCCCTTCTGCAGTCTGGATCCAGCCCTGGGCTTGTGCATGCTCGGGACTTCCGTTCCCAGCAGAGAACTCCGAGAACAAAACTGTCGAAAGCGTCCGTATGGGGAGGCGCAGGGATTTTGTAACATGTGTATCAACCGTTCAGTGTGGGGAGCCCGTGAGGAGAATACAACCAGGCTTCAAATGGTTTAAGCGTTGTGTAAGTTTCCGCACGGCTCGACCAGAGGCCAATCATGGCTTGCATGGCCTGCTCACCGTTTGCATATGGCATACACCAAGTGTAACCACGTTTTACTTGCAGTTTACACAGAATGGATCATTTGCAGTCTGCTGATTGTTTACTCATGGCTTACTTATGGTTTTGCATGAAGGATGGCTATAGCTAAGCCACAGGTTATTTATGAAAAGTCACATCGCAAGTCCACATTGTTTGCACACGCTTCGTCATGATGTACTAGTGGGTTACACAAAGGCTTGCCTTGGTTGACTCTTCCCGTGCCCACTGCTTAGCAAATGGCTTCCACAACAACCTGCGTATGTGCAGTTGGGCTCAGCCACAAATGTATTCTTGTTCCCCACATTTTGCTCATGATTATATCATGGCTTCTGCGCAGTGCACTCACAGTTTGCTCTAAATGCACAACTTACTTTATACACAAATCACACACGATTGACACAATTTGTCCATAGGTAATACTCATGGTTTGTACCTGATTGATTTGCAGATTGCTGTTTACACAAAAGACCTAACCTATTAAATAAAATCTGTAAACCACCCCTTGTAAAGCACTTAAGATTTCTCCCAGTAGTAGGCATTGTGGAAGTGCAAAGAAAGGATAATTGTTATTACTATTAAATGCTACACAAAGGGAGGATTCAAAGTAACCGTATATTTGCAGATAAAACTGCTCGCTTTTAAAAACACAACACCAAACCACTCGACAATCACTTAGCAATGCGGTCAGGCCAAGTCTCGAACCTGTCGTTCAGGTTCAATGTCCTCGCGAGCTTAACGCAGATCCAGTTCACCCGGCTAATCTCATTCTCTACAAAATGGTGAGTGATGGATTCAACCCCACCAACTACTAAACAGAATGCCAGCTCACCAATCTCGAATTACTTCTTAATCAGAAGCATGTGGATTGGGGCCCAACTAGACGTAATGGTGGCAGAGCCATGTGTTTGAGCCTGGACCTGCCCAATCAAAAAATGGGTGACAGGGTTGCCAATGTCCAGATGAGTCCTGGAGATCTCCCAAAATTATAACTCATCTCCTGAGTACAGAAATCAGATGGTCCCTGAAGAAATACTCTATAGCAGGGGCGGCTAACCTATGGCGCTGCAGATGTTCATGGACTACAATTCCCATCAGCCCCCTGCCAACATGACCAATTGGCCATACTGGCAGGGGCTGATGGGAATTGTCATCCATGAACATCTGGAGCCCCATAGGTTGGCCACCCCTGCTCTATAGTATTATACACCACTGAGGCCCCTCATCTGATCTCCTAATCCTGCCCTTCCCAGGGACCACCCCTAAATCTCCAGTAATTTCCCAATCCAGAGCTTGTAACCCTCTTGCTAAGTGTTAAAACATTCTGTATCCCTCTTCTTATAGTCTGTCTCTAAGGTGATTTTTCTCCAAGCCAGGCTCACTGCAGTCACTGGGGATGGTCTATCGGGGAAGAGAAATCACCTCAGGGGGCCGACTACACGAGTCCTAAATTGTAGGCGGAAAACTTCTATACCTTCAGGGCAGGCCTGAGCTTAAAAACATGCCTCCGCCACAGTCGGTCGCGTCTAGTCCAGAAGCAAATCCCACGAGCCCACAAAACTTTTTGTGCTAACGCATCTGGCGTCACCCAAGAGTAGAACTCACCCCGCCTTGCTCAAATCTTTGCTTTAATCCTCTTAAAACAGTGGTTTTCAATTTCTCCTCCCTAGGATACAGTTTCCGCAAGGAGTGATTGACTGACCATCTGTCATGGAACCCCTGAATGTCAGAGAAGTCTCTGGTACATTTTCAAGAGTTCAGCTCGCCCACCACACACATCAGGCATTCTAGACTTCCCAGTTGCTCCGCGTCAAGTAAGACTCATGAACACATTCGCCATTTCCCCCAGAATCACAGTTACAGAAGCGGCAAGCTCTCTTTCTCTTTGAGGAACGAGTCCGCCCTTTGCCGGTATCCATAGAACAGAAATTTGCCCAGACACATTTTGCCAACCAGAGCTCTTAAAAATCCCCTACAGTCTTTCCCCCCACTTCTAAAAGAAAAAAAAAGGTGGGTACTACCTACGTCCCTTTCTTACCTTGCTTTAAAATAAACCCCATTCTCCCAACCGCATCCTGCAGTTTAAAAAATAGATATCAAAAATGGACGGACAAAAAGATAAATATAGCTCTACGCCGTCTCCTCTCTTGCAATATGACTCTCTTGGTAGTAGATAAAATTGTGATATATAGATTCTGTGAAAAAATAGAAGGCGCTGGGAATTCTAATTGGGAATTTCATGGTATTTCTGAAATGATATCTCCCACAGTTGGGTACAATGATTTATAGGAAAAATCCTACCAAAAAAGCTAACCCCAAACCCACAATCAATGATTGATGAAATTCTCATCCTTTGAGGATGCAAGCTATTGACCTACCCCATATGACACAGCCCTTTTATTAAGGTTATACATTCCATAATCTGGAAAGAAGCTAGGAGCTGTAAAGAAGCAGGGCTTCCATTTCTCTGTTTCCATGGAAAGGACACCATTTTTGGTGGTAGGAAATGAAGGGGACACAAGGTAAAAATTAGTCAGTGCTACCTCTGGGGTGACTCAAGAGCTGGAAGAAATTGAAGACATATGTGAGGTGGGATTCTCTTTCCCGAGATCAACCAACAAACAAAGTTTCCTCAGAATATGGATTAATTTCTGACACCTCTCTAACGGATAACGAGGAAAGATACGAAGTTGTAAGAAAATAGTCAAAGGTAGAGGGGATAAAACTTCCCCTTTGGCCATTTCGACAGTGACCTTTGATCGTCAGGAAATAAATTAAGGAAACCATTCTGCAAAGAGAGAATGTTCCCCTGGTAAGAGGGGGTTTCCATTCTCTGGTCTCCACAATGACGAACTGGTGACCTCTGACCCTCAGGAAGTGCATCTGGAAAAACGACAAACACCCAGAGCTTCTATGGCTGCTATCTTAACCACAGGTGGCACATCTGACATATCCCCAAGGAACCCTTAGCAACATTCCCCCCTCAACAAACCAAAGAAAACATGGTCAGTATTGTCCGGCCTGAAAAAACATGGCTGACATTGCTACCTAATCTGACAAAACTAAACGTAACTGGCCCTATTGCCTTCTACCCTGTTGCCCGGAAGATATTTTCAGGGCTTCTCCTCTCCTACATCAAACAAAATCAAAGACTGACCTAGAGCAATATCTTTTTTATCCATGAAGAAACATGGGACTGGATTCAATCAGCTTTTAGTCAATACCCTTCCTTAGTACCTTCATCCCAGGTCCCATAATCCCTAGGATAGCCTGTTTTGGTAGTCAAAAAGGACCCTTTCTTCCCTTTTTCACCAGTGGGAATGCTGTTCGGATCCAACCCACGATCAACAGTCCAGTTCTCCTCCCTATTCAGTAACAACAAACACAGCCAGTAATGACACTCTTGCTCCTAGTCAGCCGAAAACAATGACTGAAATGCCTCAGTCTACTCTACCCAGCCAAAACAAACATGGCTTACACTCAAACATCCTGGCCATGGCTGAAAATACCACACAGCCAAAATAAATATGGCCGATACGGCTTCTGTCCCCTACACGCAGCCAAACCGAATACGACTGGCAAAGGTCTACCCCCTTTCAATGACCTAATTAAAGCCAATTCCAGATAAGATCAGGATGAGATATCTGGTTTATCTCAGAGGGTAGAAGAAGGATGGCCTTCTTCACCTTGGACCATCACCCTGAATCATCTGCATTAAAAGAGAAGGAATACAGTGATGGAGGATGCAGAAGGGCGCCCCATCCTGCCACATCAAAAGTAAGCATGGACAACCCTTTAAAGCAGAAAGGGACCTAATAAATGAGGATATATCCCCTTTGCCCCAAATGAGGTATCGGAGGGCCATATCAAACTTCTCAGAAGCAGGTGGGTGCTCTTGACATTCAGGAGACTCCATTTGGCTTCATTGAAAATCCCGGCACTTCTGAGCTAGCGATTGCCTCCACGCTGTGCCATTTTTCACCCCTCAAGCAGGGCAGCAGTCCTCGGCTCGCCAAAGGGATCTTCCAATGAGCGAAGAAGGCATGTAGCTATCCAATCCCAACTTCTCATAAAGAAACTCAAGCCGTTTCATCAGCAGAAGCAAGAGAGATAACAGCGATGCAGAGAAGAGACATTATGGCTTCTGGGGCCCCGGAGAAAGGACTACAGGGGTGGAGAGTCCATCCACACTGAGCGAGGGAATGTGAACTTGTGAGCTAGAGTTGCTGGGAAACTGAAAGAGAGAGAGAGAGAGAGAGACAAAGACATTCAGGGAACTATTTGAACAAAACAAAATCTGAATGGATGCTTTACGTAGGGAAAATAAGCTGTGCAAGGGGGCCTTTGGAGCAGGAAAGAAGAGGAAGGAGTACGTAAACCACAGGTGTCAAACTCACGGCCCTCCAGATGTTATGGACTACAGTTCCCATCATCCCCTGCCAGCATCAGCTGGCAGGGAATGATGGGAACTGTAGTCCATAACATCTGGAGGGCCGTGAGTTTGACACCTATGACGTAAACCCTCTTCTTGCAAGCCGCTTCTCAGCTCAAAATCCCTCCATACACATTCACACCAATTGGGTCCCAGGATTCCACCCAAATTAAAAGTCACGCGTACGTTGCAGGTTCTTCTCGATTCCCCACGGGCAGTGCCCAATTCAGATCATGACTGATATACGTGGGAAAGGGGTTTTCGCCTCCCAACGCCATTTTTCCAGATCTGAATTGGTCCCCGGGGTGCACTATTTGGCCCATTTGAGAAACCCACAGGTACACACACAAATTTCCCTGATGGGTCAAACAGGATGTTTCAGATCAGAAAAGAGGTGCAGGAGGAAGGCTGGAAGTCTTTTCTCCAAGCACCACAACTGCAAATCCAACTAGGCCAGTGATGGCGAACCTTTTTGAGACTGAGTGCCCAAATTGCGACCCAAAACCCACTTATTTATCGCACAGTGCCAACAGGGTAATTTAACCTGAATATTGAGGTTTTTGTTTAGAAAAAATGGTTGGACGAAACCAAGGCGTGCAGGTTACTCCAGGAAGTAAGCTTGGTACATTGGTAGTCGATGCGCTTTGCTTGAAGCAACTGCTGCAACTCTCTTCCCAACGGGTGAGATCACTTAATTCCCTAGGAGGGTTTGCACTCAGAAGCAAGCCCCATTGCCACAACCGAGCTTACTCCCAAGTAAAGGACTGCGCTTTAGTTTAACAGCGCTTAACAGGGTTACCTACACTCACTTCCCCAAAACTCAGAGTCACTTACTGTTTAATGCTAATGAAATCGAGCGCCCGGGCGCCCCGGCCAGCCTATAGATCGCTTGTGGAGGGGGCACTCTGTTTGTGCGTGCCTACAGAGAGGGCTCTGAGTGCCACCTCTGGCACCCGTGCCATAGGTTCGCCATCACTGAACTAGGCGCAGTGTGCTTGAGAACCGATGACCCCATATGTGACTGTCTCTCCGTTCAACTCATGGGGTTTTTAAAACCGCACCAGCCAAGTGCAAACATTTATTTGGAGCCCTGTGGGTGGTGGGGGCAGGGCAGGAGGCAAGGGAACAGAGAAGTGATAGCTGGGCAAAGGGGCCGAGGGTGTAATGCATTTGCAATGCCGGAGCTCATGTATAGAACGTATGGCGCAAGAATAATTTCAGGTTTGTTTTTTGTATTTTTTTAGTGTTTTTCAGTTTTTGGCCTGCAGGAGGTGCAGTTTTTAGGCTAGCAGCACCAGAATTTCAGGGAGTTTTTGAGGGACTCTCCTGATGATACCACTCAAGTTAGGTGAGCTTTGGTTCAGGGGGTCCAAAGTTATGTGTGTGCCGAGAGGGGGTTACTACTTGCGTCTGCTTGTCCATTAGAAATTCCATTAGGTCCAAAAATCATAAAGTCCTGTTGTTTCCTATGTGGCTGGTTAGCGAAGGTAGAAAACGGGATAATTCTCCCTGTTGGGCTGTTTTAAAAACATGTTTTGGAAATATGGTAAAGTTCCTTGTTTAAGGAAAGTATCCTTCTTTTGATTTCTAGAAACAAAATTAAGTATTTGAAAGTATTAAGTATTTGACAGGCAGTCAATTAGAGGAGAAGTAGTTGTTTCTGTTGGCAGTAGACGATAGGACTTGCCATAATGAGTTTAAATTATGGACAGAAAGATACCAGCTGGAAATTAGTAACTTTTTTTTTACAGTAAGAGTTTTTTACAGTAACAGAGAAATTATTAATGCCCCGCCTCCGTCGTGCCCCGCCCAGCCCCATTGGCGCTACGCCACTGTTTGAATCCCACCACCATGGGAACCTGTTACTAAAATTTTTGGATCCCACCACTGGCTGGAGGGACAGACCCATGCTGCCCTCTGACCCCTGGAGGTCAGAGGGTAGCGTGGGTGTGTCCCTCCAGAGCGCCACCATCCCCCCTCTGCCCCACGGAGCAGGTGACTGCCTGCTCCGTGGGGCAGAGGGGGTTTCTCTGCCGGGCGCCACAGTCTCCCAAAGTGCAAGAGGTGGCGGCACCGGGCAGGCCGCAGCCGCCATCCCCCCTCTGCCCCACGGAGCAGGCAGGTGCCTGCTTCGTCAGGCAGAGGGGGTTTCCCTGCCCGGCGCTGCTGCCTCCTGCAGCGTGAGAGGCAGCGGCACCGGGCAGGTCCTACAAAGCAGCACTGGAAGGAAAGGTGAGTGGAGCCGCCTCTCCGGCTCGGTAGATCTTCGGGGCCGTGGAAAACGGGTCCAAATGGTTCTTTGGGTGGTAAAGGTTGCCGACCCCTGACATAGGCGTTGCACATCTGTACTACTACACCATCTAGATTTGGAGGAGTTTCCATGTCTATTTACTTTATTTTGAGCTTATGTCCCGCCCTACCCCAACCAAAGGGTGGCTCACATTCATACACAATTCAATAAAATCCAGCCCAATAACAATTAAAACCCAACTCTTAACATAGAATATTAAAAGCTTTGGCACCAGTAAAATTTCCAAGTGAGTTTCCCAATGGCGGGAGATCATGTAGTAGAAAAACCAACCAAGCTAAAAACTAAGTGGGTACCCCACAAGAGCCTATGTAACCCCCATGCCCAGAATGGGTTGGCCCAGAATGGGTTGACCCAGTAAGGGGTGGAGACTCGGAGCAGCAGAGAGGCTGAAAGAGCTCTTTTGCAGAAGAACAAGGCTACCAGACTCGGACCTTGATTTCTATAAGCCCTTAACACCTTGTTAAGGTAATTTCAATATTGTTGGGAACTACTGGGAAGGTAGTTGTTGTTTTGCTGTGTTGTAAATGTTGGAGTTTATTGTTTCAGGGTTTTCTTTTGTGGTTGTAATGGGTGAGAGTTCTCCTGGAGACCTTCATCATGTTGCAACCTGTTCATCAAGCCCTTGGAGTCTTCAGGAGCCAGCCAACTTGCAAAGAAGATTTGGACTTGGCAATATCAGTAGACTGTAAATAGAAGGACTTGAAATGCAACCTGAACAGGACCTTGAATTGTAACGTTAAATGTTGATGTTTTAAAAGTGTTAATTGTAAAGAAAAGTAAACCATTTTGTTGTTTAAAAATTGTTGTTGCAACTCATTCCAAGTACTGCCCCACAGAACCCACAGAAGGAGGTTACACCTACTCTATTCAATAAAATGGAAAGAGGAGGGGGGGGGGGAATTAAATTTGAAATTTGTACAATCACACCCTGCCCTGCCCAGAAAAGAACCTTGAAATGGAATTATGGAGAAACCCATGAGTATCAGATATGAAAGCTTTTACTGTGTTCACTTTCAACGAAAATGCATGGTGTAGTGCAGTGGTGGCGAACCTATGGCACAGGTGCCAGAGGTGGCACTCAGAGCCCTCTCTGTGGGCACATGCAAACAGAGTTGTCCCCTCCCACATCAAGGCTGGCCTGGGCTGCTGGGCTCATTAGCATTAAACCTAAGACCTAGTTTTGGGGAAGCAGTGTAGGTAACCCTGTTAAGCACTGTTAAACCCCATTGATTTTCATGCAAAGAACTAAAGTGCAATCCTTTACCTGGGAGTAAGCTCAGTTGCTGGCAATGGGGCTTGCTTCTGAGTAAACCCTCCTAGGGTTGTGATTCACCCGTTGGAAGAGTTGCACAGTTGCTTCAAAGCAAAGCCACCGACTACCACCAAGCTTACTCCCGAGTAACGCACGCCTTGTAGTCAACCGTTTTTTCTAAACTAAAACCTCAGTATTCAGGTTAAATTGCCATGTTGGCACTTTGCAATAAATAAGTGGGTTTTGGGTTGCAATTTGGGCACTCGGTCTTGAAAAGGTTCGCCATCACTGGTGTAGTGGTTAATAGCAGGTGGATTCTAATATGGAGAACCAGGTTTGATTCCCCACTACTCCACATGAACAGCGGACTCTTATTTGGTGATCTGGATTTGTTTCCCTGCTCCTACACATGGAACCAGCTGGGTGAGATCGGCCTAGCCATAGTTCTTCAGACCTTTCTCAGCACCGCCTACTTCATGAGGAGTCTGTTGTGCGGACAGGAAAGGATAAAGGAGTTTGTAAACCACCTTGAGACTTCCTTTTAGGAGAGAAAGGCAGGGTATAAATCCAAACTCTCCTTCAGTTGCACCCTGTCATCTGAACCTCTTGTTCACATTCTCAATTAATGTATTTAAGGAGAAGCTAACCATGGTTGCAGGGGTTTCTGGGTAATCATACATCACTCAGCCCCTCCTACTATCCAGAGAAATTGGCAGCAACCCAAGCCCCGCCCCATTGGAACTTACCTCAGGGGCAATGAGTCCGCTACTCATACCTTAGTGGGACTATTCCCCTTTGCCTTCCCCAGAGCCATGTGTGGAGCCTAATGCTTATGCAGCAGGCAGAGAAGTGGGCCAACTGCCCAGAAGTTCTCCAGAAGTCCCTCAGCACAGCTGACACCAGAGGCGTAGCTAGACCAGAGTGCGCCCGGTGCGCACTCTGGCTTTCCCCCCCGCCTCCGCCCCTCCATCACTGCCTCCCCTCACGCTGGCATTTCCACCTCCACTTACTTTAGGAAAGGGAAACGAGGCCAGAGAAAGAAGGGCCGGAAGCCTGCTCAGAGCATTGCTTCCAGGCCTGGTGGGAACTACATTTCCCTGGAACCCCTGGGAAATGTAGTTCCCACCAGGCCCAGGCAACGCAGGCAGGCTTCCAGCTTGCTCCATTCCTAAAAGTAAGTGGGGGGATTTTTCCGCCCCCCACGTGACTAGATTAGAAAATGAGTGCCTCTTGGTGCAAGTCGTGGCACCCCTGCCCCCTGGTACAAGTATTTCTTTGCTTGCACTGGCATGGACACCCATCCAGCTCAGGACAGGCTGGACACCCAAAAAATCAGGCACCCAAAGGCACCGCCGTGAATGCCACATTGGGCAGGAGTGGAGGGCAGCTGCCCAGGCATCACCTTGTGGGGCAATTTCAAAAAATGCTGGGTTCGCTTTTGGGTATTTTGAAGTGGTTTTCCATTTTTTTTTGGCCCGCAGGGGGAGCAGTTTTAGGCTAAGCGGCACCAAAATTACAGCTGCATCATCAGGAGATTGTCCCTTATGCCACCCTCCCCAAGTTTGGTGAGGAGTTTGGATCTCAGGGAGTCCAAAGTTATGGACTCCCAAATGGGTGTGCTCTCCCTATCCCCCATTGTTTCCAATGGGAGCTAATAGGAGATGTGGCTACAGTTTTGAGGGTCCATAACTTTGGCCCCCCCTGAACCAAACTGCACCCAACCTGGGGGTATCATTAGGGCAGTCTCCACGGACGGTTAAGCACCACTGAAAGTTTTGGAAAAACTGTGCCTTCGAAAGTAATGTGCCGCCCCACTTTGCCTGCAACCCCCATTGGCACAGCAATGCAGAAAACCTCAATGCAGAACAAAGCATTCTTGGGCAAATTTCTAGGATCAATAGTTCCCTGCAGGGGTGCATTTTTTGGATGTATCAGCACCAAAATTTCAGGGTATCATCTGGAGATGATGGCACCCCCAAGGTTTGGTGCAGTTTGGTTCAGGGGGGCCAAAGTTATGGACCCTTAAAACTGTAGCCCCCATCTCCTATTAGCTCCCATTGGAAACAATGGGGGATGGGGCACCCCCTTTGGGAACCCATAACTTTGGACTCCTTGAACCAAACCTCACCAAACTTGGGGAGTAGCATAAGGACAGTCTCCTAATGATATGCTGCAATTTTGGTGCTGATATGTCTAAAAATGCACCCCCTGCAGGCACCAATGTCCTGGTGCAAAAAAAAATTTGGTCATGGTGGATGCGGGGTCACCATGCAGCAGGGGCATCCAACTCAGGTTTTGCCCAGGGCTACAGTTTTCCCAGGGCTGCCTCGTTACGCCCCTGACCCAAGGAGGATGTCAGCTGGCAGCACAGCTCTGAGAAGTCCAACAACAGCCAGAGGCATCGAACAGGAAAGGCAGGATGTGAGCACTAGAGATTACTTGAAGATACAGGGGTATGAGAGTCAGTGTGGAACAGTGGTAAAGAGTATCAGACTACTCACCATCTGGAAGACCCAGGTTCAAATCCCCACCCATAACCTTGGAAGCTCGCTGGGTGACCCTGGGCTAGTCAAACTCTCTCAGTCTAACCTACCTCACAGGTTGTTGTGATGATAAAGTGGAGGAGAAAAGACTGATGTAAGTCAATTTTGGTCCCAACTGGGGAGAAAGGCAGGGTGTACATTAGGAGTGGCCAATCTATGGTGCTCCAGATGTTCATGGACTACAATTCCCATCAGCCCCTGCCAGCAACGCCAATTGGCCATGCTGGCAGGGGCTGATGGGAACTGTAGTCCATGAATATCTGGAGCACCATAGGTTGGCCACCCCTGGTGTACATTAAACAAACAAACAAACAAATGGTGGCTGAGGGGCAGAAGTTCAGCCTCTAAGCTTTCTGGATAACGATGCACTGGACAACAAAGTTTTCCCCACACCTGAATAAAACATCTACAGTGGAACCTCGATTTTCATTGCCTTCGGTTTTCATCAGTTTCGGTTTTCATCTATTTTTTTCAGTGAAAAATTTGTCTCGGTTTTCATCGATTTGCCTCAGTTTTCATCGATTTGCAGTCAGATGCAGGGGTTTGTGGAGAAAAATCACCCGGACAAAGATGTTGCGGGCAGTGTCTACAACTTGTTTAATGCCAATGTCTTGCCCCATTTCAGACAAATCTTAAAGAGGCATCAGAAACAGACCTCTTTGGACAGCTTCATAGAGTGACACTAGTCCACCTGGCTCTAAAGGCCTGGCCCTAGTGTGTTAATGTTTGTTAATGTTTTCCAACCCATTAAACACCTATATTTAGTCACACTAAAATGTATTTTAGTATATTTTTTGGAGTGCCTAGAGCCACGGATTAATTGGATTTACATTGATTCCTATGGAAAGAGGATTTGCCTCTCGGTTTTCGGACCCGAGTTACCTGTGAAAACGGGGAGTTTCACTATAGTTGTTTTTTCCCTCAAGAATGTCCTGGAACAGCAGAACGATGTCAGATCCATCATTTGAAAGCATGAACCTCTGTAAGATTTCTGATGGTGAAATAAAACAAAACAGAGAACAAACAATAACAATAAATCCATGGATATGATATGAACTGCAACTTGTCTCCTTATTGTGGGACTCAGTAGAACAGGTGCCGTGCAGGGGAGTAACGAGGCGAACTGTAGCCCTGGGCAAAACCTGAGTTGGATGCCCCCCCCCCCATGGGTGGCCACTCCACCTCCTTTGGGAGTCCATTATTTTGGACGCCCTGAACCAAACCTCACCAAACTTGGGGGATAGCATAAGGACAGTCTCCTGATGATAAACAGAATTTTGGGTATACACTTTAAGCCTAAAACTTCTGCGCCCCCTACAGGCCAAAGGTGGAAAACCACACAAAGGCCACCCCAGATAGACCCTGCATTTGAAATTACTTTACAAAGTGGTGCACTGGAGCAGCTGCCCACCTTGCCTAATGGGCGTCCCACCCCTGAGTGCACGTCAATCCTGAACCAGCTTAAAACCACCCAAAAGGGAGATATAAAGGTTATTTAACTTTATGCTTATTATGTACGCTTGTGCCGTCAAAACACAATTAACTTATGGCAATCTTGGGAACGGGCTTTTAAAGCAAGTGAGAAGTTGACGTCGTTTGCCATTGCCTTCCTCTACAAAATCTTTCTTAGTGGGCACCTATCCAAGTCCCAGCCCTGCATATGTTCCTGACAAAACTGAACTATCCCATACAATCCCACTTCCCTAATTTACCGCATGAGAAAAATGGAGTAAAATGAAAAATAATTTTAAATAAGCCCCATGTACCCAAACGTGGTCCAGTAAACCCACGAATTGTTCAGAATGCTGGGTGACCAAAGCAGAGTTTACATCTACAGAGCAACTAATTAGAATTTTGTCAACCCATTTTCATCATTAATTAAAAGTATTGGTCCCTCTCTCTATAAAAAAACAAGCCGAAAATTCAGGGGCGAGGGCCCTGGGAATGCACTACCCAAAATTACTGCACCAAGTTCTCTAGGCCCCCTATGGCCTCACAATCCATAGGAGGCAGATTTAATAAAATCCCAGAGATGTTGAACACAGATAGACGTTCTTTGAGTGAAATGCCCACTTTTTAAAAAGTCAGAGAACTAAGAGAAAGGACCAGTATCATAATAGATTACACCAGAGCAGAGCAGCTGACTTACGGCAACCCTCTAGGGCAGTGATGGCGAAACTTTTCAAGACCGAGTGCCCAAATGGCAACCCGAGACCCACTTATTTATCGCAAAGTGCCAACACAGCAATTAAAACCTGAATAGTGAGGTTTCCATTTAGAAAAAAACGGTTCTCTGAGGCATGCGTTACTCAAAATTACCAAGCAGTGGTAGTCGATAGCTTTGCTTTAGAGCGAAAGCTGTACAGCGCTCTTCCAGCGGGTGAATCACGACCCTAGGAGGAGTTTACTTCAGAAGAAAGCCCCGATACCAGCAACTGGAGGCTTACTCCCAGGTAAAGGATTGTGCTTTGGATTCTTTGCATATGAAAATCCAATTAGAGTTTAACTGCGCTTAACAGAAGGGTTGCCTTTCACTGCTTTCCCAAGGAAACTAGGAGTCTTAGGTTTTAATGCTAATAATCGGGTATTTGGCAGCCCAGGCCAGCCTAGATGTGCGTGGAGGGGGGGGTGACTCTGTTTGCATGTGCCCACAGAGAGGGCTCTGAGTGCCACCTCTGGCACCCATGCCATAGGTTCGCCACCACTGCTCTAGGGTTTTCAAGGTAAGAGACAAACAGAGGTGGTTTACCATTGCCTTCCTCTGCATAGCTACCCTTGACTTCCTTGGTGGTATCCCATCCAAGCATCAACTAGGCCAACTTCTCTTAGCATCCAAGATCTGACAAAATTGGGTTAGCGTCAGCCGTCTGGGTCAGGGTGCGTCCAAACTGCAGATACTTAAAATACACATGGCCTTATCACATCCCTTCACAAAACAGCGCTAGGCTGCTGGATCTCCCCACACATCAAACCCCTATAGCCTGACTACAGCCAGCAAGAGTTCCCCCAGTATCCCCATCTCCCGTCCTCTTGAGGACCTCTGATCTTGTACCATACCTGGAAAGAGAGCTTGGCTGGGCTCCGTGGGGCAATGGGACTGAGGGTACTCCAGAAATGGATGGTGGGGGGCAAGGAACTTGGAGTGAGCAACACCGGGGTCTGCAGTGAAAAAAAAAAGTCATGTCAGAACTGGGAGACAAAGAAAAATACTTTTTTAAGGAACTCCAGACTAAGCTGCTCAGTTTGTGCCCCCCTCCCCCGATTCAAATACTTAACAAAAACATTCCCAAAAACATCCCCAAAAGATGGGGCTCCCTTCCACTGTCACAATCCCAAGCAGCCAGGGCTCCAGGAAGTGAATGCAATCTTTAGAGCAGGGGTCTTCAAACTATGGCCCTCCAGATGTTCATAGACTACAATTCCCATGCGGGCTACCGCCCGAAACTACGTGGCGAGAGGGCTGATTAGGAATTATGATCCGCTATGAACATCTGGAGGGCCATAGTTTGAAGACCCCTGCTTTAGAAGTTTAAAATCAAAATGCTTGGCAGTAGAACTGTTGTTTGGATTTTTTTAAAAAAGTGTTTTGTTGTTGATGTAATTGCACGCCCGTGGCCAGAGAAATGGAGGATAGGCTGCTGTATTTTTAAAAGTCAGGTAGAAAAAGGAATATTGGGAGGGGCAGCTTGCAATTGAGGTTTGAGAAAAAGCGATCCTCCTCTCCCCATGGTCACCTATTGCCACTTTCAAGATGGGCCGAAGGGTGGTAGCCCACTAAGTCCTCTCCTTTAGTTCATGAAGGCCCCTTCCGCACATGCAGAATAACGCACTTTCAATCCGCTTTCACGAAGATTTGACAGAGTAGATTTTGCTATTCCGCACGAAAATGATAAAGATCCCGCTGCAAAGAAATTAAAATTTAGAAGTGGATTAGAAGTGCGGTAATCTCATGTGCGGAAAGGGCCGAAGTGGACTTCCAGCAAGCATCGTTCTCACTTCTGGGTATAGCAGCTGTAGGGTTTTGGTGCCACAAGAGGCCATATTTGACATAGAGACTCGCAATGTTACCGACTTCCAGCTGCTTCGCCATTTTATCTTTGGCATGAAGGGTGGAATTACTCAAAGGTAGGGCCTTTGCCAGCAGTCCCACAATTCTGGTCCAATCTTCCCCGGGGAGGTGCTCCAGGCAGAGGTGCAGCAAGGGGGAAAGGAGCCCGGTGCACCGGTGCATCCTCCACCCAATCACGCCCCCGGAACACCCCCAACATGCCCTCACCACACACCCCACAGGGGGCACACCCGGTGCATCACACCCCCTCCCCCCATCCGCCTCTTACTCCAGGCACACTTAAGATCTTCAGGAGGCAGTTGAACACAGTTTTACTTAGGACTGTTTTTGACTAATTTAGTGTTTAATTATTAGTATTTATCGAAGATTTTACATTGTAGGCTTTTATGTGTTTTTTTAAATCATTATTGCTTTATTTACATTGTACCCAACCTTGAGCTCCAGAAGGTAGAAAGGTGGCTAACTAATGTTTTGAATAAATACATTTTTAAAAAGCAACATTTGGTGTCGGGAGAGGGAGTTTAAGCGTTCTATTCATATTAAAAACGACCCTGACAAAAAGGGATCCTTGAGATGGATGCCTGCATTGTACCTGAGAGGTTCGGGTTTGAATCACCATGTACCATGGAAACTCACCGAGTAAACATGGGACAGTCGCTCTCTCATTAAAGTTGCCAAGTTTGCCTGGAGTGTGTGTAAAAGTAGGAAGTTGGGGAGGTTATCCATCCACTTGAATAATGAAAGTTACTGGTAAGAGTCCAGCAAATGGAGTTCTAATCTCTCCAGAAAGGTAGAGTAGTATTTTATGCTATTGTTGCATATGATAATACATTGTAAGGGTTTTAATGTTGTTTAGGATTCTGATATTTATTATGTATTGTTTTTGTTGTTTCCTGTTGTACACCGCCCAGAGCCCTTTGGGGGTGGGCGGTCTAATAAATTTAATTACTATTACTACTACTACTACTACTACTACTACTACTAATAATAATAATAATAATAATAATAATAATGATGATGATGATGATGATGATGATGATGATGACAACAACAACAACAACAACAATAATAAACAGGCTGATTAAATAGGCAGACAAATTATGGATTTTATAAGTCTTAATCTTTTGTATATTTTAATATTATATAGTTATAAGGATGTTTTTACTTAAATATTACAAGAATTTTGTAGAGACTATCAGTGGATTAGACTGTTTTATGTAATTCTTTTAGCAAATTGAGTAATGAATTGGGTAGTAAAATAGAGTGAATTAATTATGGTCTATGACGGCAATAAAAAGATTCCATTGTAGCTGCTCGCTCTCAGCCTCACAGGGCTTTTAGGATAAAATGGAGCAGGGGCAGATGGGGTTATAAGCTGCCTAAGGTCTCATTTGCAGGAGGAAAAGTAGGAATGCCTCGACATCTCAGTCGGTGGATTAGTAGAGTAAAGGTATCCCACAGAGCTATCTGCAGAAGCCTTAGGAACAAATGTAGGCCTCACCAAGGCATGAGAAGAAATGACGGTGGTTGGAGTCAGGCTGCTCCCCGTTCCACCTGGTGCCAGGAGGCTGTTCACAGTGGCGTTCACTTTCTCTGGGGTGGGCAGCGACGGCAACTCCAAGACTTTGGGCTTCTTGCCCTTTTGGGGTTGTCCCTCGACAGAGACGTTGGCACAAACAGGCGATTGTGCTGCTTCAGCCCCAGGCGGCTGGAGGCCCCTCCTGGGCGAAACCGGCCTCCAAGGACGCTTTCTCCGAGGGCGCGGTCTCCTCCTTCTCCGCTGCATCGATCAAAACCAGCAGAGCGGCGGCTTCCTCCTCTAGGACCAGGTTTTCCTCCTCGACCTTCACCAGCACCTTCTCTTCAAGTGGGGAAGGCTCCAAGGGGGTAGGCTCTACTATGACCTGGGGGAGCAGGAAAGAAAGGGGTGGGGGGTTCTCTGAATACCACTCAAACAAAACATGGGTTGCCGATCTCCAGGGGTGACTCGGAGATCTCCCACTATTACAATTGATCTCCAGATGGCCAAAATCCCTGGCTATTTTGAGTGTCAGACCCAATGGCATTATGCCTTGCTGAGATCCCAGCCCTCCCCAAATCCTACCCTTTCCAGGCTCCACTCCCCAAATCTCCAGTTATTCCTCAACCCAGAGGTGGCAACCCGAATCACTGGCTCCCGTAAAACGCACCTCCTTATCCCACATTAATACCAGGCCACCGGAATTGCCATTAAGAGCGGTAGGCGTCCGCGCAGCAGGACAGTCCAGCTATTCAGAGCAATTTCATCCGAAATTCTGCCAGGTTTTTTCGATTATCCCCGGTTTTGAAGGCTGCCGCACTGCCTTCTGGGGCACAAGGCAGTGCGGCAGCCTCCCGCGCGCTGGCATAGGAGCATACCGCATTATTACCAGTAGCTCCCTTCCCGCCCTATCACAGAGGAAATGGAAGGCGATCAGAAGGCAATGTCGCTCCTGACTACTATCTCCGCCTTATCTTGGCAATCGCAGCGAAGCTGCCCGATCCGATTCATAAAGGTGACCATCTAAAGTCTGCTTACGCTTAAGAATTAATACAATGGCCTCCCACGATTTCTGGTGCTGCTCCTAAACAGAAGGCGGACATATAAATAGTTTGAAGAAACATCAGACACTTTTGTTGGACTTTGAAAGAACAGGGTTGCCAAAACCAGCACCATTTTGCTCCATTTTGGGTGGTAGCCCCACAATTATGGAACAACCTCCCCAGGGGGGATGATTTGGCCCACACACTGTTGATATTCAGGAGAAAATAGAAGACAGTTTTATTTAGGAGTGCTTTTGACTGATTTAATTGTTCACTCGTCCTACAGAGGAGTGTTTAAATTGTGACTTTTTAATGAGCTTTTATAATTGTTGTTTTGTTTATATTGTCTCTATTTTGCGTTTTCATAACCATTTCATTTGTACTGCGTGCCACCTTCGGTTCCACAGGGGAGAAAGGACGTTAATAAATGTTTTAACAAATAAATAAATCTGCAGTACATCTAACACACGGACTTGTTGCAAGCTTGAACAGGATTTGACTTTATGTCCTGAGACACTTCCTCCTCTCACAACTCTATTTATTTTTTGGGTAAAGCCTGAAGAAAAGTTCTGCAGAATTCAAAAAGAAACTAACTGTGTTGATGTGTTTTTTGGACTGGTCCTAACAGGAGGCATTATGAAGATTGTGTTCCTGGCCTAACTCTACTTCCAAGGAATCCCTCAGTTCTACTTTGCCTCTCAGTTTACCTGGGACTAAATTGTTTGCTCTAATTTCCTAAGCCTCAGAGTTGCCTTGATGACTCAGATCCAAAACCTTAACTACTCCACGATTCAGGTGCCTATTGCGGCCTTCCTGGTGTGTCAGAAAAGCTAAGAAACGGAGTATACGGTGCAAGCCATCCTGCATTGTCCTTTTAGCATTTGGGGCCTAACGACACATAACAAATCCCTTGGGCCTGGTCCAATCCTGTCAACCAGACACGCTCTGGAAGTTTTCTGCTTGGAGCTTAATTCCCAAGATCCAAGGTAGGCTCCGAATTTTGGCTATTCAGGACCAGCAACGCGTGGGGAGAAAGAGCCTTTTTAAGTTTCCCATATACACCATTTGCGCAGCATCAAATTGGATCCAGCGATGCCGTAGGAGGTTAAGAGCTCGTGCATCTAATCTGGAGGAACCGGGTTTGATTCCCTGCTCTGCCGCCTGAGCTGTGGAGGCTTATCTGGGGAATTCAGATTAGCCTGTACACTCCCACACACACCAGCTGGGTGACCTTGCGACAAAGTCCACGGCCTACTCAGAGCTCTCTCAGCCCCACCCTCCTGCAGAATTGTTTGTGCTGTAAAGGGAGGAAGGGCAAGAGGAAGTTATCAGCCCTTTTAAAGATCCTACGGAGAGAAAGGGGGAATATAAATCCAAACTCTTCTTCTTCCAAAGTGCTGTTATTTTCCTTCCTTGGGGAAAGCTGAAGATTTAGCTCAGCAACACACATAGGCTTCCACAACACAGTAGAGCTTACACCCGTCTCCCTACATTCTGTCCAATTACAACTATTTATCTGCCCACTCACTTTCTGCCCTGATTTTTTTTACTAGGTGTGCATTAGACCTATGCCTGGCAATCAACGTTGCCAACCTCCAGGTGGGGCCCGGAGATCTCCCAGAATTATGACATCTCAGAACAACGGAGATCAGTTTCCCTGGAGAAAATGGCTGTTTGGAGGGTGGATGCTCCAGGGCCCCAGGGGGAGTTTGGGAAGCCTATCCTGGGAGCTCTGCATGACATTTTACCTGCACCTTCAACAGGTCCGCCATGATGAATTATAAGCCAGATCCATGATAGGAGTGTAGGGAGAGCAATTCATCAAACAATGCCAGGACAAAACTCAGCATGGTGTAGTGGTTAAGACCAGTGAGTTCTAATCTGGAGAACTGGCTTCAATTCCTCACTCCTACACATGAAGCCTGCTGGATGACCTTGGGCTAGTCACAGTTTCTTAGGGGTCTTCCAGCCCCACCTGCCCCACAAACTGCCCATTGCAGGGAGGAGAAGCCATTTTGATGATGGTAATGGTAAGCCATTTTGGTTTAGGCATTAAGCCATTTTGACTCTTCCTACAGCAGAGAAAAGAAAGGTATAAAAAGCAACATCTTCTTCTTCAGTGTTAACCTGGATAGGCCAAGAGTGGAGCTTTACTTCTGAGTAAACATATATACAACTAGCCTGCTAGCTTGTAAATTTATCTTTGCAGAGGATCTCAAACAACAAATCTTATCAATATATTTTCTCGTTTACTGGGTAATATTTTAGCAGCTATTCAGATGACCTGTAACAAGTCAACAGATGATTCAGAGGGGAGATGAGCCGCCATATTACGAATGACTGAAAAGGAGGTTATGTAAGGCACTGGAAGGAAGAGTCCACTGCCCCTAACAACTTCACAAGCATTCATACATGCTGCACGGACATGGTTTTGTTTCGGCCACAGAACAGAAGTGGGTACAAAGAAGGGGTTCAAACTTGTACCCCTGCATGGCTTCAACTAGGGAAAACAACACAGATTCTCCCCCCATTATTGTTAACCCTGGATAAGCAAAGAGAGACTGCCTTTCTTCTCCCAAGGGTGAAAGACATCAAGGGCTCTTTCAAAATCGCACTGTGGCCAGTGGTGGGATCCAAAAATTTTAGTAACAGGTTCCCATGGTGGTGGGATTCAAACTGTGGCGTAGCGCCAATGGAGCTGGGCGGGCACAACGGGGGTGTGGCCTGGCATTCCGGGGGCGGGGCATTCCTGGGTGGGGCTGTGGCAAGCGGCTGCGCCGGTCCTTGGGCGGGAAACGAATGCACGCAGGCTGCCACGCACGCCGGTGCACCTCCTGCTAGACTGCTTCAAGTTCTGCACGCTACTGCTGAGAGGAGGAGCGTAACTAAGGCAAAAATTATGTGGCAAAATCACCAATTAGTAACCCCCGCTCAGCACACACAAATAATTAGCAACCTACTCTTGGGAACCTGTGAGAACCTGCTGGATCCCACCTCTGACTGTGGCCCTGTTATAAACCAGAGCCCCACACAGCAAGATCCAATCATAGACTGGTTTGCTTTGGCTCAGAGATTTGTGAGAAGAGAGGTTAGAGGGGAAAATATATTCTAGACACTGACTTTTCAAACCATAGATGAGTCACAGAGCCCAGTGCTCAAGGTGACACAGGCACTGTTATTCATTTGTGTCTACCGGGGACCGATGGTATAAACATGCTCAGATCTCAGGTGCTACGTAATCTGCACATGTACAGTCAACTTTTGCTACCAACAACTAGAAATGTTTCTTTCCAGTCTCGGAAAGAAAAAAAACATACTATGTGTGTACAGACTGTGGTGGGGGGCAACCTCCAATCCACCCCAACTAATGTCCTACAAAAGTTCCACAGGTTAGCATTCAAGCATCTCAATTTTTACACGCTCTGGAGTTTATCTTCATAGTCATGAGAGCTAGAAACCTGCCTGAAGAGAGCATGTTTATGCACAAGTTAAGACTCTCAGGATGCTGAATTCATATTTGATAGTTCCATGCTTGGATGAAGGCAGCCAGAACATTATTCATCAACAAAAAATATTTACAGGAAGACTCTAGTACAGTGGTGGTGAACCTATGGCACGGGTGCCAGAGGTGGCACTCAGAGCCCTCTCTGTGGGCACGCACAAACAGAGTCCCCCCCCCACACACACATCTAGGCTGGCGTGGGCCGCTGGGCTAGATTATTAACATTAAACCTAAGACCTAGTTTTGGGGAAGCCGTGTAGGTAACCCTGTTAAGCGCTGTTAAACTCCACTGATTTTCATGGAAAGAACTAAAGTGCGATCTTTTACCTGGGAGTAAGCTCAGTTGCTGGCAATGGGGCTTGCTTCTGAGTAAACCCTCCTAGGGTCGTGATTCACCCATTGGAAAAGTTGCACGGTTGCTTCAAAACAAAGCCACCGACTACCACCAAGCTTACTCCCGAGTAACGCGCACCTCGGAGCCAACCGTTTTTTTCTAAACTAAAATCTCAGCATTCAGGTTAAATTGCCGTGTTGGCACTTTGCGATAAATAAGTGGGTTTGGGGTTGCAATTTGGGCACTCGGTCTCGAAAAGGCTCGCCATCACTGCTCTAGTATGAAACTGCTCGATTTAGACTTTATTAATAGATTTAACTGGATTCACCGGGGCTTAAACATGCACATGCATTTCTTAGCCATGACACAGAAGTATCCAGGAAGACTGTGCTACATCAGTTACAGCTGTAGCAAATGACCACTGCACTTATGTTGTACTAGCAGGCTCTGTCGAGGGTCAGTTCAAATTATTTTTTGCCTGAAGCGGGTACCCCATCTCCCCCCTCCCCCCGATTGTGTGTTGCCATCAGCAGCAACCACGCCAAGACACTGTGGAATTGTCCCCAAAGTAGAGGCTAAACGTTGTCCTGATTCAGGGCCACGCCAGGCAGAAGCAGGGATGCCAGCCCCTTCTGGCAGCAGTGGCATAGGAGGTTAAGAGCCCGTGTATCTAATCTGGAGGAACCGGGTTTGATTCCCCACTCTGCCGCCTGAACTGTGGAGGCTTATCTGGGGAATTCAGATTAGCCTGTGCACTCCCACACATGCCAGCTGGGTGACCTTGGGCTAGTCACAGCTTCTCGGAGCTCTCTCAGCCCCACCTACCTCACAGGGTGTTTGTTGTGAGGGGGGAAGGGCAAGGAGATTGTAAGCCCCTTTGAGTCTCCTACAGGAGAGAAAGGGGGGACATAAATCCAAACTCTTCTTCTTCTTCTTCTTCCTCTAATGTACAAAGCCCTAACCTGTCTGGGACCTGCATACCTGCAGGACCGTCTCTCCAGGTAAGCTACCCAAAGAGAGCTGAGATCAGCAAATAATAACTTCTTGGTGGTCCTTGACCAAAGGAAGTTTGGCCAGCTTTTTCAGTTCCGACCCCAGCCTAGTGGAATGCTCTTGTCCAATGAGGACAGGGCCTTGAGGGACCATAGGGGTCTCCACGGGGCTTGCAAGATAGAGCTGTCCCACCAGGTGTACAGTTGAGGCAGCTATGGTTAATTACCCACTACAGGCCGATTCCCCACCCTCTCTGCCTTTGCCCCACTCTAGTGTGAAAAGTCATGCCAGAAGTACTCTCGTTTTCCCCACGGAAATCGAGAAGCTTGTGTGGGGCAAGAGGAAGCATGTCGGGACAAGACATCTTGCCCCGGTGTGCCTCCTCTCTCGATGAACTGCAAAGAGGAAGCGCACTGGGACCAGATTTTTTGCCCTGACTTCTGCATGCCTGGACACTGGGGGGTGCTGTGTATCTCACTCTAACTGTGATGTTGCCTCTCTTGTTTGCCCTCCTTGTCTGGGCCAGGAGACCGCCCACTAACTTCCTTTCTTCCCCATGCTAGTCTCACTTCTGTCCTAGCCTTTGACCTGAGTGCATGGTCATAAGGACATAAGAACATAAGAACAAGCCAGCTGGATCAGACCAGAGTCCATCTAGTCCAGCTCTCTGCTACTCGCAGTGGCCCACCAGGTGCCTTGGGGAGCTCACATGCAGGATGTCAAAGCAATGGCCTTCTGCGGCTGGTTAACGGCAGCCTGCCACAGTGGGCCTTTCCCACTGTAGCATTCTCTCACCTGCACACACGTGATGGCGCGTTAGAGCGCCCACTTGTCGTAGGGAAAGTAATCCCTTAGATCAGGGTTTCTTCCTATCTACCTTTTTCCTGGAACAAAGCTGTGAACTGGAGATGCTTGAATCAATGTAAATTTTACCTTTTACATTTATCTCTTGGGAAGTTTCTATAAACTGCACTCACACACACTACCGGGCAGATCCATGACTCTAAACCAGTGTTTCCCAACCTTTTTGATGTCACGGTACCCTTTTCCTCGTTCTTCATATCTCAGGGTACCCTTGAGGTTCGTTTCTTTTTTTAATATATATATATTGCATTTTTTAGGTTTTTTCCCCCTTTTTGGCCTGTAGGTGGGGGGAGTGGCAAACAGGGGGAGGGAAGGGGTGGGAAAGCAGCAATGACCGCCCCGTTGTTTGTTTGCCTAAATTCGGCATGGATTGGGGGGATTTAAAGGGAGGCCTTTACCCACCCCCCCTCCCAATCCACGGCAAATTTAGGCAAATAAAACAATGCTGTTTTTCAAAGTTGTTTAAAGGGAGCCCATGAGGCTTCCAACCTCCCCCTTCAAAATCCATTTGATTCCGGTGGGGGGTGGGGGCAGGCGGTAGCATTGTCATGGTACCCCTGGGACATGCTCATGGCACCCCAGGGTACCACGGAACCCTGGTTGGGAATCACTGCTCTAAACTAAATCTAACAGCTTCCGCTCTGGCGCGTAGTGGGTACTTGGCCTATGATACCATCTGGCCTCCTCCTTCCTTTCCGTTCCTCCCTCTTCTGATCATTTTACCATCATTAACCCTTATGGTGTTCAAATGTCTGGAAATCGCCATCTTGTTATTAGATGTATTTATTGCTGTTGGCTATTGTGAAGGTTTGTATCGTATTTTTAGATGTTAATATCATTTTATGATGAGCCTAAAAGGTGAGGGGTGGCGTAGAAATCCAATAAATAATAAAAGTAAATATAACCGGGAGCCAATTGGGCCCGTGTCTCATTGGCACCCTCCTCCCTAGACCAGTCCTTGCAGCAACTTAGATGCATCAGTATGCGTCCTACCTTGTCATAGTAGTAACGCAGGGCCCGGCTTAGCTTGTCGTAGTTCATGTTGGTCTTGTTCTTCCGGAGCCCCCAGAGCCGCGCGACCTCCTCTGCGTCCACCAGCTTGAACTCCCCATCGTTGGACGTCCACGCAATGAGGTGTCCGTTGGTCTGCTGCTCCAGAAGCTGGAGCAGGAACTGCCATAGAGTGACCGAGGGATCCATGACTAGAGGGACCCACAAACAGTGAGAGAGAGAGACCAAGGGAAAGTAGATAGTGCTGATACTCTGTTTCCAAAGAGTGCCACAAAGGCCGGTTTCCAGAATTAGCAGAATCTAAAAGTTTTCCCAAGTCAGTACAGAAGATAGGAAAAGCACATTTGTGGCGTAGTGGTTAAGAGCAGGTGCACTCTGATCTGGAGGAACCGGGTTTGATTCCCAGCTCTGCCACCTGAGTTGTGGAGGCTTATCTGGGGAATTCAGATTAGCCTATGCCAGTGGTGGCGAACCTTTGGCACTCCAGATGTTATGGACTGTCCCCCCACTCTGTCCGCCTTCTGAACTGTGGAAGGCTTATCTGGGGAATTCAGAGATTAGCCTGTGCACTCCACACACATGCCAGCTGGGTGACCTTGGAGGCTAGTCACAGCTTCTCGGAGCTCTCTCAGCTCCCACCTACCTCACAGGGTGTTTGTTGTGAGGGGGAAGGGCAAGGAGGATTGTCAAGCCCCTTGAGTCTCCTACAGGAGAGAAAGGGGGGACATAAATCCAAACTCTCTCTTCTTTCTTCTTCTCTTCTTCTTCCTCCTCTAATGTACCAAAGCCCTCTAACTCTGTCTGGGACCTGCATACCTGCAGGACCGCCTTCTCCAGGTAAGCTACTCCAAAGAGAGCTGAGATCAGCAAATATAAGGTCTCTTGGGTGAATCCTTGACCACAAAGGAAGTTTGGCCAGCTTTTCAGTTCCCAAATTCCCAGCCTAGTGGAATGCTCTTGTCCAATGAGGACAGGGCCTTGAGGGACCATAGGGGTCTCCACGGGCTTGCAAGATAGAGCTGTCCCACCAGGTGTACAGTTGAGGCAGCTATGGTTAATTACCCACTACAGGGCCGAGCCCCCCACCCTCTCTGCCTTTGCCCCACTCTCTAGTGTGAAAAAAGTCATGCCAGAAGTACTCTCGCTTTTCCCGCTAATGGAAATCGAGAAGCTTGTGGTGGGGCAAGAGGGAAGCATGTCGACAAGACATCTTTGCCCCGTGTGCCTCCCTCTCTCGATGAACTGCAAAGAGGAAGCGACTCGGGACCAGATTTTTGCCCTGACTTCTGCATGCCTGGACACTGGGGGGTGCTGTGTATCTCACTCTAACTGTGATGTTGCCTCTCTTGTTTGCCCTCCTTGTCTGGGGCTACAGGAGACCGTATTTCACTCAACTTCCTTTCTTCCCCATGCTAGTCTCACTTCTGTCCTAGCTTTCCTTGACCTGAGTGCATGGCTTCATAAGGACATAAAAACATCAGAACAACCCAGCTGGACCAGACCAGAGTCCATCTAGTCCAGCTCTCTGCCACCCCAGTGCCCCACCACGTGCCTTGGGAGCTCACATGCAGGATGTCAAAGCAATGGCCTTCATGCTGGTTAATCGGCAGCCTGCCACAGTGGGCCTTTCCCACTGTAGCATTCTCTCACCTGCACACGTGATGGCGCCAAGTTAGAGCCCACTTGTCGAGGGGAAAGTAATCCCTTTAGATCAGGGTTTCTTCCTATCTACCTTTTCCTGGAACAAAGCTGTGAACTGGAGATGCTTGAATCAATGTAAATTTTACCTTTTACATTTATCTCTTTGGGAAGTTTCTATAAACTGCACTCACACACACCACCGGGCAGATCCATGACTCCTAAACCAGTGTTTCCTAACCTTTGATGTCACGCGGTACCCTTTTCCTCGTTCTTCATATCTCAGGGTACCCTTGAGGTTCGCTTTCTTTTTTAATATATATATATTGCATTTTTAGGCTTCTTTTCCCCTTTTGGCCTGTAGGTGGGGGAGTGGCAAACAGGGGAGGGAAGGGGTGGGAAAGCAGCAATGACCGCCTCGTTGTTTGTTTGCCTAAATTCGCATGGATTGGGGATGGAAGGGAGGCCTTTACCCACCCTCCCCAACTTACACGGCAAATTTAGGCAACAAAACAATGCTGTTTTTCAAAGTTGTTTAAAGGGGAGCCCATGAGGGTTCCAACCTCCCCCTTCAAAATCCATTTGATTCCTCGTGGGGTGGGGGCGAAGCGTGTAGCATTGTCATGGTACCCTGGGACATGCTTCATGGCACCCCAGGGTACCACGGAACCCTTGCTGGGAATCACTGCTCTAAACTAAATCTAACAGCTTCCCGCCTTCTGGCGCCAAGTGGGTAATTTCTTGGCCTATGATACCATCTGGCCTCCTCCTTCCTTTCCGTCTCTTCTGATCATTTTACCATCATTAACCCTATGGTGTCTTTTCCAAATGTCTGAAATCGCCATCTTGTTATTAGATGTATTTATTGCTGTTGGCTATTGTGAAGGTTTGTATCGTATTTTTAGATGTTAATATCATTTTATGATGAGCCTAAAAGGTGAGGGGTGGCGAGGAAATCCAATAAATAATAAAGTAAATATAACCGAGCCAATTGGGCCTGCGTGTCTCATTGGCACCCTCCTCCCTAGACCAGTCCTTGCAGCAACTTAGATGCATCAGTATGCCCCTACCTTGTCATAGTAGTAACGCAGGGCCCGCCAGTTTGGTCAGAGTTCATGTTGGTCTTGTTCTTCCCGAGCTCCAGAGCCGCTACCTCTCTAAGGCCCACCAGCTTGAACTCCCCATCAAGGATCGCCCACGCAATGAGGTGTCCGTTGGTCTGTTGCTCCAGCAGCTGGAGCAGGAACTGCCATAGAGTGACCGAGGGATCCATGACTAGAGGGACCCACAAACAGTGAGAGAGAGAGACCAAGGGAAAGTAGATAGTGCTGATACTCTGTTTCCAAAGAGTGCCACAAAGGCCGGTTTCCAGAATTAGCAGAATCTGCAAAAGTTTTCCCAAGTCAGTACAGAAGATAGAAAAGCACATTTGTGGCGTAGTGGTTAAGAGCAGGTGCACTCTGGATCTGGAGGAACTGGTTTGATTCCCCAGCCTCTGCCACCTGAGTTGTGGAGGCTTATCTGGGAATTCAGATTAGTTTATGTTAGTGGTGGCGGTTCTTATCGATAGTTATGGACTACAATTCCCATCAGCCCCTTCCAGCAGGGGCTGATGGGAATTGTAGTCCATAACATCTGGAGTGCCAAAGGTTCGCCACCACAGGCCTATGCACACCCACACACACACCAGCTGGGTGACCTTGGGCTAGTCACAGCTTTCCGGAGCTCTCTCAGCCCCACTTACCTCACAGGGTGTTTGTTGTGAGGGGGGAAGGGCAAGGAGATTGTAAGCCCCTTTGAGTCTCCTATAGGAGAGAAAGGGGGGATAAAAATCCAAACTCTTCTTCTTCTTCTAAATACTACTCAAGCAAGGGGGGACCTGCTACGCACAGAAAAATAGTACGCAAACAGTAATGAATCCATTATCTTGACATCTTTGTTTTTTTACATGTTGGGCAGGATTCAATGATGTTATTCCAAAGTCGGCATTAGACTTACGCTGCTTGTACAGTGGAACCTCGGTTTTCGTTGCTAATCCGTCCGAAAAGAATCGATGAAAACCAAAACCGATGAAAACCGAGGCAAACCTTTCCATAGGAATCAATGTAAATCCAATTAATCTGTTCCAGGCACTCCAAAAACATACCAAAAAACACATTTTGGGCGAAAGTAAACATAGTGTTTAATGCTGAAAACAGTAACAAACAATAACAGTAGGACCAGCTTCAGGAGCCAGTGGACCAATGTCGCACTGAAAGCTGTCCAAAGACGCCTCTTTAAGATTTGTCTGAAATGGGGCAAGACGTTGTCATTAAACAAGTTGCAGACACGGCCTGCGACAGCTTTGTCCAGGTGATTTTTCTCCACAAACCCCTGCACTTTACTGCAAATCAATGAAAACCGAGGCAAATCAATGAAAACTGAGACAAATTTTTCCCTGAAAAAATCGATGAAAACCGAAGGCAATGAAAACCGAGGTTCCACTATATTATAAACAGAGTCATGTTGCTTGTATTATAAACTGGCCCTCAGATCAAATGGGGGAACAGCAAATGATGTTATAAGCTGCTTCAGATTTCCCTTTGGGAGAAAAGCAGGGTACAAATATCTAAATAAATAACATAGGACTGCATTCTACTCTTGATAGAGGCCTGTTCTGGGCCTGTAAGCTTTGTGGAACTGCCCTCTGGAGTCTGCTGAGGGGCTGTGGTTCTTTATGCTTAGCATTAAGCACATTCCTACCCTTTCTTTTCCTCATAGGAGCTCCAGATGGAGGGTTGCCAGAATGACAATTGTTCTCCAAGCGACAGGAATCGGTTCTCTTGGAGAAAGTGACCACTTTTGGAGGGTAGACGCCACAGCACTGTGCCCTGCTGACGCCTCTCCCCGCCCCAAACCCCACCCTCCCCAGACTTCAGCCCCCAAATATCCAGGAATTACCCAATCTGGACTTGGCAACCCTATTTGTGTGGCATACCCAGTTGTCTTTTCTTTCATCTTACCTTACCAACTCTGTTAGGCCCTAAGAGGTTAAGAGGTAATGTATCTAATCTGGACGAACTGGGTTTGATTCCCAGCTCTGCCGCCTGAGCTGTGGAGGCTTATCTGGGGAATTCAGATTAGCCTGTGCACTCCCACACACGCCTGCTGGGTGACCTTGGGTTAGTCACAGCTTCTCGAAGCTCTCTCAGCCCCACCCACCTCACAGGGTGTTTGTTGTGAGGGGGGAAAGACAAGGAGATTGTAAGCCCCTTTGAGTCTCCTGCAGGAGAGAAAGGGGGGATATAAATCCAAACTCTTCTTCTTCTTCTTCTTTCCGCACCTGCAGAATAATGCGCTTTCAATCCACTTTCAATGCGCTTTGCAGCTGGACTTTACAGTGCAGAATAGCAAAATCCACTTGCAAACAATTGGGAAAGGGGATTGAAAGGGCATTATTCAGCATGGGAACAAGTGCCCTTAGACAGGTAAAGCTGAGAGAAAGTGACTAGCCAGCCAATCTGACAAGGGCCTAGGCCAGTGGTGGCGAACCTATGGCACGGGTGCCAGAGGTGGCACTCAGAGCCCTCTCTGTGGGCACTCGCAGAGTGCTCCCATATCTTGGCTGGCCTGGGCCACTGGGCTCGATTATTAGTATTAAACCTTAAACCTAGTTTTGGGGAAGCAGTGTAGATAACCCAGTTAAGCACTGTTAAACCCCACTGATTTTCATGCAAAGAACTAAAGCACGATCCTTTGCCTGGGAGAAAGCTCGGTTGCTGGCAATGGGGCTTGCTTCTGAGTAAACCCTCCTAGGATTGTGATTCACCCGTTGGAAGAGTTGCACGGTTGCTTCAAAGCAAAGCCACTGACTACCACCAAGCTTACTCCTGAGTAACGTACGCCTTGGAGCCAACTGTTTTTTCTAAACTAAAACCTCAGTATTCAGGTTAAATTGCCGTGTCGGCACTTTGCGATAAATTAATGGGTTTTGGTTTGCAATTTGGGCACTCGGTCTCAAAAAGGTTCGCCATCACTGGCCTAGGCCAGCACACTAAACACTACACCATATTGGTTCTTAAAATAAAAAAAAAAGACTGCAAAGATCCCTCCACAGAATTCAGTGAGACCTTCGAAATAATGATGCCAATTTTCTGTTTCGAGATCTCACAGGATCACACAATCTCCGCGTTCGAGAGGAGGAATGAGAAACATCACGACAGTTCGCAGAACAAGAAATCGGAGATGACGCTTAAATCGCCACGTATCGAAAGCCACAAATCGTGCAGTGGACATATTAGGCTAAGAGAGATCTGGGTTCAAAACCCTGCAAAGCCAAGAGGTTTGTGGGGGAACCTTGGACCAGACCAGCCAACCTCACAGGCTTGTTGTGAAGATAAAAAGGCTTGGTAGGGACCAGGACAGGTGACGGCAGGCATCATATGAGGTGCTTGTGTGCACCATGTTGGGGACCCCTGGTTAACATTGTTTTCCCCTCCTCCATTTTAACCTTATGACAACCATCCTGTAAGGTACTTTAGGCTGAGAGAATGACTGAGCCAAGGTCATTCAGCAAAATTCCACAGCAGAGTGGGAATTTGATCACTGGGTCACTCAGATCCTAGTTCAATAGCTGCTTCCTTATGTTCAGAACCAGCACTATTTCCTTACTACAAATACCAGTCGGATCCAGTTCTTCAGAATAATGTTTGCCCACTTCAGTGCTGTGGTTTCGGAGTGTATGGTCATCAGCAGTATTTCTGATCCTGGCTAGCCATCTGTGGCTAGCATCTTCAGAGGATCCTCTGAAGATGCTAGCCACAGATGCAGGCGAAACGTCAGGAGAGAATGCTGCTAGAACACGGCCATACAGCCCGGAAACCACAGCACCCATGATCCTCTGAAGATGTCAGCCACAGATGCAGGCTAAATCAAGCCAGGAGAGAATGCTGCTAGAACACGGCCATACAGCCCGAAAACCACACAGCACCCATGATCCTCTGAAGATGCCAGCCACAGATGCAGGCGAAACGTCAGGAGAGAATGCTGCTAGAACACGGCCATACAGCCCGGAAACCACACAGCACCCATGATCCTCTGAAGATGCCAGCCACAGATGCAGGCGAAACGTCAGGAGAGAATGCTGCTAGAACACGGCCATACAGCCCGGAAACCACACAGCACCCCAGTGATTCCGGCTGTGAAAGCCTTCGGCAATACTTTGCCCACTTCATTGAGATAAATCTGCTAACACAGAGCAAACCAAAGGTTACCACAGGCCAGACACAATTCATAAGGCCTGAAACCAGCTTTCAAATAGCATTGTGCAGGGAGGGAAAGGGGAAATAATTTCTTTTAAGACCTTAGAACTGAAGTGTGTCTGGAAAGGTAGTTCATACAGCCTGAAGTATCTCAAAATCAGTTACAGCAGCCATTCCAAATACCCTGAAGCACAACTGAGAGGGAGGGAAGGAGGGCCAAGTGTGGGCAATCAGCAGTCCTATTAAACACAATGCAAAAAACTGTCAGTCTCCAGACTTGCCCAGGCACCCAGAAAGCTCTTCAGCAAGCTTTTGCCTCCAGCAGAGGTCTGGCAAAATGGATGCCACTCGAATGAGAACCAGAAACTCCGAGAAAGTGAAAGGAGAAATAATGACGGAGGGAAAACCAACATGCACAGGGGCACAGTTGCCAAAGAGGACAGGGCCCAGCCCATAACGAACCACCATGTGCCCTTTTCGCCCCACCATTTATTTAGTCTGACATTTCGACGCTCCTTTTCTCCTCCAATAGTGATCCAAAGCAGCTTACAACATCAGCGCAGTCCTGTTCCCATGTTATGGTGAATGCCCACACATCCTGCCTGTACATCTGTTTGTAAGAAAGAGTCGATGCCCGCTCTCTTTACACATGAAACCCAGGACCAGTTCCTGGATAAACTGGGTTTCAATCTCACAATCAGCTGCATCAATGTGCGCTTAAGGTTGCATGAGAAATTATTCGATGTACGTATAACGAAAAATCAACCATAGGCTGTGAACAGGGATTCCATGCGCATGCATTGGTCTTAATTTATTTATGTCCTGCTTTTCTTCTCACAGTTGGGACCCAAAGCAGCTTACAACACTGCTGTCCCCTCCTCCATTTTCTCACAACTGCCCTGTGAGGTAGGCCAGGCCAAAAGTTTGTGAGGGCCCAATGGCAGGGTGATTCAAACCTGGGTCACCCAAGGTCGAAGTTCGACACTCTCTCCACCGCACTGCACTGGCTCTCAGTTGTACACTTGATAGTGTGTTCGTTCATGTTCACCAGTCATAACCAATATACATGCAGCTCAGTGTGTGATACTTTGTTTAACTACAGGCCCCTGGAATCATTTGTAAAGCAAACGAGCACACAGATCTATGGGCTCACAAACAGATCTATGGGGATTCACTGGAACGTGTGAACAGGGCATGTGTGAAGTGAGGTTCGGAGGGAGGGAGTGGCCCAGGATCACCCAGAAAGCTAGATTAGCTGAACAAGGATTTGAAGATGGGACTCTGGGATCTTCGTCCAACACTATAACCCCTACAACAGCGGTTCTCAACCTGTGGGTCACAACCCCTTTGGGGGTTGAACAACCCTTTCACAGGGGTCGCCTAAGACCATTGGAAAATTACAGTTATGAAGTAGCAACGAAAATAATTTTATGGTTGCGGGTCACCACAACATGAACTGTATTAAAGGGTCGCAGCATTAAGAAGATTGAGAACCACTGCCCTTCAACGAATATAAGGCAGCAGAGGATGTTGCTTTCCCTTCGCTTTTTTGGGGGGACAAGAGTTAATGCAAAAGCTTGGGAGGGGGGAGGAGAAGGAGGGTTCATTTGAAGGAAGAGAGAGATAGACCTCCTCCACGGTTCCAGACACAAAGGTTGAGAAGCAAACAGGGAAATGACAGAGATGTCTAATTGCTATGGATCCTGGACATCCTTTCAGCAGCAGCTCACTGTAATTATAGGTATTTAAATCTATATTTTTGCATATCTTAAGAACATAAGAACAAGCCAGCTGGATCAGACCAGAGTCCATCTAGTCCAGCTCTCTGCTACTCGCAGTGGCCCACCAGGTGCCTTTGGGAGCTCACGTGCAGGAGGTGAAAGCAATGGCCTTCTGCAGCTGTTGCTCCCGAGCACCTGGACTGTTAAGGCATTTGCAATCTCAGATCAAAGAGGATCAAGATGGGTAGCCATAAATCGACTTCTCCTCCATAAATCTGTCCAAGCCCTTTTTAAAGCTATCCAGGTGAGTGGCCATCACCACCTCCTGTGGCAGCATATTCCAAACACCAATCACACATTGCGTGAAAAAGTGTTTCCTTTTATTAGTCCTAATTCTTCCCCCCAGCATTTTCAATGAATGCCCCCTGGTTCTAGTATTGTGAGAAAGAGAGAAAAATTTCTCTCTGTCAACATTTTCTACCCCATGCATAATTGCATAGACTTCAATCATATCCCCCCCTCAGACGTCTCCTCTCCAAACTAAAGAGTCCCAAACTCTGCAGCCTCTCCTCATAAGGAAGGTACTCCAGTCCCTCAATCATCCTCGTTGCCCTTCTCTGCACTTTTTCTATCTCTTCAATATCCTTTTTGATATCCTTGATATCAATATCCTTTTTGATATCCTTGATATCAATATCCTTTTTGATATCCTTGATATCAATATCCTTTTTGATATCCTTTTTGATATCAATATCCTTTTTTTCTTCATGTACCAAGAGCTACTGAAATTTGTAGGACCTGCCCTCCCGGAGAGAGGGACAACCGTTCTACTAACAGAGGCCCAGCAAAGATGCCCAGCAGGGGAAGGAGGAAGAGACAGCTTCAATCATTTACCTGTCTAACTGGCCCTTCCAATTCACATCTGCCCCTGCCTGATATCCTACTGATAGGCCCAGGTCACCACAGATCAGCTGTGATTTGACAGCACACTGACAAGTAGCTATTAATTTCGAAGATGGAAGCCTTGGGGTGTTGTATCCCAGAACAAATTGCTGGTTTCATAACCAACAAGATAGTCTAAGTCCTAGAGGTACGGGGATTGGTTTGGGTTATTCCGCCCCTGAGCTCCAGGTGTTCTGCGCATCCCCTGAAGGTCCGCTTTCCTGAAGTCTGAAGACTCGGTCCAGATTCCGGATCACAAGGAGGGTGGTATCTGTTTCATTCTGCTTCTCCTAGGCCAGTGATGGTGAACCTTTTCGAGACCGAGTGCCCAAATTGCAACCCAAAACCCACTTATTTATCGCAAAGTGCCCACACGGCAATTTAACCTGAATACTGAGGTTTTAGTTTAGAAAAAACGGTGGGCTCTGAGGCGTGCGTTACTCAGGAGTAGGCTTGGTGGTAGTCGGTGGTTTTGCTTTGAAGCAACCGAGCAACTCTTCCAACGGGTGAATCACGACGCTAGGAGGGTTTTCTCAGAAGCAAGCCCCATTGCCAGCAACCGAGCTTACTCCCAGGTAAAGGATCATGCTTCAGTTCTTCGCATGAAAATCAGTGGGGTTTAACAGGGCTGCTTCCCCAAAACTGAGTCTTAGGTTTAATGCTAATAATCAAGCCCAGCGGCCCAGGCCAGCCTAGATGTGTGGGGGGGGGGCACTCTGTTTGCGCATGCCCACAGAGAGGGCTCTGAGTGCCACCTCTGGCACCCGTGCCATAGGTTCACCACCACTGTCCTAGGCACTGCCCCCCCCCCCCATCCAACCCCACTGACAATCGTCCCGGAGGACCATCTCAGATTCACTCTGGGCCACGGCCGCTCTCCCTTCAAACCACTTGGTTCTTCTGGATCCAGGAGGCAAGAAGACAGCAGCTGCCTTGCTCTGACTTTTGGGGCCTGCGCCGGATCTGGAAGAGGAGCCAGAGGGATTGAATGGAGCCCAGACTTTCGCCCACACGCTCTTTGCTTCCTCCTCCTCCCCCCCCAGCAAATCTCTGGATTTGGCCAAAATAAAGGATTTTCAGGAGCCGGATTTCATGCAAACCTCCATCAAACGCACAGTAATCCTGTACTTAATGCAGAAAGTGGAGGCGACAGGTGGGAATGGGTTGGGGCGGGGGGCGGGGGGATGCCTATGCTTAGAGGGGGACTAATATTATATGGGAGGGGAGCAGGTGGTGACCATGCACGGGTGAGCTGGGGAGAGGACGGGGTTGTATCGGATGCAATATTGGCTATTGATCAGACGGGGCCCCAATAATTACAGGTCTGAGAAAGGGGGGAGGGAGTGCCGCTTTGGGGGGAAATATTTTCTAAGCAGAGTACTGAGAAGGGACAGCAAAAGGGGGGGGGGGAGAACGTGAGAAAGTGGATGGACATCAACAACAAATAGATCCACATTGCTTTCCTCTAAGAGCCTGGGCCAGTTCCCCCATCCGGAGTTATTACCTATGATTTGGGAGGGGGGATGCCATCTTTCTAGAGCCTGGGGGGGGGGGGGGGTTTGTAGTCGGATCCCCTCCCTTTGCTTTCCAAGGTGAGCCTGGCATGAGATCTGCACCCCCACCTCCACCTCCACCTCCACCCCCGGACTGTGCTCTGCACATCTGCTCCGTAGCTCCCCCCCAACAGCTGCATGCGGAGAAGCAGAAGAGGGTGCCCCCCCCCCCCGGAAAGGAGGCGGGCGGCTTACTCACCGGTGAGCATGGCGGCGCCCCCCGCGCCAGACCCGGGCGGCTCCATGGGGCCGGCGCCCCCCAGCTCTGCCGGGTCGGGGGGGCCGCCCAGTCCACTGGCTGCCTCCCAGCTGGAGGGGCGCAAGCCAGCTCCCCCCTGTCTGCCCAGGCCCGGAGGGAGGCAGCTTCCCCTCGGCCACCTTGACCAGCGAAGCTTCCCCAAATCTGCGCCCGCCGACTCGCCCGGACGGACGCCCGCCCGTCCCGCGCTCGACCTGGCGGGCCCCGCGCCGTGCGGGATCGGGGCGAAGGGGGCCGGAGGGATGGGGAGAGGGAAGCTGGGGCGGGGGGGGGGGCGGATCCGCGCTCCTTCCTGCCTCTGTCGGCGGGGATGCAACGCTGACGGCGCCCGTCACATGCAGGAGGCGGAGCTGCCCAGCCGGGAAGCCGAGTTCGGGTCCTCTGAGCCGGCTTGGGAGAAATGGGGCAGGGGTGGGACTCCCAGGACCCTTCCCGGGCTGGAGAGGCTCCCGGGAGGACAGCCAGGACTCCCGGGTCGCCTCCCTGTTGCAAGGCGCCGCGGAGGTAGGGAACAACGCAGCACTCCTCTCCCCAACCTGTTTAGGGGTGAGCATGATTGTGGCTTTGGACTCTCCACGTGGGGAGCAAAGACCCCCCCACCCCCCAAAATATGTTTCCTTAAAGAGGTTGCGAATAAAATGCAAGCCGGATGAGAGGCTGTCGGTCCGGTCGGCAGAGGGGCATTGCACGCGGGGGGGGGGGGGGGGCGCGCCCCAACCTCGCAGGGTTTCTTTGGTTTGGGGTTTCAGAGGCCCAGGGGGCTATTTGGCATGCAGAACTCCGTGGGGTGGCAGATCCAGAAAGGGGGTGGATGATGGGCAGAGCCAACAGTTGGGGCGCAGGTAGATCCAAGAAGACGGGAATGAGGGCAACTCCAAAGGGGGGGGGGGGGCGACGCAATCTGACAGCTTGCCCTGCTGGGCACCGTTTGGTGCAAGGCGGCCCCAGCCAGACTCCTGGTTGCGAGGGGGATTCCTGGCTGCCATTGAGCCCGGTTGTAGGAAGGAGATGGCCAGTCAGGAGGCCCGGGTCTTCTTCCCACTGTGGCCCATGGGGAGGGCTGGGAGCCAGCTAGGATTCCTGGGTCTGCATAGAGAAGGCTTGTGCTCCTGGATCTGACAGGGGCTTGCTTGGGGAGGTGAAGAGACCCCAGAACTCCTGGGTCCCACTATGAAGGGTGAGATCGAGCTGCTCAGGGAGAGATGGCTGGAGAGAACCCCCTCCTTCAATGAAGGAGAGTTTTATTGTGGGGGGGGGGAGAGAAATGCCCTTTGGCATTCTCCAGCTCCCACACTGGGAAGGGGTTGGCACAGCCTGGCATTCAGTCAGCCCACCCCCTCGTCATCCTCACGCGCCCCCACCCACTGGTACCATGGCAACAGAAAGCCAGGACCACGGTGGCAGCGAGGGGGATCCAAAAGAAGGCAGGCGGGGGAGAGAAGCATGAAGGTTGCTGCCATGGTAACCTCTGGCCCCAGAGGGATGGGAACACCGAGGGACTCCATGTCACCAAAGGGCCGCTTTACACATCCGCGCTCTTTTCCGTTGCCACAACAACTGGGCCTCGAGGAGAAGGCCCTGCTGCAGGGTGCCACTTTGGGGGCAAGGGTCTGGCCTTTCCTTACAGAGGTTATTCACCACGGCAAGGATGCAGCTTTCAATGTGCCAACCTCAGTGCTGAGCCGTATCAAGGGAAAACAGATTTAAAGTGACCCTGAGAAGGAGCAGGGTGTGTTTTTACAAGCCTGTACACATCCGGTTGATGCCTATTGCAACAGATGCCAGCCACCTGTATGGTCTGAAGGCTTTCACAGCCAGAATCGACTGGCTGGGGTGAGTTTTCCAGGCTGCGTGGCCTGGTAGTTTTTGCGCCTACATTTCGCCTGGATCTACGGCCAGCATCTTCAGAGGCAAGTCACGGTGAAATGTGTTTCTCTCCGTGGCATATTAGCAGCCAAAACTACCAGGCCAAGGCTAAACAGCTTGGAAAACCCATCGCTGACATTCTCCTATCACTTTCTTTTCTCTAGAAATTAAACGGTCCTTTATAAATGGCATGTATTTCAAAGCAGAGAATCCTGTAAGTCAATTCTGTGATATTCACTAGAGTTGCTATTTGTTCATCATTTTTAATAGATTGTTCATACAGTCTGGCAATTGGGGAGGCAGGCCTTTGGGGAGGCCGGCCGCAGACTGCCTGCCCGCTCTGATGCCCCCGTGCCCTCTGTTGTGCCATCTCCTGCACTGCCAATGTAAGATCTTATTTGGCACTGCTAGCAGCCCCCCCCCCCTCGTTCCCGGCCTTGGGATTGGGCACCATCAACAAATTGTGGTCGACCAATAATGGTTGTGTTAATGCTGCTGTGTTTTAATGTTTTAATATTGTGTGTATATTTTGTTTTATTTATTATGTATTGTAGTTATGCACTGGTTTGTACACTGCTCAGAGCCCTTAGGGGGTGGGCGGGTTATTAAAATTAATAATAACAACAACAACAACACAGAAATCCAGTCACTAGTAAACACAGCCTGAATATTCAGCACAGACATTTTGATGGAGTTTGGCCTGGAAAAGAGCGCTACTGTGGCAATAAAGAGGAGCAAGATCACTGAGAGTGATGGGATTGAAATGCCTGATGGCCAACTCATCAAGTGCAACCAAGAGGCAGCTTATCAATACCTGGGCATTTTGCAGCTGGATAACATCAAGCACGGGCAAGTGAAGACTGTTGTCAGCAGAGAGTACACCCAGAGGGTCAGGAAAATTTTGAAATCTAAATTAAATGGCGGGAATACCATCAAGGCCATCAACACCTGGGCCATACCCGTCAGAAGGTACACTGCGGGAATCATCAACTGGACACAGGCTGAGTTGGAAACATTGGATAGAAAAACTCGGAAGCTTATGACAATGCACCATGCCTTACACCCACGCAGTGATACTGATAGATTATACCTTCCCTGGAGATCTGGAGGCAGGGGCTTACTGCAAGTACAGCAAACAGTGGAAGAGGAGAAGCATGCACTGGCCGATTATGTGAAGGAAAGTCAAGAACAGGCATTGATTGAAGCGAAGAACAGACATTTGCTGCAAACCCAGAAAACCAAACAAGAATTCAGAAAAAAATGTGATTAAAATGAGGACTGAAAGCTGGCACAACAAAGCACTGCACGGCCAATTTCTGGAGAAAATCAAAGACAAGGTGGATAACGAAAAGACCTGGCTGTGGTTAACAACTGGAACTTTGAAAAAGGAAATTGAATCCCTGATTTTAGCCACCCAAGAGCAAGCCATTAGAACAAATTCGATCAAGGCCAGAATCGAAAAATCCTCAGATGATGCAAAATGCAGATTGTACAAAGAAGCTGATGAAACTGTAGATCTTGTCCTTAGCTGCTGCACAAAGATTGCCCAGACTGAGTACAAACAGAGACACAACTCAGTGGCCAAGATGATCCACTGAAATTTATGCAAGAATTACAACATAAGAACAGCTAAGAACTGGTGGGAACATTGTCCAGAGAAAGTAATGGAAAATGAGAAGGTCAAGATCCTGTGGGACTTTCGAATCCAAACAGACAAAGTGTTGAAACACAATACACCAGACATCACCGTGATCGAGGACAAGAAAGTGAGCATCATCGACATAGCAGTCCCCGGTGACAGCAGGGTCATTGAAAAAGAACACAAGAAGGTCACTAGATATCGCGATTTGAAAATCGAGCTTCAGCGTCTATGGCACAAACCAGCTGAGGTCGTCCCAGTGGTAATCGGCCCGCTGGGCACCATCCTGAAAACACTAGGGCAGCACTTGAAACATCTTCGAATTGACAAAATTAAAATCTGTCAAATTCAGAAGGCAGCCCTGCTGGGATCTGCACGAATACTACGCCGATACATTACAACTTCCTAGGCCTCTGGGTGAGGCTCAAATTGTAATGAAGGCCAACAACCAGCTAAAGATCTGGCAGCTGTGAAATCTACAATAATAATAATAATAATAATAATAATAATAATAATAATAATAATAATAATAATAATAATAATAATAATAATAATAATAATAATAATAATAATAGGGCTGGCCCTTCGATCCCAGTTTAAGGGTTCAAGTCTGTTTGGAAAATGTCACTTTTTGATTTGAAAGCCCCTCCCTGCTTCTTAAAGAATAGAGCAGTGATGGCGAACCTTTTTGAGACCGAGTGCCCAAATAGCAAACCAAAACCCATTAATTTATCGCAAAGTGCCGACACAACAATTTAACCTGAATACTGAGGTTTTAGTTTTAAAAAAACAGTTGGCTCCAAGGCGTGCGTTACTCGGGAGTAAGCTTGGTGGTAGCTGGTGGCTTTGCTTTGAAGCAACCGTGCAACTCTTCCAACAGGTGAATCACAATCCTAGGATGGTTTACTCAGAAGCAAGCCCCATTGCCAGCAACCAAGCTTACTCCCAGGCAAAGGATCGCGCTTTAGTTCTTTGCATGGAAATCAGCGGGGTTTAACAGCGCTTAACCGGGTTACCTACACTGCTTCCCCAAAACTAGGTCTAAGGTTTAATGCTAATAATCGAGCCCAGTGGCCCAGGCCAGCCAAGATATGGGGGGTGGGAGCACTCTGCGAGTGCCCACAGAGAGGGCTCTGAGTACCACCTCTGGCACCCGTGCCATAGGTTCGCCACCACTGGAATAGAGACTTGCTTAGTCCCAGTGGATAGCTGGAAAATCCCACGCTGCAGCTCAGCAGATCTGAGCTGTGTTAGTGCGGAAAGGGAGACTTGCAGGGAAGAGGCGACCATAATGCTGAGCCATAATGCTGAGCCATAAAAGTAGAGGCGACCATAATGCTGAGCCATAAAAGCCACAGGCAACAAGGCAGAAGTCTCTCCATACACCGGGGATGCACCAGCTATGCTGAAAATGTGACTTTGCAAACTAGCCCAAAGGGGTAGAGGTCTAAAAAAAAATTTCCCCTTTATTTTTGGACTTTATACCCCCCCTCCCCATACAGAAGTCTCAGGGTGACTTACAAAACGAAAAGCAACAATAAAAGCATCATTGTGTAAAACAATCCTAAAAACCCTGGTACAACCCACCACGTACCCTCCCCCTCCCCAGACAGGCAGCCTCCAGAGGGGGTATCAAGGGGGTCAAAGGCTGAAGGCCTGGGTGAATAGGAAGGTATTTGCCTGAAGCTGAAACCAATAAAGGGTTGGCACCTGAAGAATTTCCAGAATGAGGCTGGTCCAGAATCTGGGGCTGGCCATGGAGAAAGCCCACCTGCATATTCCCTCCCCTCACACCCCAGCAGGGGAGGGAAACAACAGGAGAGCGCCCCCCTCCCCTTCAATCTCAGTGCTCAGGCAGGTTTATATGCCTGCAGGCCCTCCCTCAGATAGGTGGGGCCCAAGCCATCCATCCATCCATCCATCCATCCATCCATCCATCCATCCATCCATCCATCCATCCATCCATCCATCCATCCATCCATCCAATTTATAGGCCACCTCATCCCTGAAGGGCTCAGGGCGGCTCACAACATGGCTGTTTTCCAAACAGCAAATTAATACAACATAAAACTTAACCCATTAAAACTCAACAGCAGTTAATAACAATAAATAGATTAAAACAACAAGATTGTGTAGAACACATACACATAGGCGCCCGATCTAAAGGCCGAAAGAAAGAAAGAAAGAAAGAAAGAAAGAAAGAAAGAAAGAAAGAAAGAAAGAAAGAAAGAAAGAAAGAAAGAAAGAAAGAAAGAAAGAAAGAAAGAAAGAAAGAAAGAAAAGGGAGGAGATAGGCAGGGCGCAAGATGGAATTAGGGCCCAACCAAGATGGTCCAGACAGGCAGCTTTGATTTGTGTGGAACAGCGCAGCCGGCCCCTCCAAAAGCCCATCAACCTCAGGACTTTGAATTGGATCCAGTAACGAATAGGGAGCCAGTTGGATTTAAATACCCTCTATCAGGGACAGAATATTGAGAATTAAAGGGAAGGGGGAGAAAAATCAAGTAGCTCAAACACCTCATAGCACTCTGAAGGGGAGATTTTGGAGAGTGAAGTCTCCGAGCTGCCCCCCCCCCCCCCCGTTATTTCTCAATGCCCCCCAGCTTATTACCCACTGCAAGACAAACACTGCCCTGCCCTTGCTTAGGGGCACATTTATCTATTCTTAATGCATGTGGTCCAGGCTTGAATTTGGACGCCAAAAACAGGAGTGAGGCTCTCTGCGGATCACGCCCTGGCTCCGCCTGTTGGGAGTAGAAGACATCTGGCTAGCATTTGTCTGTATTTCCTTGGATAGCAGAACTGTACGTCTGAACTTTGATCACAGCTGTCTTCTCTTTCGCTTGTCAAGAAAAAGAGCCTTGCAAAGCAGAAATGGGAAACAGCAACGGTTTTGTTTTTAAAATGTGTTTGTCAGTCAGTTTAGATCTGTCCAAGATAGCCCAGGCTAGCTGGGTTTCATCAGCTCTCCGAAGCAGGGTTGACCCTGGTTAATACTTGGATCAGAGACCACCAAGGAAGTCCAAGGTTGTTACGCAGAGGCAGGTAATGGCAAGTCACCTGTGTCCCTTTGGGGTCACAATGTCAGCTGCCACTTTTGACTAAACTTATCACTATCACCAAGTTGATGACCAAGCTAACGAAGAAATAATTCTCAGTTTCTCTGTCATCCTCATAATGGAAAATAAAATAGCTGTGTATAATAGACGGTTTGGGACAGGAAGTTTTTCCCCCCCTTCCTGTTTGATTATTAAAATTAAAACAACAACCTTTATTTGGCATTTAAAAATAGGTTCTAGAGCGTTGCCAGACATTTTTAAAATACAAATCAAGAGTACATTCACAGCGCAGACAGGAAGACTGTATATAGCAGTATACATTACTTAGAAAGTTCTGTCACTTGTAAAAGAAATTTTGCTACTTTTTCCAAGAGCATGACATCTGTGTTGTTTAATAGAAGCTCCACAACAGAGCAGTCAGAGTCACTTTCAGATTTGTCTAGGGCCAGCCTGGGAGAGAAATTCCTAATGCCCACATATCTCGGCCAGTCAAGAATAATGTGAGCAAGAGTCTCCACTTGATTTTTACAGTCTGGACAAACCCGATCCTGGAGAGGGATGGATAAGTAACGACCCTTTGTAATGGCCGATGGGAAGGTATTGGATCTGACCCTTGTGATAGTCCATCTCTGTTGGGGTTCAGTTAATAATTCAAGATATTTGGCTATGTGCTCCTGTTCCGGTATTATTCCGACAGATTAAAATTAAAACCATGTTGACTTTTTTTTTCACAGTGGGTCTGCTCAGAACTCGACTGAGGCTTACTCAATGGGCTTACTCACTGGGAAGTGTTATCAGGATTCCACCTATAACTTTTTTTTTTATAAATATGCTTTATTAAATTCAAATAAGAGGTTACAGAAAGCAAATAGAATGATTAAAATAAGTAATCCAGTTGTAGTTCTATAAATTAATAAAATCTTCAGATTACATCACATCTTTGAAAGATAAAAAAGGATAGGAGTAACGAGAAAGAGAGTTACTGTGAGGTTATCATAAAAGGATGAGGATTAGAGAGAATAGAGATAGTTAGAGGGAGAGAAAATAAGGTGACACACATTAATCATGTTTCTTGTCTATTTATCTTATATTATTACTTGCTTACTTATTTATGGGACTTCACCTTCAAAATTCAATTTCTTATTACTAATACATTATCAACTAACTATCTGTATCATAATAAAGGCAATCTCGAGGTTATATTTACTATACATATTTTGTTATCGTTTACCATTCATGTTTATATAGTTCCATTATGTTATTAACTTCATAACATATGTAACCTCATGTCATTAGCAACTAAAGGATAGATAACAATTAAAAAAGGAATTATATGGTCTTCTTTAGTAGTCAACTGGAAGTATAATGACATCGTTCTCTTTGGTGATAAAGTTTGTCCAAAGCTGCCAGTTTTTTCTGTATGTTTCAGCTGGCAATTGTTTTATTTGATGTGCTTGTTGTTGATAACGTTTCCTTCCATATCTGTTGAACAGCTAGCAGCGGTTCTCAACCTGTGGGTCGCAACCCCTTTGGGGGTCGAACGACCCTTTCACAGGGGTCGCCTAAGACCATCAGAAAACACAGTTATGAAGTGGCAACGAAAATAATTGTATGGTTGGGGGTCACCACAACATGAGGAACTGTATTAAAGGGTTGCAGCATTAGGAAGGTTGAGAACCACTGTGCTAGAGAATCAATGATTTATCAAGTTTAAAAAGAGGCGACCTTGCCAAACCTGGGATTGCAGGGAGGAATGGCCATCCTGTAGTTTTAAGAACTTTCAACGATGCACCCAAATTGACTCTTCACCACTGTAGTCTTTATAAACTGGATAAAGCATAACAGAAAACCATAATCTCGGGTATTGTTATTCATTCGGGCCCTAACGGTTGTTCCCATCAGCAAATACAGTGTTAACCCAGAAAAATATTGGAGCAGGGGCATAGAGGAAAGAGGCATCCCGAGAAAAGTGCCATCTTTGAATCTGTGCACTGTACTAGCTGTGTGATTTTTGCTGTGAGCTAAACACTGCTACCAGAGAGATTAGTACAGTTGCCTTAAAGCATAGGTGTCAAACTCGCGGCCCTCCAGATGTTATGGACTACAGGTCCCATCATCCCCTGCCAGCATGATGCTGGCAGGGGATGATGGGAATTGTAGTCCATAACATCTGGAGGGCCGCAAGTTTGACACCTGTGCCTTGAGGCATCCAATGCCCCCTTGGTTCCACACACCCAACCACTGGCCAAAGTCTCTGCCTACCTGTGCTCGTATTTCAAATTTTGATTTTACAACCTACATTGGGGTACATCCAACCTCACCCCACCCCCTTTAATTTAACAGTGCAATCCTAAAAAGAGTTACACCTTTCTAAGCCCACTGGAGGTACACAACTCTGCCCAAGATTGCACAGGAACATATGAAACTGTCTTATATTGAATCAGACCATCGGTTCAGGAAAGTCAGTATTGTTGACTCAGGCTGGAAGCTGGTCTCCAGAGTTTCGGACACAGGGCTTTCCCATCACCCACTGCCAGTTTTTTTTAAAACTGAAGAAGAAGAAGAAGAAGAAGAAGAAGAAGAAGAAGAAGAAGAAGAAGAAGAAGAAGAAGAAGAAGAAGAAGAAGAAGAAGAGGAGGAGGAGGAGGAGGAGGAGGAGGAGGAGCAGGAGGTGGAGTTTGGAGACTCAAAGGGGCTTACAATCTCCTTGCCCTTCCCCCCTCACAACAAACACCCTGTGAGGTGGGTGGGGCTGAGAGAGCTCCGAGAAGCTGAGACTAGCCCAAGGTCACCCAGCTGGCGTGTGTGGGAGTGTACAGGCTAATCTGAATTCCCCAGATAAGCCTCCACAGCTCAGGCGGCAGAGCACGGAATCAAACCCGGTTCCTCCAGATTAGATACACGAGCTCTTAACCTCCTACACCACTGCTGCTCCTGGACTGGGAATTCAACCTGGGACCTTTTGCATGCAAAGCAGACCTCGCTAAACCACAGTCCCTGCCCAGCGGCTCAGGTGTTGGGAGGAAGGCTTCAAACTTTCCTCCATGGGATGGTAGTGAAGGTTCCACGCAGGGATATACAAAAAATTCACCAACATCTACAAGCTGTTAATGCAAGAACAAAATAGAGTAAAAGCAGCATTTCACTTTTCTATTGCAGGGGCAGCGTGTAAGAGCTCTACTCACTGGCCAGATTCTTGGAGTGCTGCCGGAGATAGGGAAAAGACGCGAACAAGCGGCTGAGTTGTCCACGACCATGCATCAACCCAATTATAAACCATATCTATGGCACGAATGCAGGGAGAGCAATTCTTCAAACAATGCCAGGACATGGTGTAGTGGTGAAGAGTGGCAGACTCTAATCTGGTGAACTGGGTTTGTTTCCCCTGCTCCTACACATGAAGCCTGCTGAATGACCTTGGGCTAGTCACAGTTCTCTCCGAACTCTCTCATTTCCACCTACCTCACAAGGTGACTGTGGCAGGGAGTGGAAAGGAAGGACTTTGCAAGTCGCTTTGAGACTCCTTAAAGCAGGGTATAAAAACCAACTCTTCCTTTTCTTCTACATACGGTAACTACAAAAAACTTCTGAAGAGAGTCAGTTTCACAGCAACATTTCCAAATTTGGAAAACGATAGCCCAGAGATGCAACAGAATCTGGAAAGATCCCTTTTTTTTAAGGAAAGAAAAGGAAGATCACAGACACTGTGAAGTTTGCAGACATGTAAATACTGGGGGCCTACAGAGATGACAGAATCTACATATAAGAAGTTGTCAGATGCATAGTGGGGGAAGATCAAGTCTTCCTTTCGAGTTGCCAGAATGAAACAATGAAGATTTTATGTTTCGAATTTAGAGCGTACGGAATCAAAGCCAAGACACGGCCGACAGAAAGAGGTTGGAATTAGATGCATGCCAGGAAGTACAGACTCACCAACATCTACAAGCTATTAATGCAAAAAGTCCTTGCCATCTGCAGAGCCTGTGTTTCATTTTGAAAAGGAGATAACCGCTTCGCAAAAGCCGCAGGCAGAAGGGGAATGGAAAGATCACACATCTGGGTGAGAATATATAAAAGAACTCTGCAACATCCAAAGCTCAATGTTGCCAACTGAATACAGCGGAACCTCGGTTTTCATTGCCTTCAGTTTTCATCGGTTTCGGTTTTCATCGATTTTTTCAGTGAAAAATGTGTCTCAGTTTTCATCTATTTGCCTCGGTTTTCATTGATTTGCAGTAAGGTGCACGGGTGTGTGGAGAAAAATCTCCTGGACAAAGCTGTTGCAGGCCGTGTGTGCAACTTGTTTAATGACAACATCTTGCCCCATTTCAGACAAATCTTAAAGAGGCGTCAAAAACAGACCTCTTTGGACAGCTTTCTGGTGCGACATTGGTCCACTGGCTCTGAAGCTGGTCCTAGTGTTATTGTTTGTTACTGTTTTCAGCATTAAACACTATGTTTAGTCACCAAAAATGTGTTTTTGGCATGTTTTTTGGAGTGCCTAGAACAGATTAATTGGATTTACATTGATTCCTATGGAAAAGTTTGCCTCGGTTTTTATCGGTTTCGGTTTTCATCGATTCTTTTCAGACGGATTACCAACGAAAACTGAGGTTCCACAGGAGAGTGGAACAGCAGGACAATGCCAGATCCATCATTTGAAAGCATGAACCTCTGTAAGATTGCTGATGGTGAAATAAAACAAAACAGAGAACAAACAATAACAATAAATCCATGGATATGATATGAACTGCAACTTGTTCCCAAAAACAAAGATTTCGCAAGGCAAAGGGAACAAACATCCTTGTGGATAAAATCCTCGTCTATGTGCCTCTAAACTGAAACACGTACAAAAGAATTAATGATTATACTTGTAACTGCTATGCCATCTCTCAGATCTTAATTTTGAGTGTAGAATGTGGTACCAAACTCACAGAGAGAGGGCAAGACACTTTATAGCCACCCCTGGTATCCTAAGCATAATATCCAGCAAGGGCCAATGTTTTCAGTTGGCACACACCATAGTTGGCAGGACCTGCTAGCCTAGCTGGCTGAAGCAATGGAACAGAAAACCAAAACCAAGTACACAGGATTTTTTATTGCTTTTAACAACTGAGATGAGCTCGCTCCAAGGAAGTGCCTCAGGAAGCAGCGGGGAGATCAGGCCTAGAAACAAACCTGCCCATAAGAAATACCTCTTGTCGCCACCTCCCCAATTTCCAATCACCCCTTCCCATTCGCCAGGCCTTACTGAGGGGCGTTTCTCCAGCACAGTTCCTGCGACTGCCAAAATGCACAAGAGTCCAGCTCTTCTTCCAACCTTGTCGAACTTTGGAATTCCTCTTCGTGGTTGGGGAGGGCAGGAAATCAGGTGCCTAAAGGGTGATTTCTCTTCAGTTCTCCTCAGAAATATCTTGGAATCCCTGGAGTTCGCGCAAGCCCTGTTGCCGGGTGGGGCGAGGGAGGAAAGAAAAGCGACCTGAATAGAAATGCCGTGACTGATTCAGTATGCCCACACCTTCTGTCCGACGGCCACTTTGCCTCACAACTGCACCCCGGTCCTGAACTCCCCATGAAGTTTGGGGCAGGGGAACAACTGTGGGGGGCACGGCACCCGGGGTGAACACCGGGTGCCATTTGATAAAGCTACACCCCTGCTTCTGTCTCACTTCCACACAGGAAAGAAACCCTTGTCGCCCCCCCGCCCCCCCGACCTCAAACCACACCTTGAGAAAAGGGCAGCACCTTCCACTGCAGCTACAGGCCCCCTTCTCTGAAACAACTTGACACTTCCAAGATGGCACATTCTCTCCCTTCCACCTCACCTCGTGGCAAGAGCATCACCCAGTTTACCCCATTACCTCTAAAACCATCCGGATATTGGCTTTGATCTTGGCGGAGTCTGTGGTGAGGGTCTCAGCGGTCCTGTTGAGAGAGAAATAATCCCTAAGTAGGTAAGGGAGAAGGATGGATCCAGGCCAATAAAACTTGGCAGCATTTAGATCTCATCTAACTGATCTGTAACAGTGTCACCGCCCAGGAAAATAGCCAAAATATTTTCCTGAGTCGAGTTACCTGACTACACTGGCTCCAGGTCAGGACAGAGACCTGTGTGGTTCAGAAGCCTCCATAAGGCTTGCAAAGGACATATATATGTGTTTGTGCCAATGTTTTATGGTTTCTTGCCTTTGCCCCTCTTTGGGTATAATGAAAGCCCTTTAGTGTTGAATTTACTATTTGCCCATTGTCTAGGTTTATATTTTAGCTAGGTTGATTTAAGGTTCTGTTGTTGTTTATTTAGGATAGTCTTGCCTATCAGTATATGTGCTTGCACTCTCCAAGGTTTTCTCTAACGTTTAAGGTTAGAAATGTTATTTTTGATATTTGTGTTTGTTAGTAAAAGCAGTAGCCTGTAGAAGCTGATATTAAGGGACAAGGAAGTTAGCCCTGGAATTCAGCTTAAACCAACACCCAGCCAACTCCTCAGCAAAGACAAAGACCCCTTTGGTTTTGCAAATTAAATCTGATGACAGCACCCAGAGGTCCCAGCCGTTGGAAAACGTGTCGGGACCACCATTGGACAGTTTGAACTCTCTTTTGTTGCAGAACTGAGGCGCAGGAGCCTCAGGTCATAACCGAAGGAAATAGCCCGTCTGATAACAGAGATAACTGGGTGCGGTAGCAGACCCACCCAGTTCTATGAATGGACCTTCTCCACTTTCCTTTCAGCACCATTGCGAAGTCTTGCGGGAAGACACTTGGCAGCGGGATTTTGTGATCCCATTCACAAAAGTTGTAATTGTATCTTTCTCTTGTATTAATGTTTCTTTATTGGTGTTCGGTACGGGACCTGCCCCCTTTACCTGCCCCTTTGCCCCTTTTGATGTGTATGTATAAAAGATCTCCTATGCATGCTTTGGTTACGCATTCCTCTTGCCTGGAGTTTGTCACCATCACCTCCCTAATAAAAATACTCTTTGCATTGAGAGAACACCGCTTCCCCATGGCGCCTCCAACTAGGAGTTGCTTTGGCAGGCTAGAAATCATCACTTATTGTTACCCAATGCAGACCTTGTAGCAGTGTAACAACAGTGGGGATTTATTTAACCAATCAAAATCCTACAACTCATCACTGAGATACCACAGCAGCATGGCCTCTCTGCAGACAATCAAGAAAGACTGTATCTAATAGAGAAAACATCTAGTGAAGGACGGCACAGGGGCTTTTATCAGCCCAGCCCCCCTCTGAGGAGCCAGGTGGGAAAGGTGATTTCCTCCAAAACTTACTCGGTCAACAGCTTGGTCTTCTTCTCAATGAAGGCCAATGCCTCAGGCAGTGTCAGCTGTGCATAGAACCCATACCCCAGAACCACAAAGATGGTGGGTAAAAGATACAGCGTCTGGCCTGCATCAAGACAGGGGAAAGGGGTAGAAAATAAAAGGTGCTGAACTTCTGCCCCAGCTGGCTAAGACTAAAGGTGGGAGGAAGAAGCAGAGAGGAACCCAACTTGCTATTAAAGGGGGTTAACACCCACAAGTGGCAACTGTTTAAAAGGTACAGAGAAGTCAGTGGCCTTTAGTTATCCATGATGAAGAATATCTGCAAGAGAAGCAACGGAATGAAGTTGTGAGGAAAGCAAAGGAACCTCATCCCACGGAAGCTGTGTAGGATGGACGTCACCAGAGAATTAAAGATCACAGAGAATTAAGGCCCTCTTGACAGTCCCATTAAGTAAAGCAGTGGTTCTCAAACTTCCTCATGTTGTGGTGACCCCCAATCCTAACATTTATCCATTTTACAGATGGAGAACACTGATGCAGAGAGCCTTAGGCGACCTCTGTGAAAGGGTTGTTCGACCCCCAAAGGCAGGAGTGGGCAATTATTTTTTCCATGGGGCCGCATAAGAAACAGAAAATATTGTGGAGGGCCGGGCCAAAAGGCAGGGGGGCGAGGCGCTTTTGAAAGCCCCGCAGAAGCCGGAAGCCAAGGCAACCGGCTTCTGCGGGGCTTTCAAAGACGCCGCCCCCGGCACAGTCAGGGGCCAGGTCATCCGGGCGGGTTTATGGCCCGCTTCATATAATGCCCAGGTCTGCCCAAAGGGGTCGCGACCCACAGGTTGAGAACCACTGATTACTAAAGAAACTCAGTAAGCAATCAAAGGGGATCAAAAAGGCCAGGCTACTACAATGCAGATGCCCTCACTAATTGATTATTTATTTATTTATTTATTTATTATTGTATTTATAAACCGCCCTCACCCGGAGAGCTCAGGGCGGTGTACAGACACATAGGTAGCGCATATTAAAATCTAATAAAACTGTTCAATTTAAGATAGACATTGAAATAATAGGCTCTACGTCATTAAAACCAACCCCATTAAAAAAAGCAGCTGTTCCTAACAACAAAATATCAGTGGCGTCCATCTACTAAATCCCCTCAGAGGGAAAGGAAGGGGGGAAGGGACTCAGCATGTAGTCCATAAGATGATGACTATAAGAGGAAGGGGAAAGTAGAGAGGGAGCCATCAGCGGCCGGGCCTCCCCGAAAGCCCGGGCGGAACAGCTCTGTCTTACGCCCAGGCCCTCTACGGAAATCATGGCTAAAGATCCCGCAGGGGCCCGGGCGTAGCTGGAGGTAGAAGACTGTTCCACCAGGCAGGGGAGCCCAGAGCTGTAAAGAAGGCTCCTGCTTAGCAGCCGGGTGGAGGCCAAGCCGCATCATGGAGAGGAGGCCAAGGATCACCAGATAAGTTGGCTCTCTACCCGCCGAGGCGGCGCAGAGGTCACGATTTGGGACGTGATGGGGCAGAGGCATGAAAGTCCCAAGCTTGGAATCACGGAGGTCCCCAGACCGCCAGCAAGGCCGTAAAAGCGTCAAATACCAACGCAGCTTTGGAGAAATGAGTTCGGAATTCAACGCGGTAACCAGCGGATTCAAGGCTGACGAACACAGGTGAGAATATATGCCCTCTTGCGGCACCCCCTGTGAGAAGACGGGCCGCCGCATTCTGGACCAGTTTTAGTTTCCGAATCAGACGCAAGGGAAGGCCTGCGTAGAGCGAGTTGCAATAGTCTAACCTGGAGGTGATTATGCTATCTTCATGGCTACCCACATGCTAAATGGGTGGATCGCACCCAACACATGCAAATCAAGCTTGCTAACTGCACCCTTTACACTTGTTAACAGAAAAATGGCTCTTTCTCCCACCCTGGACATTCCACAGGTACATATACTCCACTTGCTTTACTACCATCAGATCCTCTGAAGATGCCAGCCACAGATGCAGGTGAAACGTCAGGAGAAAATGCTACTAGAACACGGCCATACAGCCCGGAAACCACACAGCACACCACTAAAGAAACTGGCTTGTTGGCATGCAAGAGGAGGCCTTATTTATTTATTTCATACATTTATATCCTGCCTTCCCCAACCAAGGTCAGGCTCAGGACCGCAAACAACTTATTTAAAATCAGTTAGCTAATACATAAAAATTTACTAAAAACTTTTGGTGGCAGCCCCAAGATTATGGGACATAATCCCAGAGAGGTGCGCCCGACACCCTCACTCTCAATCTCTAAGAGGCAACCAAAGCCAATTTCATTCAGGTCAGCTTTTCATTCGTTTAGTGTTTCTGCCTATTGGCCATTTTGAACTGATGCGTTTCTATGGTTTTTTGTTTTATTTACACTCTAAGCTGCCCTGAGTTTTATGACAGAAAAAGTGGCCACTAAATGCTTTGAATCAAGAACGTAGGTAAGGGGGGGGCTTCTCGGGTTTAAACCCCCCTCCATTACATGTCCGAAGCTCCGCCCCTCGTTTGTATTTTGTATCCCCTGGCTCCATTTTCCCTAGCTATGCCTCTGCCCAGAGGGGAGGGCAGAAAGGACTGCTGCCTGCCAGCTGGGAGCCCAGCGAGTGGGGGGGGGAGGGGAGTCTACTGTCCCTGGCCTCCGAGAGCTGCTTTTATAAGCACTGAGGCTGGGGGTGGGGCTTGGGGAGGTGTGGCCACGCTTTTGGGCCGGGGAGGTCCAGGATTAGATCATCTCCAAACCTCGGTAGTGTCCAAGCTAAATGAGCTATTATATGTGAATGCATGTAATGGGAGCGCAGCAGCACTTCTTCTGCAAGGAAAGATGACAGGGATGATATTACAGACACAATCAGTGTTGGGTGGGAAACCACCAAGAAAGTTCAGGGCTGCTCTGCAGAGGCAGGCAATGGCAAACCACCTCTTTATTTATTTTTATTTTTTTTAAAACTTTTATACCGCCCCATCCCCTGGGGGCTCTGGGCGGTGTAGTCTCTTGCGGTGTAGTCTCTGTTAGTCTCTTGCCTACAAGATAGCCAGAAGTGGAGGCATTCCTCCCATTGGGCAAAGTGGGCAGCCGCCCAGGGCACTTCCCACTCCCTCCACCGTGAAGTTGACCAAGTGGGCGATTTGTGCCCTGCCCGGCCCAGGCTAGCCTGAACTTATCAGATGTGGGACGCTAAGCAAGGTGAGCGCTGGTTAGCACCTGGATCAGAGACACCAAGGAAGAGTTGGGTGACAAAACAACTCTACTGGTCGCTTGCCTGGAACACCCCACGGGATGGGGTCGCCACGAGTCAGCTGCAATGTGACAGCACATTCTTTGTGATTCCAAACGTGGTTCTTGGTGAGCCACGGAATGACAGACTCTTTGGCCAGGTCCCCAGTGCAGTTCACACCTCATCTTAGGCAAGCCAGCCTCTTACAACCTCAACACACACACCCCATGCGTTATGTGGGATTGATAATGCTGTAAGGAGGAGGTTACGATCCTTGCCTCAAACATTTGCAATACAGGATATAAAAAAATTGAGTATTATTAGCCGACCTCTTTTTCCGTCTTTGTCCCCCATTACATTTAACACCAAGAGGACTGAGGAATGGACCATTCAGGCAGTGACTATGGGGAGAACTTGTGTGGCTGTGTTAATAGCACTGGCTAGAAAACTTTAATCAGGTTTCTGTTTTTACTGGTGTTCACCTCAAGGAACAGTCAAGGAGCCTTATAAGAAGAAGAGAGTTATGATCAAGATCCGAGTCTAGTTGCTCCTTAAAGATCTTCAAGATCTCCATGGCACAACCTTTCGAGAGTCAAAGTTCACTTGCTCAGATTGGAACCCAACCAAAGGAATTTTGACTCTTTAAAAAATGCCATCTTTTATTGATGGAAATTAACGTAACCGAAAAAGAAAATGGAATCTTATCTTAGTTACAATTCTAATAGAGGAAACAAAATTAAATATGTCATATTAATAATTACCAATATTACCAATATTACCTGTTTTTGATAGCAATTCTACTAGACCAAAACAGATTAATAAAAAAACTTTAATAGATTACAATTATAAATGTCTAGAGCTCTTCTCACAAAATACAAATTGCATCGGCAAATTATAATCATTTTAATATATGTATCCATTTGTCTATTTCCTGTAATATACACCCTTCATTTCAGCATCATTACCCTTGTTTTTTGGGGGGAGGGAAATAATATTTGCACTACATTTTCCCTTTGTCTTGGAATTCTTGGACTGGTTTCTTATTTACAAAGAGGCTTATCTGGTGAACCAGATGTGTTTCTGCACTCCTGCATTCCTGCTGGGTTACCTTGGGCTAGTCACAGTTCTCTCAGCCCCACCTACCTTATAAGGTGTCTGTTATAGGGAGAGGAAGCAAAGGCCACCTTGAATCTCCTTACAGGAGAGAAAGATGGGGTATAAATCCAAAACTCTTCTTCTTCTGAGATTTTTGGAATACTTTTGGGTAGTATCCCTAATAATGTTGTATTGGCATCCATAGCAAATTTGATTTTTTAAATGTTCTGTATTTCTGCATGAATATCTTTCCAAAGCTTTCAACTTTTATGTGCATTTGCCGTATAAAGAGCCATCCACTTCTTTACATTTCCAGCATCCTCCACTACAGATCTCGTCCATCTTCTCGATATCCTTTCTGAATTGTGTCAATCCCCTTATTGTATTGCTTGCTGAATTAATTTCCTTTCTTAATCCTGAAGCTAGTTGAAAATATATGGTTTGCCTCCTTCATTTTCTGGGGGGCCAAGGCTTAATTACTCCTTGAGTGTCTATCGTATCTCCATATCATATCTCTTGAAAGTTTATTCTGAAAACATGTTGGTCTTGAAGGTATCACTGGACTCAAATCTTGCTTTTCTGCTTCTACCACCGGAAACTATCCAGTCAAGAATTGCATGGGGGAGGGGCAACTTTACACCTTATGCCACATAACAAAGAATCTCAGCCACATAAGAACATAAGAAAGAGCCTGCTGGATCAGACCAGGGTCCATCTAGTCCAGCACTCTGCTGCTCGCAGTGGCTCACCAGGTGCCTTTGGGAGCTCACATGCAGGATGTGAAAGCAATGGCCTGCTGCTGCTGCTGCTGCTTCTGGTCTGCGAAGGCATTTGCAATTTCAGATCAAGGAGGACCAAGATTGGTAGCCATAGATCGACTTCTCCTCCATAAATCTGTTCAAGCCCCTTTTAAAGCTATCCAGGTTAGCTGGATAGCTTTATCCACATGCTTGTACCACATGCCTGTACTGAGTGCAAATCCCTCCTCTTCCTTCCCCTTACCATCTGTCTTTCTCAAATGAATGTCCCCCTCTTCCCGCACCTTCTGCTTCTCGCAGCCAGTATACAATCAAAATTATTTTGGCTCACTGCCAGCAGGAAGCAGAGAGAGAGAGAGAAATGTCTTCACATTCAACGCATCCATTCGTGCTTGGGGGAGAGTGAGAAAACAGCCTAAATTTGGCATTTGTTATGCTACGTACCTTTCTGGCGCACATCAATTATTTTTATCCAGAAAGAGTTCATTTGGGGATAAGAGCTCGGCCGTTCTTGCCCAAATCCTGCAAGTTCCATCACGCAAGCTTATTTTATTTATTGCCTTCATTTAGACCCTACCTTTCTCCCACCAGGAACCCAAGGTGGCTCACATCATTTTCCTCTCCTCAATTTTATCCTTATACCAATGGTGGCGAACCAATGGCACGGGTGCCAGAGGTGGCACTCAGAGCTCTCTCTGTGGGCATGCGCGCACAGAGTTCATCATGGGGGGGGGGAATTGCCCCCCCCACACACACACACATCTAGGCTGGCCTGGGCTGCTGGACTTGATGCATGTGCACCTCAGCGACCAGAAAGGACTCAGCTGGTGGGCCTGTGGCTCAGCACCTGTGCTCCAGGTGGAAACCTTGCTACCCGGGAGAGGAGGGGCAAAGGTAGGCAGAGAGATGCCTAGAAGAGTAAAGGGCGCAGATGCTGCACATGTGGGACTTCCTGGAGGCTACAGCAGGTTGGCCCCTGCTCGAGGGGGTTATTCAGGTTAAATTACCGCGTTGGCACTTTGCAATAAATAAGTGGGTTTTGGGTTGCAATTTGGGCACTCGGTCTTGAAAAGGTTCGCCATCACTGCCTTATACAATTATTTGAGGTAGGTTAAGTGGGGAGATGGTGGTGCATATGACTGGACCAAGATCACCCAGCAAGCTTCCATAGAAGAGGAGGAAATCTGAACTTGGGTCTCCCAGATCCTGGTTTGACTGCCTAACCATTACATCATGCTGGCTTTTTTGGGAGGAATGGTGGTGGTTTGTGCATAGCAAGTTTCTGCAAGCCAAGCCAACAGACACCTTTCAGATCAGTTTGGTTCCAGGGGGAGAACTCCACTTATCCTACTAGTGGGACGGGGCTGTCTAAAGCTCCCTTGGGCCTTAACTTGGGAAGGCAGGGGATTTCTAGGAATTCACATTGTTCTTTTCACTGGCAGTCTTCAAGCATCGGCTGAATATGAATACTTGTCAGGGATTTATAGGTGGATCCTGCACTGAGCAAGGATGTGACGGCCTGTATGGCCCCTGCCCACTATATAATTCTATGATTCTTCCCTTGGGAATCTTTCCTACCCACTCAATCAGACCCCAGGCTGTGAGGGTTTATACACCCAGTTACAGCCCCTATGAGCCAAACTGTAGCTGTTAGCTGCAAAATTATTTTTTGCATTTATATGCCTCTTTCCATCCAACCAGGTTCCCCAAGGCAGCAAACACAAACACATTAGAACCTTTGAACAATCAAAAGCTTCTAAAATTACAGCTCAGCAAAAACGCACAAACAACATTTGAAGCATTTATATGTCTCTTTCCACCAAACCAGGGTCCTCAAGGCACCAAGCATAAACATAGGATTAAAATCTTTGAACGCTCAAAAACATTTAAAATTAAAATTCAGTTAAAACACATAAACAACCTCAGAACCAGGCAGGAGGGCCTAATGAACGTTGCCAAACAAAACATAGTTCTAATGTTTTGGTGCCACCACAGATAAGGCCTTTCTGAGGCTGCCACCAGACTAGCCTCTGATGGTGGAGGCAACTGAAGCAAGGAATCCCAAGATGACCTGAGCATATAGATAGTTTCACATGGGAGAAGGTGGTCCAGCAGTGGCGTAGGAGGTTAAGAGCTTGTGTATCTAATCTGGAGGAACCGGGTTTGATTCCCCACTCTGCCGCCTGAGCTGTGGAGGCTTATCTGGGGAATTCAGATTAGCCTGTGCACTCCCACACACGCCAGCTGGGTGACCTTGGGCTAGTCACAGCTTCTCAGAGCTCTCTCAGCCCCACCTACCTCACAGGGTGTTTGTTGCGAGGGGGGAAAGGCAAGGAGAATGTCAGCCCCTTTGAGTCTCCTGCAGGAGAGAAAGGGGGGATATAAATCCAAACTCTTCTTCTTCTTCTTAAGATATGCTTCTGTACACATCTGCTTCACAGAGGGTGCTTGTGTATTACTCAACGCCTCCCCAACACAGTTTTTCTTGACCTGGGACATTATCCACCTATCTCCTTCCATGAGTCATCTGAAGCTATCTCCTCAGCAGGCAGCGGCCTGTATCACGTAATTCCCATAACTGAAGGGTAATTCCTTAAGAGGCGTCAATGATTTCCATCAATGTTTCTTCCCAGTGCAGACCCTCACCGTATCCCCTATTTTCTTCCACTGAGTCCCAGGAACAAAACTGGGAGTGAGGATCAGCAGGCTGCAGAAGAAGAGGGAAGTGGAGAAAGTCTCCACAAGCAGATCTCATCACACACTGAGACACATCTCATCTGCCTTCCAGATGTGGCATACAGCATTCAGAATCATGTGGCCGTGGCTGACAGGGGATTGGACTAAATAGCCCTCTGTCTCTTTCCAACAGTTATCATACCACCTCTGGTTTCCTTCCTTCTATCATGGAAGCATATTTCTTTTGTATACTCAGATCTCCCTTGTATACGCTAAACCAGTGATTCTCAACCTTCCTAATGCCACGACCCTTTAATACAGTTCCTCATGTTGTGGTGACCCCCAACCCTAACATTTATCCATTTTACAGATGGAGAACACTGATGCAGAGAGTCTTAGGCAGTGGTTCTCAACCTTCCTAATGCCGCGACCCTTTAATACAGTTCCTCATGTTGTGGTGACCCCCAACCCTAACATTTATCCATTTTACAGATGGAGAACGCTGATGCAGAGAGTCTTAGGCAGTGGTTCTCAACCTTCCTAATGCCGCGACCCTTTAATACAGTTCCTCATGCTGTGGTGACCCCCAACCCTAACATTTATCCATTTTACAGATGGAGAACGCTGATGCAGAGAGTCTTAGGCGACCCCTGTGAAAGGGTCATTCGACCCCAAAGGGGTCATGACCCACAGGTTGAGAACCACTGCTCTAAACATATCACCATAGAGCAGCCAGGAAACAGAGGGATAGAACCGGCAAGGAGGAGAAAAAAGCCCCACACAGGAACGGGCTCTTTGCACTACTTACACTTCAGCATTGACATAAAAATTGCAGCCAAGGTCAACTTGGGTCACCAGCTCCCGATTTCCTGTCTCCTAAGAAGAAATGACACCAGCTTACAAACTCACTTGGGCTCCTCAGGACAGAGCTGGCTTCACAATAGCCACTCCGGCCAGCAGTCTGCTCAAATTGGCATGCTACTTCAGAATGTATGAGAACTATCGACTATTTAGAGCTACAAATGAAAGACTTCAGAATTACCTGTAACCGCTCAATCACGCTCTTCAGTTGTAGGTACTGGGCGATCTTCTCATAGACCTCATCCCGCTGCTCCAACACTTTCCTAAGGGAAAACATCAGTGACAGCCAGTTGGGGTAGTTCATGTTATTTCACCACCCCGAAGAATGCATGCCCTGGCCTGTGAGGTCCAGGCTAAACTGATCTTGTCAGCTCTGGCAAGCCAAGCAGAGTCAGCCCTGGTTAGAACTTGGATGGGAAACCCCCCAGGAAGTCCAGGGCTGCTACACAGAGGCAAACCACCTCTGTTAATCTCTCACCTTGAAAACTCTATGAGAAGGCCATAATTCAGACACAAACTAACATTACTTTTCACCACCAAACAATGGGTCCTCTTCGTTATCTGGCTCATGTCACCAGTCCAGGATAGAACAGGCATAAGCAGTAATGCCAGTGCTGTAGGGTTAGAGAGGTTCTGTAATTTGGAGAACCAGATTTCATTCCCCACTCCTCTACATGAAGCCTGCTGGGTGACTTTTGGCTAGTCACAGTTCTCTCTGATCTAATCTGTCTCAGCTCCACTGATCTCACAAAGTGTCTAGTGTGGGGATGGGAAGAAAAGGAAGTTTAGATTTATACCTTGCCTTTCTCTCCTGTAAGGAGACTCGAAAGGGCTTACAATCTCCTTTCATGTTCTCTCCCAACGACAGACACCTTATGAAGTAGGTGGGGCTGAAGGAGTTCTGAAGAACTGTGCCTAGCCCAAGGTCACCAAATAAGTTGCATGTGTAGGAGTGGGGAAACAATTCCAGTTCATCAGATAAGAGTCCACTGCTCATGTGGAGGAGTGGGGAATCAAACCCAGTTCTCCAGATCAGACTCCACCACTCTTAACCACTACACCTTGCTAGCTCTTGAGGGAAAGAGTTTGTAAGCCGCTTTGAGACTCCTTACGGTAGAGAAAACCAGAGTATAAAAACCAACTCTTCTCCAGTATAATGTCCAAGAATGAGCAGATGGGAGATGGGGAGACCAAGGGAGATGGGGCACCAACACCACTGTAAGCAGTCACTTAGCTGGAGATTTGGCCCCACTGTCCAAAACTACAGGGCCTCAGAGACCAGGAGCTTGCCCAAGGCAGAACCCTGTGGAAGAGGAGGAATCACTCACTGGAGATCTCTTTGCAGAACATCACTTATGAAACCTTCGTAGCGCAGCACCTTCTCTTTCACTTGTTGCTCATCCAGCATTGCCATTGGAGTCCCCAAAGAGTGATGGTGACAAGGAGGAGGAGAAGTTCACCGCTGCAGCCAGGGAAAAGGAAAAGCATATCTCAAACCAACAGTCCTGGACACAAATCGGAACTTATTTGTGAATTATACAATTGGCCACTGCAGTTAAGATCTCTAGGAAGGCAAAGGCGCCCCAGCCTTCCACCACCCCTCTTCCTCTGCATTTATCCCATCACTCTAATGGTCTACACCAGTGGTTCCCAACCTTTTTTCACCTGCTTACCCCTTAGCAACCCTAAAACTGTATCCCCATATTAACAAACCATTTCATTTTTTTCTGGCGGGTACCCTGGAGGTAAGCACACCCCAGGTTGGGAATCATCTGTCTAAACATTTACCTGGCTGGTCCGCAGCTCCTGGAAACAAGTTATGATCAACTAGGAAATAAAGGGGGGGGGGGGCTAAATTGATTTCTTCCTTTCTTTTCCTCTAACAGATCCTCCTTCTGCAAGCTGCCCTGTTTTTATAGTCCAACACACGCGTTTTTCTGTGCTCTTCCAAAGGTACAAAGAGAGCGACAGCAGAATATGTCCCAGGCACCAAGTAATTCTTATATATACAAGCTTTGGAAGAGGTCATGGAGGGCGTCAGGAACGCGACCCAGCACTTCAAGCACTCAATCGAACCCCAATAAAATCCCAGAGGGAAACGTCCCACAGGGAAAACACAGTAAGAACAAAAAGAGTGCTTCTTTCTAGCATTTTCCTATCGCTTCCTCTCGTATAGCTGCCATTGCCATGGTTTCTTGGTACCTGTACTGATAGGAGGTTGCCATTTGCGGGGCTCAGCTCTGGCAGGATGCTCTAGCCGCTAATCTCTATGGTTGTTTCCCTTTGTAGTTTAGGGTGGTGACAAGGTGGGGATCTACTTCCGGGTTGAACATCCGGGTACTTGGAATGTTATTCTGAACTCGTCCAAGCTTTTCTACTGCAAACTTATTAGCTTGCAAATAATTTACTAGTAATTGTTTCCAGTGAAGTTTCGTATCCGTGTTTCGGAATCAGGAAACGCAACGGAAATGGTAGACTCGTCTCTCTGAGGTCACTTCCGGTTTTCTTGTTAAATTTTTTTTAACAAACCGGTTCTGAATCTTCACAATGGCGGCGCCGGAGCTATATCTGGATGGTTCGATTCGCTTTTGGGTCCTGTTGCCCGTGGCTTGGATCGCGCTCGCCGTCGGGATCCTGCGCCTGCGTGTGGCGACGTTGTTGCGCGGGGAGCGCGAGCTGGGCTGGCCCGAGCAACGCCAGGACACGTGAGCGGAGGGAGGGGCGTAAAATGGGCCACGCCCACCTTCTGAAACTCGCTGCATGGTGGTTGATCTGGTTGTGTAGGAAAGTTGTCGATCTTTTATGTTGCAATAGCAGGACTGACTGTGCAAGGTTACAAGTGTCAAGAAAGTGCAACTCTGATAAGAAGCCTGGAAAGTTTCATAAACACTTATTGTGGCATTGTGAGCCTGTCATAGCATAGCTAAAGTTGATGCATGTGCACCAAAGGGAGAGTACAATGTGAAAGTGCTAACTCAAAATTAATCAACTAGTTCAGTAGTGGCTCCCTTCAGATGCTAGAAGACACTGCTGCCTTCCAGTCTGGATTAAATGTTCCCAAGTCCTGTCCTGTGGTACAGGGGAGCAAGCTGCAGTACTGCAGTCAAAACTCTTCTTTCAGCCTGAGTTCGATTCTAATGGAGGTCAGTTTAAGAACATAAGAACAAGCCAGCTGGATCAGACCAAAGTCCATCTAGTCCAGCTCTCTGCTACTCGCAGTGGCCCACCAGGTGCCTTTGGGAGCTCACATGTAGGATGTGAACGCAATGGCCTTCTGCGGCTGTTGCTCCCGATCACCTAGTTTCAGTTAGCTGGCTCAAGTCTGACAGACTCCATCCTTCCAAGGTTGGTAAAATGAGTATCCAGTTTGCAGGGGGTAAAGTGTAGATGACTGGAGAAGGCAGTGGCAAACCACCCCATAAATATGGTTTGCCTAGTAAATGTCATGCTGTGATGTCACCCCGTAGGTCAGTAATAACCAAGTGCTTGCACAACAGACTATCTTTACCTTTAAATCCTGCCTATCAATCAATAGCTGAAGCTCATGCACCAACTGCACCCTCACAAATAATTTGTCTCCTGAAAGAAGATCCAGAATTATGTAGCCCCTACATGCTCAAAACCTTTGCCTGAATCATTTGCCACAAGCCTAGTTAATAAAGTCTTCCCAGTTTAAAGAATACTTCAGGGAGGGCTTCTGTTATATACCACATCATTAAGAGGTGACACAAATTACTAACAGGGCCTAATCTATCATGACATACAAAGGCACAGTCAAATGGACCTCTACAACATAAAACCAGCACAATAAAAAACCACAAGGATAACAAACAAAACTACAAAAATCAACATTTTGGCACAAAATTCTCAGTCCCATTCATCCTCAAAAACACTGCGGAAAAGGAACATTCTTTCTGCTTCCTGAAGAAGACAAGCCAGATGAACTTGTCCGTAAATTCAGTTAGTTTAGCACAGATTGCATTCTGTAATCTAGGGGCCGCTGCCGAAAAGATCTAGTTCCCATTTTTGGTCACATGGTACTCAAAAGGAGATGGAAGAAACCCAGGCCTTGAAGATGACCCAAACAATACGGTTGATATAGAAGCTAATTGTTCTTCAGGCAGTACAAGCCCAGACCACTGAGGGTTTTCACAGTCAAGAAGGGGTGGGTCTGTGGCTCAATGGAAGATCCTCTGCTTTGCGCACAGAAGGTAATAGGTTCAGTCCCCAGCATCTCCATGTTAAAAGGATCAGGCATCGAGTGAAAATTTGCCTGTGGTGGTCATCTGTCCTCAAACAGGGCCTAGGCCTGCTGGAACATTCTGTCCAATGAGACCAGGACCATGTGGGATTTAATGCAGTTCTGCAGGGCCTGGAAGATTTAGCTGTTCCACCAGGGATATGGTTGAGGCAGCATCAGTTACCATCTTTAGCCTGCCGCCCATGCCCCCCTGACCACCCCCTGTTATTAGATAACAGGTTCTGTTTTTATCCGCCCGTTCTTTTTAAGATTTACTGGGGCTCAGTAAAAGTAGATGTTTTTGTCATTTTGTTTTTTTAGTATTTAAAGTTTCTTTTAAATTTCTATCCGTAACAAATAGTTATTGATGTATTTATTCGTAGATTCATGCGGGAATCTGCCCCAAGCCCAAGAAGTAAGGGCCAGAATAGAAATTTAAAATAATTTTTTAAAAGATTCGGTGTAAGAGTAGCTTTCTGTATATGCACATGTAAGAAGAGAGCCTTGAATTGCATCCATCTAGACAAAACTAGCCCCAACCTGGATAGCTAATTTGACCTTGTCAACTCTCAGAAGCTAATCAGGGTTGGATTTGGATGGGTGATCTCCAAGGAATACCAGGGTCGTGATGCAGAGGCATCAAACCACCTCTGAACAACTCTTGCCGTGTAAACCATATGGTGTTGCTCTCAGTCAGCTGTGACTTGGCAGCAAAAAAAAACCCCCTAAGTTTTTAAACCTAAAAATATAATCTTCCCCTCCTAATTATTACCAGTTCTCATGGTTGTTCTGATAATGTTTCCATTGCAATTACCTGTGTCCTAAAATCAATGATCCCTTCCGAGACTTCAAGATCTCAGAGGAAACAGTTATTATTTACAGCATGTTTATTCTGTCTTTTTGCCTTTGTGTGTTTAGCTGCATGCCAGCTTTCCCTCTGTGACATTGCAGGGGAATTCCCAGAGCCATTCTAGTTGCCAGCATGGTGTAGTGGTTAAGAGCAGTGGACTCTAATCTGGAGAACTGGGTTTGATTCTCCACTCCTCCACATGAACAGCAGACTCTTATCTGGTGAACTGGATTTGTTCCCCCACTCCTTCACATGAAGCCTGCTAGGTAACATTGGGGTAGTCACAGTTCTCTCAGCACTCTCTCAGCTCCACCAGCCTCACAAGGTGTCTGTTGTGGGGAGAGGCAGGAAAGGAGTTTGTAAGCGGACTTTAGCCTTCTTACAGGAGAGAAAGATGGGATATAAATCCAAACTCTTCTGCTTCTGCCTCACTAGTTCACAGGATGGGAATGTCTGGTCTTATGGCAGTAGCTGCAGGTCAACAGTCAGCATTTATACCTTATGTGTAACACAGAAATTATGTTGCAATGACTGTTTAGGGGAGTGTTCTTTGTCCGTCAGGCAGATTCTGGCCCGTAGCCGCCTCCTGAGGGAAAACGGACGGTTCCTGACTCATCAGGTGAGAGACTTCCTGTTCCATTCCTCATGCAGTCCCTGGGGCAGTCTTTCTCAGCAGGCACACAGGTTACCACACATATGTGGACCTCATTTTGATGTGGGACACTGACTTGTGGAATCTCTTCTCCACACGGGGCTCTGTGCAGGTTCCAAAGGGTTCTGTTCATGCAGTTCGCAAAAATGCTCTGGAGAATCTTGTCCAAACATTGCATGAATAATATCTCCAGCAGGAGAAAATAATCCTGGCAAACAGATTAGCCACCTCACGTGTTCTCAGGGGCTGCTGTAGTCTCCAAACAGGCCCAGAGACAAGCGATTATGTTATTTACATTGTGTATAAATATGTATATTTGCAAACATGTTGTGTGTGAGAAGTAACAGTAAAATACGGAGTGTCTACATTAATTAGAACTTGGAAACATGATTTTTCCCCTTATAGGTAATACTGTGAGCAAACTTTTATCTATATATATGAAAAGCGAACAGTGTTTTTGTTGATGATAGTATAACTCAGTAACTGCTGGGCCAATTCCTCTGAAAATTCCCAGCCACTATAGTCAGCCAGGCGAGAGTGTTTTTAGATGTTCACATACCTGAAATTTCACACCTGGCCCAGGTAAAACACCTTTTTCCTGGTGCTCCCTAGTGAAGGACATGCAGCTGCCTGTGTGTAACTGTCACCCTTAGAATGTTCATGCTGCTTAGAGTGTTCACTCAGACGGCCAGATATGAACAGTGAAAACAGTACATAGGCAGTAACTCGAATGGAAGTGAAACACATACACACACATACACACAAGGGAGAAGGGAGGGAGGGAGAGGGAGGGGGAGGCATGCAAGGGAAGAGAAGTGAGAGAGGGGAGAGAGTGAGGGGCGGCATGCAAGGGATGGGAGGGAGGGGCCAGGCACCCTAGATTCCCTGAATACTGCAGTTACAGTTAAGAAAACCAGGCACGCATTACTCAGGAGTAAGCTCGGTACAGCAACCGTGACATATGGGTGCTGTGTGGTTTCCGGGCTGTATGGCCGTGTTCTAGCAGCATTCTCTCCTGACGTTTCGCCTGCATCTGTGGCTGGCATGTTCAGAGGATATGATGTTGGGAAAGCAAGTGGAGTATATATATCTGTTGGAGTGTCCAGGGTGGGTGGAGAAACATTGTCTGTGAGTAACAAAGAAGGCAACCAGGTCAATAGTTGAGGGCATCTGAATAGAAGTATGAGTAACAATGAAGACTATAGCATGGGAGTGTCAATGGAGATAGCAAGGTCACTGGTGGGAGCATCTGAATAGAAGTATCCTGGCCTTTGTTTCTTTTGTCTATGGTCATCCCAGTTTGTGTGGAGCTGAGCTAGACACCGTCTTGACTCTTAGCATTTTTTTCAACACCGGCGTTGCCAAGTTCTGTTCATTTTCATAGTTTCTTCCTTCCTGTTAAAATTGTCCATGTGCTTATGGATTTCAATTGCTTCTCTGTGTAGTCTGACGTAGTGGCTTTCAGAGTGGTAACCACTCATACTTCTATTCAGATGCCCTCAACTATTGACCTGGTTGCCTTCTTTGTTACTCACAGACAATGTTTCTCCACCCACCCTGGACACTCCAACAGATATATATACTCTACATGCTTTCCCAACATCATATCCTCTGAAGATGCCAGCCACAGATGCAGGTGAAACGTCAGGAGAGAATGCTGCTAGAACACGGCCATACAGCCCGGAAACCACACAGCACCCAAGTGATTCCGGCCGTGAAAGCCTTTGACAATAAACCGTGACATACTTTGAATGGCTGCGTCGCGCCCGTCAGAGGGTTTCCTCAGAAGCGACACCCATTGCCACCAACCAAACTTACTCCCAGGTAAAGGATCATGACCAGCCAGCCTAGATGTGTGGGAGGGGTGCCTTTCCATTCCCCCCCAAGGAATGCGGGCACACACATCAATGACATCGCGCAGTATCAGGCTGCGTGTTTGCATGAGCACATACTGCTGGCCTCTGCAATTGATTGGCTGCTACTGTTCCTTTTCCTTTTCACCATAATAAGCCACAGCAATGCGTGGCTGGGCCCCGCTAGTTGTTGATAAAATGTGGGGGGGCCAGAAAAAGTCGCAGGGTTTGAGGGGGCACATATCTACCCCATGGACCACCAATGGGCCATTTCTGGCCTAAGCACTGAAGGGGACATAATTTCTTCCTTGTTTATGTTAAGTGTCTTTTTCCCCCTGTTGCAAATGCTGCCTCCAGGATTGCTTTAGCTGTGCATGGACAGAACGAAACATTTATCCTTTCCTCCCATGCCTCACACTCATCAACAAAACCTCTCCTAGGTTGTCTTCACCCTGCGGGGGGACATGTATGGGAGGGGGGGCTGTGGCTCAGTCGAAGAACTTCTGCTTTGCATTCAGAAGGTCCTAGGTTAGATCCTGGGCATCTCTAGGTAAAAGGACCAGGTAGAAGGTGATAGGAAAAACCTTACCTGAGACCTGGGAGAGCAGCTGCCACTCTGAGTAGACAGTACTGATGTTGGTGAACTGATGGGCTGATTCAGTATAAGGAAACTTCATGTGTGTTCATGTGTGTAATCTTTTCTCCCCAGTGTGGGAGACAAACATCTTGAAGGTGGCCTGGTTCTGTGCATTGTTGGAGGCTTTCATGGCCAGAATTAACTGCCTGTTGTGGGTTTTCCGGGCTGTGTGGCTGTGGTCTAGTAAGAACATAAGAAAGAGCCTGCTGTATCAGACCAGAGTCCATCTAGTCCAGCACTCTGCTACTCGCAGTGGCCCACCAGGTGCCTTGGGGAGCTCACATGCAGGATGTGAAAGCAATGGCCTTCTGCTGCTGCTGCTCCTGAGCACCTGGTCTGCTAAGGCATTTGCAATCTCAGATCAAGCAGGATCAAGATTGGTAGCCAGAGATCGATTTCTCCTCCATAAATCCGACCAAGCCCCTTTTAAAGCTATCCAGGTTAGCTTCCTCCTGTGGCAGCATATTCCAAACACCAATCACACGTTGCGTGAAGAAGTGTTTTCTTTTATTAGTCCTAATTCTTCCCCCCAGCATTTTCAATGTATGCCCCTTGGTTCTAGTACTGTGAAAGAGAGAGAAAAATTTCTCTGTTAACATTTTCTACCCCGTGCATAATTTTATAGACTTCAATCATATCCCCCCTCAAACGTCTCCTCTTCAAACTGAAGAGTCCCAAACGCTGCAGCCTCTCCTCATAAGGAAGGTGCTCCAGTCCCTCAATCATCCTCGTCGCCCTTCTCTGCACTTTTTCTATCTCTTCGATATCCTTTTTGAGATGTGGCGACCAGAACTGAACACAGTACTCCAAGTGCGTTCGCACCACCGCTTTATATAATGGCATGACAGTTTTTGCAGTTTTGTTCTCAATTCCTTTTCTAATGATCCCCAGCATAGAGTTTGCCTTTTTCACAGCTGCCATGCATTGAGTTGACATTCCCATGGAACTATCAACTAAGACGCCCAAATCCCTTTCCTGGTCTGTGACTGATAGCACTGACCCCTGCAGCGTGTATGTGAAGTTTGGATTTTTTGACCCTATGTGCATCACTTTACATTTTGCTGCATTGAACTGCATTTGCTATTTCTTAGCCCACTCACCTAATTTATCAAGGTCCGCTTGGAGCTCTTTGCAATCCTTTGCGGTTCTCACCACTCTCATAATTTGGTATCATCTGCAAACTTGGCCACCACGCTACCCACCCCTACTTCCAGGTCATTTATGAAAAGGTTAAAGAGCACTGGTCCCAAAACGGATCCTTGGGGGACACCACTCCCCACATCTCTCCATTGTGAGAATTTCCCATTTATACCCACTCTTTGCTTCCTGTTTCTCAACCAGTTTTTAATCCACAGGAGGACTTCCCCTCTTATTCCTTGATTGCTGAGTTTTCTCAATAGTCTCTGGTGAGGAACTTTGTCAAAAGCCTTGTGGAAATCCAAGTAGACAATGTCTACTTGGTAGCCAAGGACTAACTAGTAACATGAGTAACATACTAACTAGGACTAACTAGTAACATACTAACTAGTAACATACACGCTACCCACCCTTACTTCCAGGTCATTTATGAATAGGTTAAAGAGCACTGGTCCCAAAATGGATCCTTGGGGGACACCACTACCCACATCTCTCCGTTGTGAGAACTTCCCACTTACATCCACCCTTTGCTTCCTGTTTCTCAACCAGTTTTTAATCCATTGGAGGACTTCCCCTCTTCATTTTCATCTCCTAGAATTTCACTCACATCTACAGCTGGCATCTTCAGAAGCCAGCTGCAACATGCCTCAGAAGTTGTGAGGAGACCGTCAGGAGCTAAAACCACTACACTGTGGCCACACCGCCTGGAAAACCCACAACAGCTGTCTTTTTTTCTAATGAGCACATAGCAAGGGAGGAAAAGTTTGAAGTTTCTCTTTCTTACTGCTCAGTTTTCCTTCTCCATAAAGCCATTTCTGCATGCTTGTGTTTACAAAGGAGAAGAATTGTTGTAAAACAGTTTGGGGGTTTGGAGGTGCCAAGCACGTACTTGTAAGAAGTTGAACCTCCTGAGAAACCGAGTAAGGGGCTCACTTGAATGACTGCTTCCATCTTCCCACTAGGTCTCTTCCCAATGTAATATTTGGACTTCAGAGCTGGAAATTCCAACATTTGATTGAAACCAGAATGCTCATGTTACTAGTTAGTCCTTGGCATGTACAACCAGTAGGGCACTTCCATCGCTGGAGCTAGTGGTCAATGGACTGTTAACAGATCGTACAAACTTCAAACCATTGTCAGTAGCCACACAGTAAATGGTCAGATGATCCTCAGAAATAATGCAGAAGGCTGTCAGCGATTGGCCAAGCACATCTTTCGTTTTTTCGGAATGAATGTCAAAAGCACTAGATCAGCTGGAGTCAAAGGAGCTGTTTTGTTTTTCTGCTTTCCAGCTAATTCATTTCGTTTATGTGCTTTTTCTGTAGCAAAGTCTGTATCTGAAAGTTAGCTCAGAGCAGAAGGGTACCTTTTAGAGTGCTCTCCTCTTTCCCATCTCCCTGCCTTTTATCTGAGACTCTTTGTGACTATTTCCATCAGCTACCTGCATTTCTGTTTATAAGGTATGAAAGAAGTGTTTTTGTTTGGGTTACATGAAACAAGTGACTACCATAAACACTATTAAAGAAACCAGTCCCGGAGTGTGGAGGCAATTTCAACTTGAAGGGCAGAGAGGAAGATGTATGAGATAGTGGTGAGAACGCTGCATAAAGACCAGGGTGGCACATGGGTTTAAACCAGCCATTCTCAACCAGGGTTCCGTGGTACCCTGGGGTGCTGTGAGCATGTCCCAGGGGTACCGCAGCAACACTACCGCCCCCCCCCCCTCATTTTTGTGGTGTCTCCCACCGGCACCAGCAAGGACATGGAGCTGGCCCATGGGGCAGGGCCTGCCACAAGGTCAGCAGCCACCATCACCCCCAGTGCTTCCCTTCACCCTGGGAGGGGAAGGTGGGGTGTGTGGCAAGCAGGGGCAATGGGAGGGGAAGGTGGAGGGTGGCAGCAGGGGTTCCGTGAGATATGAAGAGTGAGGTCAAGGGTACCCTGACCTCGAAAAGGTTGGGAAACACTGGTTTAAAAACCCACTCTGTCATAAAACTCAGTGGGTAGCCAAAGGCCAATTCCTCTCAGCTTGGTCTACCTTGCAGGATTGTTGTAAGGATAAAACGGAGGGATGAAAGGGGGATAAAAATCTGATAGACTGGCCTTGGAACCAGTGGAGTAGCGCCAAGGGGGCGAGGGGTGTGCAACACACCAGGCGTGCAGGGGCACAGGGCACACACAGGCCCCGGGCACAGTTCCCCCGTGCTCTGGCCCTGCTTGGAACCTTCCCTCCTTGGCTCCAAATCTGACTAACCTTGTGAAGTAAGAAATTCTCCCTTTGAGCTTTACCATTGGGACTCTTTAGTTTGGAGAGGAGACGGCTGAGGGGGGATATAATTGAAGTCTATAAAATTATGCATGGGGTAGAAAATGTTGACAGAGAGAAATGTTTCTCTCTTTCTCACAATACTAGAACCAGGGGGCATCCATTGAAAATGCTGGGGGGAAGAATTAGGACTCATAAAAGGAAACACTTCTTCACGCAACGTGTGATTGGTGTTTGGAATATGCTGCCACAGGAGGTGGTGATGGCCACTAACCTGGATAGCTTTAAAAGGGGCTTGGACAGATTTATGGAGGAGAAGTCAATCTCTGGCTACCAATCTTGATCCTCCTTGATCTCAGATTGCAAATGCCTTAGCAGACCAGGTGCTCAGGAGCAGCAGCAGCAGCAGAAGGCCATTGCTTTCACATCCTACCTGTGAGCTCCCCAAGGCACCTGGTGGGCCACTGCGAGTAGCAGAGTGCTGGACTAGATGGACTCTGGTCTGATCCAGCTGGCTTGTTCTTATGTTCTTACCACAGTCACGAGGTCACCAGCCAGCCTAATGATCCATTCGTAGGATCGTGCTCAGGGCGACCGAAGAAATGCCCGTGTAGCATTTTGAATGCTCGGAAAAGGCCCCCTTTGGCCATTTGTCTCCACTCACAGCCTTTTGTGGTATTTCCACAGGGCTTCCTCACGCGCAAACATTACTTCAACAACCCAGAAAACGGCTTCCTCCGCAAAACGAAACGCAAGATGCAGCTGCGAAACCCACTGACAGGTAACGAGAGGGGCTGGGAGCTGGGCTAGCAGAGAATTTTATTTATCTCAAAGCATTAATGTAGGCGCAGAACAAGTATTGAAAAAATCTTTTAAGTTTCCATACTGATATTTTCTCTAATTGCATTGCCTTTATGATTTTATGCTTTAATTATGATCAATTAAAGATGAACCAAAGTAGGCCTTTTGCTTTCTGGCTTTCGTTACTAGCCAGATCAGCAAAAAGCCTGGATGAAATACCCTTTGTTCTCAATTCTACATGGGAATGTATGAGATTATGAACTAAGTTGTTTTCGAGGTCTTCTTGCCCTGGCCCGGCACCTTGAGTCTGCTCTTTTCTGATACAAAGCGAGAACATGGCTAAATGTTTAGGCTCTTTGTCTCGAAACGTAGGACAATAGAAAACAATAACTGATAAGGGGAAGTTGGGCCTAAGTTCAGAAGACGTCAAAGGCAGAGTACTGACATCTTCCAATAAGGGCACAAGTTTGCCCCATTCCCACCCTTTCAAATGATTGATGGATGACGATGAACTTTGGGGTGTATTCTTTTTACTGCTATTCTGATGTAACCTCTAAAAGTAAGAGACAGCAGCCATTTTAAGGTGGCTCCCCTGATGCTGTTTTGCCCGTCTGTTGGCGTGAATAAAATATTTATCTGATTTTATTCCTTTGTCGGCTTAAGCTTTTTGGCTTAAATATTTTGAACCCGTTACCCTGCTGTAACATTAATACTTGCCTTTCCCTAAAGGGCTCAAGGTAGATTTGGGCCTTCTGCTGGGACCTGGGAGAAGCTGATGAAATTCTACCTTCCTGTCACGGGAAATCCTCTGGCTCCTGGGAGATTCGCCTGTCTTGTCCACGTGGTTGGAAGTGCATTTGTGCAGCCACAGGGCTCATGCAGCCCAAGAGATTCGTGCACCATGGGCTTCTGCCCCTCTCCCTGGCTGGTCCAGATGTTTCAAAGCTGCCTGCCAAGGCACACCTCAAGCCACCAGGTTGTCTGGTGAGCCGGTTGGCGATTCTCGGGCAGTGCGGGGCCTTGGCAGCAGTGGCGTAGGAGGTTAAGAGCTCGTGTATCTAATCTGGAGGAACCGGGTTTGATTCCCAGCTTTGCTACCTGAGCTGTGGAGGCTTATCTGGGGAATTCAGATTAGCCTGTGCACTCCCACACACGCCAGCTGGGTGACCTTGGGCTAGTCACAGCTTCTCGGAGCTCTCTCAACCCCACCCACCTCACAGCGTGTTTGTTGTGAGGGGGGAAGGGAAAGGAGATTGTCAGCCCCTTTGAGTCTCCTGCAGGAGAGAAAGGGGGGATATAAATCCAAACTCTTCTTCCTCTCTTCTTAGTATCCTTGGCTCGTGCTGCCTAGTGGTGGGCCATCTCTGATAAGGCCTGGAAACCTTTGACAGAAAACTGGGGTTCTGAGTTGGGGAGCTCACGCTATAACTTCAGAGGTTTCACTGTGCACCTGTTGGATCACAGTCTACACAGAACCATGCTTTAATTCTTCCCCCCCCCCCCCCCCGCATCCCCACCACTTCAAGATCCAACCATGGTTACGGAGATGCTGAAAGGGAACATCATCAACGTGCTTCCCATGATCCTCGTTGGAGGCTGGATCAATTGGGCCTTCTCCGGCTTTGTGGCAAGTGAGTGAACAGGAGTGAAGCCCGGCGAGAGAATGGTAGAGAGGTGGGCCAGTGGAGTTTGACAGCCAAAATTCCAGTTTGCTGTGATGTTCCTAGCCCTTGTAGCTTTCATAGGTCACTATAGGCCAGTGGTGGAGAACCTTTGGCACTCCAGATGTTATGGACTACAATTCCCATCAGCCCTGGCAGGGGCTGATGGGAGTATGTAGTCCTGCTTATCTGGAGATGGATAAGGTCCACTCCTGGAAACTATAGGCCCATTTTGCAGCAGGGGAGAACAGAGTCTGAACGTGGCTTGCCCACAGCAAGCTAGTGTAATGTGGCAACTAAGAGAGAAACAGTAGGGAATCAGGAAGTCCCTGGTTCAAATCTTGAACTCAGCAGGTGACCTTAAGACAACTATCTCCCAAACCACCCCCTTCCCCTCCAATAGTCTACAACACAGCGGTAATGGTAATTGGCCGATCTCACAAGATTATAGCAAGGATTACAACGCTAGTGCACGTGGGACTTCTGAAAGCGCTACACAACTGCAACAGGTTATTGTCAGTATGGTTCGAACTCGGGTTCCCCAGACGATTTGCAGAAGGGGTGGACCAAGAGTGTTTTCAGGCAACCTGCAGAGGCAGGTGCACAGCAAGAGAGGACATGACGCAGATCAGGAAGGCAGTTGAGGGGGGCGAGGGTTGTGGATGGTGGAGCGGCAGTAGAGCTCGGTAAGGGGGAGAGCTGGCTGATTCTCTTTTCCTCCCAACCTTCTAGCCAAGGTTCCCTTCCCCTTGACCCTGCGATTCAAGCCCATGCTGCAGCGTGGAATTAACTTGCTTTCCCTGGATCCCTCTTGGTAAGCACTTCTTTGCGAGGGGAAGGAGGGGGCTGCAGCCCTGGGCCCCACTCCAAAAGACCAAGGTTCCCTGCAATGGTCCCTGATCGCTGTTCTCTCAACAGGGTGAGCTCCGCCTCCTGGTACTTCCTCAAGGTCTTTGGCCTGCGTCGGGTGTACAATCTCATCCCGGGGGAAGAGACGGGTAAGAAGCAGCTCGGAAATCAGGAAGGAGGGTGTTGTGTTGAGCAGGCAGTGCTCAAGTGGGACGAGTCCTGGGCTGTGAGGAGTAAGCCATGACAGGAGGGTTGGGGTGAGACTGTACCATGTGGGAATTCATCGCATCGCTCAAAATGGTGGAGAAAGCTGTTCTGATTATTAAAGGGGGGGGGCACAAGGCTTGTGGGTGGGGGAGCTTGGTATGGCTCCAGGCCCCTCGACCCACATTTGAGCCTGGCTGCAACTGTGGGGGTGTCTGGGAGTCCCTCCAAGTCTGGGGCAGCCCCTGACTTCACCTCCTGCCACCGCTGCTGAAGCCGTTTCCAGCATTCATTGCCGCCAGCTGCGGGAGGAAGGGAAATGCATTGTCTGTGCACGTATGGATATCACTTTTATTTTGGGATAGATTTAACCACCTCCATCTGTATTATTTGGGGGGTGCTCCGAGTTTGCAGGAAAATCTCTCGTGTCCACGTGGCCCCAATCTGTGGATTTAGGTAACCATATATGGAGCCACACATCGCTACTGGGTAAATGGATGTCAGGCTACAGATGGGGGTGCAGGGCAGTGACTGGATACTCTCCATCACCCAACCCCCAGGCCTGGGCAGCACTTCCAGATGGTAAACGTGGGTTTGGGCTGTAGCCTGTAGTGGGATTCAAATAATTTAACAACCGGTTTCCGGTGGTGGGATTCAAAAAATTTAACAGCTGGTTGTTTACAAGCACCATTTTAACAACTGGTTCTGCTCAAGTGGTGCAAACAGTGGTGGGATCCAAAAATTTTAGTAACAGGTTCCCTCGCCAGCCCCCCCTCAGCAAAGGGGGCAGAGGCGTTCCTCAGCAAACCTGAGCCCTGGGCAAAACCTGAGTTGAATGCCCCCCCCCCCCATGGGCAGCCACCCCACCACGACCCCCCCCCCCAAATTTTTTGCACCAGGTCATTTCTAAATCATCATCACATTATAGAAAATGCCCCAACTCACAAATCTGAACACAGCAATGGTGAAACACACAGGTTCTTTGATAGAGACTGGTGAGATAAAAGGCACGAAAGGCTGAGAATCCATGAATTGCAGAACCTGAAAGGGATTAACCCAGTTCAGGGAGTTACATTATTAGTTGCAAATGCTATATGGAACCTTCACGTTCAAAGGCAGTATGCCTCTCGGGGAGGCGAGGGCGTGGAGATGGAAAAGCAGACCCAATTAGTAACCCCCTCTCGGCACACACAAATAATTAGTAACCCACCCTCAGGAACTGGTGAGAACCTGCTGGATCCCACCTCTGGGTGCAAACCGGCTGAATCCCACCACTGGCTGTAGCCCTTCATGTGGCTCAAGGAGGCTCCCACAAATGAATCTTCCTCTGGATAAAAAAACATGCCCCGCACACCGAAAGCATGTCGTGTCAGAGAAGACTGGGCCACAGCCCTTCCCCGTCTATTGCCATTTCAGTAGAGGAGGTTTGGGTGGTGGAGGGAGATTGGGAGGAGCATTCCCCTGTGAATCCCTACTGACATGCTGAAGTGTTGACAGCGGCTGTAACAGGTTTACCGCTACAACAGGTTTACCGCGGCTGGCCTCCACACGGGCCAGGACCTTTACGGCCCTGGCCCCGGCCTGGTGGAACACTCTTCCTCCAGCTGCCTGGGCCCTGCGGGACCTTGGTGAATTCCACAGGGCCTGCAAGACTGAGTTGTTCCGCCGGGCCTTTGGAGTGTCCAGTCGCTGAGGTGTGCCCCCCGTCCCCCCTTCCTTGCTTCCTTGCTTTGCTCCTTGGCCCTTTTGCTCCCTATCTTTTATAATTTATTTTTGTATATTTACTGTTAATTTTAGGGAGGAGTCCGACCGCTCCATTCTTTTTTGGGGTGGTTTTAAAGGAATTGGGTTACGGGACGCCATTACTATTGTTATTGTTTTTGACAGCTGTTTAAATGGTTTTAATGGATTTTAGTGTATATGGTCACTATTGTGACCCTTGTTTTATATTGTATATAGATTAGTGTTGTACACCGCCCAGAGCCCGTTGGGGATTGGGCGGTCTATAAATTTAAATAATAAATAAATAAATAAATAAATAAATAAATAAATAAATAAATAAATAAATAAATAAATAAATACAATGAGGACTAGTCCCTTGGAGTAAAGCAATTTCACTTCCCCCCCCCCCCCCCCCCGCAAACACATTTCTCTTGGCAGCTGCGGAACATAACCAGCTGCTACTGCAAGATCACTTCCTGGGTCCCACCGTGCCTGCCCCACCTGACCCTAATAAGGCCTTCAAGGTAAGAACCAAAGTGTAGTTCGCCAATGGTTGCACTGGAGAGCATGGTGGGGAGGAACCGGATGAAAAACCAGCTTGTGTTAATACGTAGAACAGTGTTTCCCAACCTTTTCGAGGTCAGGGTACCCTTGACTTCACTCTTCATATCTCACGGTACCCCTGCTGCCATCCTCCACCTTCCCCTCCCATTGCTCCTGCTTGCCACACCCTCCACCTTCCCCTCCCAAGGTGAAGGGAAGCACGGGGTGGGGGGGTGGCTGCTGACCTTGTGGCTGGCCCTGCCCCATGGGCCAACTCCATGTCCTTGCTGGCGCAGGTGGGAGACACCACAAAAATGAGGGAGGGCGGTAGTGTTGCCGCGGCACCCCTGGGACATGCTCACGGCACCCCAGGGTACCACAGAACCCTGGTTGAGAATGGCTGATGTAGAAGCTAGCCTGATCTCGGAAGCAAAGAAGGATCACCTCTGGTTCGTACAGTGGAACCTCGGTTTTCATTGCCTTCGGTTTTCATCGATATTTTCAGTGAAAAATTTGTCTCGGTTTTCATCGATATGCAGTAAGGTGCAGGGGTTTGTGGAGAAAAATCACCCGGACAAAGATGTTGCAGGCCGTGTCTGCAACTTGTTTAATGACAACGTCTTGCCCCATTTCAGACAAATCTTAAAAGAGGCGTCAGAAACAGACCTCTTTGGACAGCTTTCTTGTGCGACATTGGTCCACTGGCTCTGAAGCTGGTCCTAGTGTTATTGTTTGTTACTGTTTTCAGCATTAAACACTATGTTTAGTCACCAAAAATGTGTTTTTGGTATGTTTTTGGGAGTGCCTAGAATGGATTAATTGGATTGACATTGATTCCTATGGAAAAGTTTGCCTCGGTTTTCATCGGTTCCGGTTTTCATCGATTCTTTTCGGACGGATTACCAACGAAAACCGAGGTTCCACTGTACTTCGATGGGAGACGACCAGGGAATCCAAGGATCGCTGTGCAGAGGCAGACAATGACAAGCCACCTCCATTTTGTCTCAGATCTGACCTGGACAACCCAGGATAGTTGAGTCTCCCTCGATCCCTGGCATTTCTAGGTAAAAGAATCAGGTTGAAGGTGATATGAAGAATCTTACCTGAGACTCTGGAGAGCAGCTGCCAGTCTGCGTAGGAAGTATAGAGTTGCTACCCAGGGGCAGACAGTGGCAAACCCGCCTCTGCTTATCTCCTTCCTTGGAAACCTGAGAGCAGCAGTTCTCAACCTGTGGGTCACGACCCCTTTGGGGGTCGAACGACCCTTTCACAGGAGTCGCCTAAGTCCATCGGAAAATTACAGTTATGAAGTAGCAACGAAAATAATTGTATGGTTGGGGGTCCCCACAACATGAGGAACTGTATTAAAGGGTGGCGGCATTAGGAAGGTTGAGAACCACTGCGTTAGAGTTACCCTCAGTCAGCTGTGACTCGACTACACCCTCCGCCATCAAGTACTACAACGGCAGGACATTTTGTAAGCCTACAAACAGCCACTAAGCCAGTGGTAGTGAACCTTTGGCACTCCAGATGTTATGGACTACAATTCCCATCAACCCATGCCAGCACAGCCAATTGGCAATGCTGGCAGGGGCTGATGGGAATTGTAGTCCATAACATCTGGAGTGCCAAAGGTTCGCCACCACTGCACTAAGCCTTTCTGTCAGCAGACAGTGAAGCTCTGGCCAAGGCATTCAAGAGTAGAGCTGCTCAGAATGTGACGGCCACACACACACACCCCACCAAAAAAGCCCCCAAAACCACTGTGGTTAAGAGCAGCAGACTCAAATCTGGAGAACCAGATTTGGTTCCCTGCTCCTCCACATGAAGCCTGCTGGGTAACCTTGGCCTAGTCACAGTTCTCTCAGAACTCTCTCAGCCCCACCTACCTCTCAAGGTGTCTGTTATGGGAAGAGACAGGGAAGGAGTTTGTAAGCCGCTTTGAGATTCCTTCACGATAGAAGAAGAAGAGTTTGGATTTATATCCCCCCTTTCTCTCCTGCAGGAGACTCAAAGGGGCTGACAATCTCCTTGCCCTTCCCCCCCTCACAACAAACACCCTGTGCGGTGGGTGGGGCTGAGAGAGCTCCGAGAAGCTGTGACTAGCCCAAGGTCACCCAGCTGGCGTGTGTGGGAGTGCACAGGCTAATCTGAATTCCCCAGATAAGCCTCCACAGCTCAGGCAGCAGAGCTGGGAATCAAACCCGGTTCCTCCAGATTAGATACACGAGCTCTTAACCTCCTATGCCACTGCTGCTCCTAGAGAAAAAGCAGGGTATAAAACACCAACTCACTTCTTTTAAAATTTTATCTTTGGCCTCAGTTCACCCAGGGGCCCTCAGCAGCCATCCTCTCCTGTATCCCAAAGTGACCCTTTAACCTTCTCCCCAGAGTTGGTGGAGGAATTCCTTAGATTTATTTATTTATTTATTTATTTATTTTTTCAATTTATATACCGCCCGATCCCCGAAGGTAATGGAGATGAAGTATTGTCCCTCTGAAGTGATTTCCAAACACCATGTCTGATTTACACAAAACCTCCAGGCACTGATCCAATATACAGTTAACGTGCACAGATGCCATCGCAGCAGGGGCGTTTGCCCTGCACTGCAGCGGCTGCCTGCAATTTCTGTTTGCAGTCGTTGCAGCAATGACATTCTTATAAAACGCCAACTCACTTGCAGCAGTGGCGTAGGAGATTAAGAGTTTGTGTATCTAATCTGGAGGAACCGGGTTTGATTCCCAGCTCTGCTGCCTGAGCTGTGGAGGCTTATCTGGGGAATTCAGATTAGCCTGTGCACTCCCACACACGCCAGCTGGGTGACCTTGGGCTAGTCACAGCTTCTCGGAGCTCTCTCAGCCCCACCTACCTCACAGGGTGTTTGTTTTGAGGGGGGAAGGGCAAGGAGATTGTAAGCCCCTTTGAGTCTCCTACAGGAGAGAAAGGGGGGATAAAAATCCAAACTATTATTATTATTATTATTATTATTATTATTATTATTATTATTATTATTATTATTATTATTCCTTTCTCCGTCAGGCCGAGTGGGAAGCGTTAGAGCTCGTTTCTCACCACTGGGCTCTTCAGGATGTAGAAGAACAACTGATGGGCCAGGACCTCAAGCTGTCCGGAAGGTTTCGGCCCGACTGACACGGCTTTCGACATCTGAGGGCCACAGTTTGATGGGGCGGCTACGAGTCCCCAAAAAGGGAGCGGCGAAGGGCCACCCTGTCCTGCATGGTGTGTTAAAAGTGTGGAATGGCTTTTGGCTCGAGAAGCAGAGGAGAGCTGGAGCAGCAAAACAAGCCCTCGGTCCCTGCAGCGTGTGGTGGCAAGAAGGAGCCGGGACAGGAAAAAGCGGCACATGGCGCCACTGCTCACCAGCCGGAGGAACAGAGCACGAAGAGAGGCAGCACCTCAGCTATCCAAGCGTGTCTGTAGATAGGCAAATGATTTGAGTGTTAAAATGGGTAGCTGTAACTCTTCCTGCTTCGAGTGTGTCTTCTCTTTACCGAATTGCAGATAAAGCCAGGATTTCTGAGCCGGGGGGTGGGGGTTCCCCAAAAACTACCTTGACAGAATACTTCTGAAGTCAGCCATGCCTTTATAAGCAACAGGAAGCAGTTGCTACTCCCACAAACTGAGTGCAAAAACGGGGGGGAAAGTAGGAAACCGGCATGGAAGGCTGAGATAGAAAATCGCGTCTTGCCCCATGAGTGCAGGCGAATATTTCTTCGAAGACGATCCAACATCTAGCCTACATGTCAACTTTTTCACACGTAGAAGGCACTTTTAAATCCATCGTGCGCCATGAGACAGACAATAACGTTATCTATTTCATCCTTTCCCCTTAGAATTTCTCCTCCTGTTGCTAACAATAGCCTGCTGGTACGAGCTGCCTCAGGCAACACCGTGCGCCATTTGGAGCTGCAAGCAAGTGAAGATGTGTTCTGCTCTGTACCAGTGATGGCGAACCTATGGCACGGGTGCCAGAGGTGGCACTCGGAGCCCTCTCTGTGGGCACGCGAACACAGAGTTTGTCATGTGGGGGTGGAAAATCACCAACCAACTGCCCCCCCCCACACACACACATCTAGGCTGGCCTGGGCCACTGAGCACGTGTGTGCACCACAGTGAGCAGGGAGGACTTGGATGGCGGGCCTGGTGCCTGTGCTCCACGTGGCTGTTGCCTGAAGGGGGGGCAGAAGAGGCAGAGATGCTAGAGAGGCACAGAGCAGTATGCGTGGGACTTACTGGAGGCTAGAGAAGGCTGGCCCCTGCTTGAGCGGGTGGGGCGGAGGAAGAGGGAGCCAACCGGTTTTTTCTAAACTAAAACCTCAGCATTCAGGTTAAATTGCCGGGTTGGCACTTTGCGATAAATAAGTGGGGTTTGGGTTGCAATTTGGGCACTCAGTCTCAAAAAGGTTCGCCATCACTGCTGTCTCAGAAAATGATGATAGTAGGATTGTATATTCCTCCGTCACAGAACTCACTGGACCTTCTTTGTTGTGGAATGCTCCACCTGGATCCTAGCGCCTACCAGTGTTCAAAAGTGGTAGAGCTCAATGAACTCTAAATGCTCTTGTGTCAAAGTGCCATATTCAGTAACGCACAACATAATGGTTTTGACAAGGAAGCAACATAGAAAGGAATGACAATTCTCACATTTGTTTGGGACAATGTCCCAATGTGGAAGCATACAATTCCCCCTCCCCCCCCGCTGCGCCTTAACTGACTGCACTAACATCTTTATCCGAGACAGACTATAGCTAGACCAGGGGTCTGCAACCTGCGGCTCTCCAGATGTTCATGGACTACAATTCCCATCAGCCCCTGCCAGCATGGCCAATTGGTATGAGCTGCCTCAGGTGGGCAACACCGTGTTCCATTTGGAGCTGCAAGCAAGTGAAGATGTGTTCTGCTCTATACCCTGTCTCAATTGGCCATGCTGGCAGGGGCTGATGGGAATTGTAGTCCATGAACATCTGGAGAGCCGCAGGTTGCAGACCCCTGAGCTAGACACTGAAGGACAGGACTGAATGCACTCAGCCATTCCAGCCGTTAAAACGGAGCATGAGATCGTTTGAACAGTGCAAAAGAACAAGAACGTTGGTGCAGTCTAGTACAAGGGGGGGAGAGAGGCATTGTGAGAGAAACCTACCACAGATCAGGCTTTCGGGTGGCCCGTGAACAAATCCCCCCCCCCCCTTGCCGAGAAAGCCAAGCGTGTGCTCAGGGCCCAGAGCTAAGTGGGTTTTTTTAGAGCAGGGCTCCCTGTAAGTCTCCTGCCCTCTCCCATGAGTGGATAAACGCTGATTTGTAACATAAACCTACCCCACACGCATATATGCACACACCATAAAGAGGGCTTTCAGGTCCATATCCACAGGAGAGCCATACAAAAAAAAAGAAAGGGGGTGGGTGGGTGGGGAACGAGTCCACACACTTCCTTTAAATGAAGTTGTTTTATGTACAGGTTTTTGCCACATGCCAAAAATATTTTCTTCCAAAAAAAGGTGGGGGGAAAACTCACTAAGAAGAAACAGCCCCACAAGTCCAGCGAAGGAAACGTCTTTCCAAAAACCCTTAAGAAAATACGCTTTGCGGCCCTGCGGTCAGCCGGTGCCGTGTGCGTCGCCGAGGCCACCTTCCTCCACATCCTGCCCCGCCCCCGCTCTGCGTGCAAGAAACCTATTTACAAACCAGTGTGATCCCTGAGCATAGAAAGCAGCAGCAGCAGTCAAGACGCCGAGCAGAGAAAGGGGAAGAATTCCCGCCCACTCTCCAGGGCCAGGGGTATCCCTAAGCCGAAACCCACACTGCTTCCCTGACCTCAACTGAAGTGGCTGGAAAGGGGACAGTGGTTGTGGCAAGAGCAACTCTTGGGGGCAGGAACTGCTCTGGGGCTCCAGGTACCGAACATAGCTCAGTTCCCCCACACCCTCCACCAATAGGCCTTGATGCTAAAATTCTGGAGCAGCAGATTTCAGCCGAGCAGCTAACAAGCCCCACCCTCGCTCAAAAACCAGGACGCTGCGACCGAAAGGCAGCCGAAGAGACACATGCAAGTCCAAGTGGTAGGAGGGCTATAGAAATTATTGCTCTACTTTTTTGAGGGGCGGGGGGAGCAGAAGGAGGCACTTGATAAGTGAGGGGAAAGGAGGAGGCAAGAAAGCCTTAATCCAGCACCTCGCAGTTGACCGGGTTAGGAGTGGGGTGGGTGGGTGTCAAACTGGTGGCCGAGCACAGGGGAGAGAATGAGAGAATACCTTTTGTAAAAACCTTCCTGAGCAGAACGAGGGCCTGGTGTAGCTGACCCCACGGAAAGAAGCCCTGGATTCAGAAGCAGCAGCAGAAGGGCCGTCAACCGGATGCTAAAAGAGCTAAGTGAGGAGCCGCAGTTGCGGGGGCGAGGTGGGGCAGCATACCCAAGGGGCTCTCGGGAACGATCCACATGACAATTCCCCCCTCGGTCTGGAAGCTCAAGCCCTGACAATGTCTCCATGCTTTTGAGATGGAGGATCCAGATCCCACCCCACACACACGCGCGCACCCCCTCAGCCCAGCGCCCTTTATCTTACAAAATGCTGGTGCGACACGCTGGCCCTAAAAGGGGGTGGGTGGGACAAAGCTCTCCCGCCCCCTTCAGAGCAAGGGAAGGCCTGTGCAATGCACGGGGGAGCGGCATACGGTGAGTCCTTTCCGGCCCTGCCCAAACCATGTTCCGAGGCCTGCGAAAGTTCAGCGCTGCCCCTGGAGAGAATCCAGCTGCAAGCGTCAGTCTGACGAAAGGAAGATGTGCGGCTCTTGCTTCCTCCTGCATCCCTGGTTGTGGCAAAGACGAGCAGGGGAGCCGGCTGAGGGTCAGTCCACGTCCATGAAGTCTCGACTCGTGGGCTGCCTGGGGAGGGAATCGCAGCAGGCCTCGTAGTCTTCCTGCTCTCCGGCACCGGCGGAGCTGGCGGATGCAGGAGGGGGAGCCGGGTGGCAGATTTTGTCCTGACGTTGGTAGAAGAGGACGTAGGCAGCTTTGGACTGTGTTGGGAAGAGGAGAAAAGGAGAGAGAGGGTGAGGGTCGGCACCAGTGGCCCCTCTAAGCCAGCGGTTCTCAACCTGTGGGTCACGACCTCTTTGGGGATCACCTGAGACCTCACGGGGATCACCTGAGACTATCGCAAAACACATATTTCCGATGGTCTTAGGACCCGAGACACAAACAATTTTATGGTTGGGGGTCACCACAACATGAGGAACTGTATTAAAGGGTCGTGACATTAGGAAGGTTGAGAACCACTGCTCTAAGCACTCCCTGGTGCTGCACAGCGGTCTGAAAATGCCACGTGGAACTGCCCCCCCTCCCCAGGGAGAGCTCCCCCTGCTGGCCAACCCCTGATCTGCGCAACACCAGTACAGTGGGCACGCATATGCGCAGCTGACAGGGAACGTTGGTCAGTAGACCAAAGCACAATGGAGACATTTACGAAAGTGGCCTGGTGCAGAGGAAAGGGGAGAGTTGATGCAGGTCAGGGTTAGGTCCCATCTGTAAACAAATTGCCAAGAAGGCATGAGCTGTTCTAGGTCCCGAAGGCCCGGAGGCTGGGGGGAGAGTGTTCTTGTGGGGAGAGGAAGGGAAAGGACCTTGTAAGCCGCCTTGAGTCTCCCGTAAAGCAGAGTATAAATCCAAACTCTTATTCTCACTGGGGAGGTGATTTGTTGCAGGGGTGCGTACCAAACTTAGGACCATGCTATTGCCCTGCATTAATCTAAATCTCCTGTTATGGTTTGTGCCTGCCCAGTATATGTGAATGGGTAACAGCCAGAACTGGAAGGGTTTAAGAACATAAGAACAAGCCTGCTGGATCAGACCAGAGTCCATCTAGTCCAGCACTCTGCTACTTGCAGTGGCCCGCCAGGTGCCTTTGGGAGCTCACGTGCAGGATGTGAAAGCAAGGGCCTGCTGCTGCTGCTGCTGCTGTTCCTGAGCACCTGGTCTGCTAAGGCATTTGCAATCTCAGATCAAGGAGGATCAAGGTTGGTTTGAGAATGGGTAAGGATCATGTGGGGTGGGATGGAGCTTTTGAGACGGAGAAACCAGCCCCCCACCCCCACATACACCTTCTGGCCCGGTGCCACATACACCTTCTGGCCCGGTGCCCATAATGCTGATGCGAAACATTGGCACTAAAAGGGGATGGGCAGAACAAGCTCCCTGGCCCTTGGCAAAGGCTTTCTCTGTGTGGAGTCAAGAGGGTAGCAGCCTCTTTATTATCTATCTACATCAGTGTTTCCCAACCTTTTCGAGGTCAGGGTACCCTTGACCCCACTCTTCGTATCTCACAGTACCCCTGCCGCCACCCTCCACCTTCCCCTCCCATTGCCCCTGCTTGCCACACACCCCACCTTCCCCTCCCAGGGTGAAGGGAAGCATTGGGGGGGGGTGGTGGTGGCTGCTGACCTTGCAGCAGGCCCTGCCCCATGGGCCAGCTCCATGTCCTTGCTGGCGCCAGTGGGAGACACCACAAAAATGAGGGGGGGGGCGGTAGTGTTGCCGCGGTACCCCTGGGACATGCTCACGGCACCCCAGGGTACCAGGGAACCCTGGTTGAGAATGGCTGATCTACATGGATGAGTTTCACAGCTCATGCCGTCAAATAATTCAGTTGAGAACGAGTGTTGCAGAAAAACGGACCAAGGTTTCTTCCTGCAAAGCCCCATAAGACCTGTTCCCAGGGGCTGCCAAGAAGTGAAAAGCAGCTGGAGGCGACACTACGACCTATGCAGGGATCAGTAAGGCCTGGTTTGTCTTGAGATGTGCAGGCGCGACAGGCACACTTAAGCCTTTTCATAAGTGGCAGGCCAGAGAGTCTGGAATTGCAGGGGTAAGAAGAGGGTGGGGGTGGTCAGCATGGGTCGAGAAGGCGTTTCAAATGTTACGTCTCGCTCACCTCGATCTGAGCCTTGGAAACCACTGAGACGTTGCTGTCGTCAAAGTAGAACCACGTCCCGCTGTCCTTGTTCCGGGCGAACGTAGTGTCTAAAAGACAGAAAAGACCATATGGACCCGGTGAAGAGCTGCTCCCAAAGACGTGGCTGCAACAGGGACATGTGGGGACATTTGCTCTGGGTGGGCCCCATTGCAACACGAGGGGGGGCACAGAAAATTGCCCCCCCCCCACTTCACACCCATGGTCCACCCGGCCAGCCAACAAGCCAAGGCCTGCCAGAACAATGCGCAGGTCGCACCCAGGCCCAGTGGGACGTGGCTGGGTCCTCTGGCGGGGCGAGGGGGGGAAGGAGGAGGCGCGTGTCCTCCATCTCCCCTCGCCCGGCAGAGGCCGCCGAACGTGCCCTGCTGGGCTTGGGCGTGCCGGGCCAGCCCTGCTTGGCGCGTCCCTCTCCAGGAGAAGCGGGGCTGACCCGGCACACCAACGCAAGGGACATGCCAAGAGAGGGACACAATGCCCCAGCCTCCTCCTCGGCACACTGGGTCAGCCCTGCTCCTCCTAGCGAGGGACGTGCCGACAGAGGGATGCGCCGCCCCAACCTCCTCCTTGGCATGCCACCCAGTGAGTGAGCCTCCCCACCCCGCCAGGTAAGTAGGGCATGGGGCGCGGGAGCAGGGTCCGGGGGGGGGGGGGGGGGGGGTTGGAAACGCGGAGTCTGCCCTGGGCCCAGTTTTCCCCAGCTACGCCTCTAGCCACTCCACTAAATTTCCACCACGCATCAAGGGAAAGGATACCATCTTACCATCCAGACAATGTGTGTGCCACCATGCCGATGATGACTCCTGGGTCTAACGTGTTTGTGGACTAGAAACAGGTGTGCAACGAATAAGGAGGTCTGGGACAACCCACCCACCCACCCACCCCCACCCAACATGTGTTTCTGAGCTGGGCAGTCCATGCTCACCCCTCCCCCCAAAAACCCCCACCCCAGGCAACCCTTCTTTGGGGGGTTTTGCCTATTTTGAAGAGGGGGAAGAGCTGCGCGAGGCAAGCGTCTGTGCAAATGGATCTCTATGTCAGGTGCCTCACTCATAAATGGTACCTCCATGGAGGAGGAGGGAAGATTTACATGCAGTTCCTTCATTACACCACATACCATAGAAATGTAGAGCTGGAAGGGACTCCGAGGACTCACAGCTACCTCTCCCCCCACTTTATTCCCCCAATGATTCCTGCTGTATGCCCAAGACACAAACAAACAAACGATTTCAGGATTCCTGGTCGTCCAATCTGACCTGGAGGAAAATTCCTTTCTGCCCTCAAAGTGGCAGTCAGCATTACCCGGGGCATATAAGAAAGGGCCACAAGAGCAGAGAATGGACTCTTCCCCCGCTGTTCTTTCTCTCATGATCTGCCTGAATTAAATGGTGAGTTGCAGAATCATAATAGTTTTCAGATGGCCATCTAACCTCCGCTTACAAACCTCCAGAGACCACTAGATCCCGAGAAAGCCCCCATCTGTATCAACCAGGTTCCAGTCCCCCCGGCAGACAGAGAATGAGACAATCAATAGTTTGGAGAGGTCTTCCAGTAACTGAACTTTCTGATCTCTCTAAGGGCATTTTCACACATGCAGAGTAATGCACTTTCAATCCACTTTCACAATTGTTTGCACCATAAAATCCAGCTGCAAAGTGCATTGAAAGTGGATTGAAAGCGCATTATTCTGCATGTGCAGAAGTGCTCTTCGAGAGCTAGTATGATGTAGAGGTTAAGAGTGATAAGACACTTATCTGGTGAACTGGATTTGTTTCCCCACTCCTACACATGAAGCCCACTGGGCAGAGGTGTAGCTGGGCCAAACTGCGCCCAGTGCGCATTCTATATTTTCCGGGGGGCCCCCCCATGGCCCCTCCGCGGCAGCCCCCTTCCCCGCTTCCCACACTTACCTTAGTTATTTTCCTTTTTCAGAACTTTTTCAGGCTGCAAAAGGCCTGTTTACAGTAAAAATGGCCTGATGGGAACTATACTTCCCAGGAGACCTTGTGAGCCCCAAGGTCTCCTGGTGTAAGGAATTCCATAGAAGCAGAAATAAAAGGCTCTTTGGTGTAAACCCCCCCCCAAGGCCAGGCGGCTGCCCTTCTCATCAACACCGTTGAATCCTTTACACCTGGGAACTGTAGTTCCTCAGGCGTTTTTACTGCAAACAGGCCTTTTGCAGCCTGAAAAAGTTCAAGAAAAAGGAAAGGAACGAAGGTAAGTGTGGGAAGGGGGGTGGGGGCAGTGGTGGGATCCAAAAATTTTAGTAATAGGTTCCCATGGTGGTGGGATTCAAACAATGGTGTAGCGCCAATGGGGCTGTGCGGGGCACGACAGGGGTGTGGCCAGGCATTCCGGGGGCGGGGCATTGCTGGGCAGGGCTGTGGCAAGGACGCAGCTGCTGCGCTGGTCCTTGGACGGGAAACAAATGCACGCAGGCGCAGGCTGCCATGCACGCCGGTGCACCTCCTGCTAGATTGCTTCACGTTCTGCGCACTACTGCTGAGGAGCAGAGGAGGGGCGTAACTAAGACAAAAAATCACGTGGTAAAATCACCAATTAATAACCCCCTCTCGGCACACACAAATAATTAGTAACCTACTCTCGGGAACCTGTGAGAACCTGCTGGATCCCACCTCTGGGTGGGGGGCGCTGTGGGGGGTGGGAGAAAGGGGGAGGGGCCTGGGGGCGATTTTCTGCACTCACAGGCATGCGACAGGTGGACGGCGCACCCCCCCACCCACCCCCTTGTAGCTCCACGACTGCCACTGGGTGACCTTGGGCTACTCACAGTTCTCTCTGAACTCTCTCTGCCCCACTGAATGTAGTGGGGAGAGGAAAGGAAAGGAGTTTATAAGCCACTTTGAGACTCCTTGCAGGCGTGAAAAGCAGAGTATAAATCCAAACTCTTCTACTCTTCTTTTTATTTCGTACTCTATTTTGTACAATCTCTCCTGTTCCCCCACCCTCCACAGTACAATCCATTGTTTTATTTCTGAACTACGGTCACAACCAGTTCAGTGCAGAGAAGAACACGACGGCAGTTCTGCACCTAATCCCCAGGCAAAAGCAATGCTTATCGTCCCTCATGAACAGCACACAAGGTGCTGCCTTTCAAACAGAAATTCTACTCCCTAGAGGATAAAATATAAAAATAGCTGTGTGCCACTCCACAGCCGCAGCACGGTCTCTTGAGAGGCAAAGCCGGAAGCAGCTGCTGGGTCATTCAAAAAAGAGCTGCACAATCAAGCCGCAGCCGGTCAAGAGCAAACACCACTGTGACTGGGGCTGAGCAGCAGCAGCAAACGACTCCCCACCCACCCCCCACCCCCAATTCCCTAAAATCTCCCTTTTCCTGTTCTGTTCCTGCCTCGTTCTGTTGTCTGGACTTCAGCGTATCCTGGGAGGATCTGCTAAGGAAGTTGAAGATAGGTATTGTCTCTTCCAAGAGAACAAGATCGCTTCCTATTTTTAGAGATTCCCAGAACTGTACAGCCCCTGGGGACACAGACATCTGTTTGATAAAAACAATCCATGAGCCACGCCCTATGCAAGTTTTTCCAGATGCCTGTCAAGGCCTACCATGGATCTGATTTTGCTTCTCCCCATTCATGCCCAGCCAGGGGGGCCAGCTGTCTGCTTCCTCTCACCCTCCTAACACTCCTTCTCGTGCCTGTAATTTACAATGCCCATCTCTACGGAGGTACCCACCGATAGTGGTTGGACAATAAGCAATAAGGTATTCTTGCAGTAACAAATGGTCGTGGTTTCTTTTCGTGAAGTTTGATGATGAAGTCAGAGAAATCGAGGTCCCTACAAGACAGAGATTTTGAGCCTACAGCTTTCCCCTAGAAAACTTCCTTCCTAGGAGCAACAGGATAATCTTGGAAATATACTAGACCCATGGTGGCGAACCTTTGGCACTCCAGATGTTATGGACTACAATTCCCATCAGCCCCTGCCAGGATGGCCAATTGTGGGGGCTGATGGGAATTGTAGTCCATAACATCTAGAGTGCCAAAGGTTCGCCACCACTGTACTAGACAGACACCAGCCAAGGTTCTTGCAGTGGAGATCACTATGTGCCTGTATGTGAATGCCCCCCTCATTGGGAAGGGCACTTCAGTTCCAAAGATTCAAGAGTCCTTTGTGTACCACAGTAATGCTTGAAAGGGAAGCCAGTGGCTCCTAATTCCAGAGTTACTCCTAATTTCAGAGTTAGATTTGAGCCCAGTAGCACCTAAGAAACCAACAAGATTTTGGGGTTATAAGCTTTCGGGAGTCTAAGCCACAGGTGTCAAACTTGGGGCCCTCCAGATGGTATGGACTACAGTTCCCATCATCCCCTGCCAGCATCATGCTGTAGTCCATACCATCTGGAGGGGCCCAAGTTTGACACCTATGGTCTAAGCCAGCCATTCTCAACCAGGGTTCCCTGGTACCCTGGGGTGCCGTGAGCATGTCCCAGAGGTACCGCGGCAACACTACCGCCCCCCCCCTCATTTTTGTGGTGTCTCCCACCGGCGCCAGCAAGGACATGGACCTGGCCCATGGGGATGGGCCAGCCACAAGGTCAGCAGCCCCCCCCCCCCAGTGCTACCTTTCACCCTGGGAGGGGAAGGTGGGGGGTGTGGCAAGAAGGCAATGGGAGGGGAAGGTGGAGGGTGGCGGCAGGGGTACTGTGAGATATGAAGAGTGAGGTCAAGGGTACCCTGACCTCGAAAAGGTTGGGAAACACTGGTCTAAGCTCTCTATGCCACACAAGAGGAGAGCTTTGACTCTGGAAAGCTTATACCCTTAAAATCTTGTCAGTCTCTTAAGGTGCTATCTGATGCAGGGCGGTATTCGACAAAGAGAGTTTTGATTCTCAAAAGATGACTTTCTGAAAATCTTGTTGGCTTCCATGGTTTTATTAGACTCAAATGCTGGTCTCCCACTGAAGGTCAACACAGCGAACCTCTGAAATTCTAGAGTAGGACTGAATCTTGGACCTCAGCAGCAGAGTATTACGGCCAGAGCCGATGCTGGACCAGGGATTTCTTTTCATAGCTCTCTCCTCTGCCATACTATGCTAGAATGAGCTCTGGAGTCTCCTCAAAAGATATTAAGCACTTCATTTTAGGCAAAGGACTCTCCAACGTGCCTGCTTCACAAACAATAAAAGAGAAGAGGTCAGGAATGGACAGGGGTTTCTTTTGGTAGCATTAAGGAGTGGGAGCAGAGATGAGCAACAGGGGCCCCATGCAGAACCGGGAAGAAGAAATTTGGGAGTAAGAAAAGAACAGGGACCATACGGCTCACGGCCAGAATAATATCTGAAGATACCCTCTGCTTGAGAAAGGTGCGGTTTAATGGCAAGCCAGCATGAAAATTTGGTCCCTGCTCATGCCTGTACTGGTTTTTTATTGGTTCAGTCCAATTTCTGAAATGTTTATGGGGCCACTAAGGGGAATGGATGATCTTTTTTATATATGTAAGGCATATATATTATATATATAAGGCATATATATATATATATATATATATATAGAGAGAGAGAGAGAGAGAGAGAGAGAGGACAGACAGACAGACAGACAGACAGACAGACAGATAGATAGATATAGAGATAGACATAGATAGATATATGGAGTTAGGGTGGGGGATGGTTTTTAAAGGAGATTTTATCATGTTTTTAAGATTGCTTTATGGCGTTTTTATTATTGTACCCTGCCCTGGGACTTTAGCAATGCATGGGGAATAAGTACAAAGGAAATAAATAAAAAAGGGGTAAAAGTGATAGATTTGGAAGACCCAGGTTCGATTCCCCACCTCGCCAAGAAGCTTGCTAGTTGGCCTTGGGGCAGCTGTTCTCTTTTGGTCTAACTTACCTCTCAGGTTTATTGTCAGGGTAAAATGGAGGGGGAAGGACTGAACTAAGATACCCGGAACAGTGGAAGGATGGAATAAAAATGTAGCCAATGCATAGGCATGTCGCAGGTGTACATCTCTCAGCCCTTTGATAACTTTCCATCCTGCAGCACTCTGAAGGTCTAATTGCATTTGCTCCTGCAATGAAGCTCTTCCCCCAACCCCAGCTGAATGTTACCAACTCCACATCAGAGTCACAAGCCGCCCACAATGCCTGCCACATGTTAGCTCCACTGCCGCCCAGCTGCAAGGGGTGAAGGATGCCAAACCCTCACCGGATTGGGAATTCCACAAGGGTGTCGAGCTTTTCCCGGGAGAACTTGGTATAGGAGAAGCGCTTGAGGTGAATAATCAGGGTCTCCGGCAGCGACCACAAGTCCAGCTTCTTGGTAGCCAGCTGGTGTTTTTTGCAGGTGGGGCAGTACCTGGGGGAGAGGAAAGAGCGTAACCACCAAAATAAAGTCACAGAGCCACAGGCTCTCGGCCTCTTCCTCCCGCCAGGAAGAATAGCCCCGAGTCACTCGCAGAGCTAGATTTGAGTCCAGCAGCACGTGGAGACAAACAAAAATTTCAGGGTGTAAACAGCTGGAAGTCAACGCTCCCTTCACATCTGGCAAAGAGAGAGACTGGATTCTTGAAAGCTGACACCCCAAAATCTTGGGGTCTCGAAGGTGCTAGTGGAGTTGAATCTATCTCTTCTACTGCAGATCGAAATGGCTGTCCTCCTGAAACTGAGACTCTCTGAAGACTCTCCAAGGAGTTCTGAGCCAGACATGGGTGGTAAAGAGGACAGTCCCCATGAAGATGCTGGAATTCTGTGTCAATGCACATTCGTTTTAAAAAGTCAAAGCACTGTTTTGCTGGTCAAGATGCATGTGGACAAAAAAACCCCAAGATCGGGGGTTCCCAACATGGTGCCTGTGGGCATCCCTAAGAACATAAGAGAACAGAAGAACAACCCTGCTGGATCAGACCAGAGTCCATCTAGTCCAGCTCTCTGCTACTCGCAGTGGCCCACCAGGTGCCTTTGGGAGCTCACATGTAGGATGTGAACGCAATGGCCTTCTGCGGCTGTTGCTGCTCCTGAGCACCTGGTCTGTTAAGGCATTTGCAATCTCAGATCAAAGAGGATCAAGATTGGTAGCCATAAATCGACTTCTCCTCCATAAATCTGTCCAAGCCCCTTTTAAAGCTATCCAGGTTAGTGGCCATCACCACCTCCTGTGGCAGCAGATTCCAAACACCAAACACACGTTGCGTGAAGAAGTGTTTCCTTTTATTAGTCCTAATTCTGTTGCTTGCCTATATCTTTCCCGCTTAATGTTCTTAGAAACCGGGCGACGTCAGGTGGGGCTTTTGCCCAGCAAGACTGAGAAGTAACTATGAATATTGGATTGGCTGGGTAGATTTCTTAAAATGCTGCTTTGGCAGCAGCTGCCATGTGACTGAAGGGAAGCTGCAGCAGTCATTTTGTGGCGGGGCCTGCCTCTGATGGTAGCCATTTTTTGGTTGTTCCCACCATGCTGTATTACAGTGGTGGCGAACCTATGGCACGGGTGTCAGAGGTGGCACTCAGAGTCCGCTCTCCACCTGTGGGCATCAGCCGCAGCCAAGAAACAGAGTGCGCTCCCCCCACACACACACACACACATCTAGGCTGGCCTGGGCCTCTGGGCTTGATTGTTAGCATTAAACCTAAGACCTAGGCCCCTTCCGCACACGCAAAGTAATGCGTTTTCAAACCACTTTCACAACTGTTTGCAAGTGGATTTTGCTGTTCCGCACAGCTTCAAAGAGCACTGAAAGCAGTTTGAAAGTGCATTATTTTGCATGTGCGGAATGAGCCCTAGTTTTGGGGAAGCAGTGTAGGTAACCCTGTTAAGTGCTGTTAAACCCCACTGATTTTCATGGGAAGAAAATCCTTGTGAAGAAACTCCTTTATCTGGGAGTAAGCTCAGTTGCTGGCAATGGGGTTGCTTCTGAGTAAACCTTCCTAGGGTCATGATTCACCCATGGGAAGAGTTGCACGGTTGCTTCAAAGCAAAGCCACCGACTGCCACCAAGCTTACTCCCGAGTAACACACGCCTTGGAGCAAATAGTTTTTTCTAAACTAAAACCTACATATTCAGGTTAAATTGCCGTGTTGGCACTTTGCAATAAATAAGTGGGTTTTGGGTTGCAATTTGGGCACTCGGTCTTGAAAAGGTTCGCCATCACTGCTGTATTAGAATTCCAAAAGTGCCCGCAATCTCGAAAAGGTTGGGGATTCCTGCTCTGCATCTACAACATATTTTGAGTGCTCTGAAGACTTGTTTGTTGCTTTAGGGCCGTGGTGGCGAACCTTTGGGACTCCAGATGTTATGGACTACAATTCCCATCAGCCCCTGCCAGCATGGCCAATTGGGCTGATGGGAATTGTAGTCCATAACATCTGGAGTGCCAAAGGTTTGCCACCACTGCTTTAGGGTGTGGTCAGGTTGGAGATGAAGATTGTTGGTGGAAGCAACTGTAAGGTAAGGAAGCTAGGAGGAAAAGGGCCAAGCAAAGTTGTTCACTTCTGACAAGTGAGAGACCCATCTAGAAACATTCTGCTTCTCAGACTTATTAGTGAACTGTTCCATGACCACGCCTGCAAAGATCTTTAGCTTCTCTCTCTCCATGAACAGCAAAGAGATCTAGTTATTTCCAGGGAATCTTATATCAGAGCTGGTAAACTGTGGAATATGCAAGGACAAATATTCCAAAACCAGGATCAAACCACAATTTGGAATCTCAGCTTACAAGGAAAATATACATCAGCCAACTTGGGTGTCAAGGCAAAGTATGCCTTGCAGGACAGACGGACACACACACACCCTAGAGGAAGATAAGTTAGCAAGGTAAATGAGGAAAGGAAGAGTTTACAAGGCTGATAATTACACACAAACACCCATCCCCAGCTCGTTCACATAGCAACATACCGCAGTTTGCTACTGAAGTATCCCTAACTGTCAGGAAGGAACACTCCCCAGTATCAAAATATCCATTTATGCCAGTGATGGCGAACCTTTTAGAAACTGAGTGCTGGGGGCGGAGCGAGGGGAAACTGCACCTGGGGCATGCGTGCACCCTGTGCCCCTTCCATGCCCACAGCCTGCCCTGGAATGCCCCCGGAATGTCCCGAAACACCTCCGCCCCACCCCCAGAACACCCTCGCCACACCCCTGCAGGGGCACACACCCAGTATGTCATGCACCCCTTTCCCCCTTGGTGCGATGCCACTGCCGCGTGCCCAAACTGGGGCGACAGCGTGCGTGCCCACAAAGAGGGCTCTGAGTGACACCTCTGGCACCCGTGCCATAGGTTCGCCGCCACTGTTTTATGCTTTCAGCCAGCACAATAAGTTTTTAAAAAGCCCAAAGTTATATTTTGGAATTCTACTTCTCTGGCCTGCGTAAGGTGTGGGTTGGCTCCATTTACGGGCACCCGATGGAGACTCCAGACAAGGCTGTCCAATCAGGCTGCAACCAAAGATTCTTCACCCTCCAAAGCAGATCAACTGCAATTTCTGGGTTGCAACCAAATGCAGCAGTGTGTGCAGCAGCCGCTGCTTGTCCAGGAGATGAAGAGGGGCAGCATGATTCCATTTTCTTTACCTCCTGGTTAGCTAACCACAGTTTCTCAGTTTAGCATCAGAAACACTTTACTCAAGTCTTGTTTTAAGACCCTGTAACTCCAGTTTGTTGGCTGCCCTTCTGTACCCGACCCCCTACACCCCACAGTTCTCACCAAGGATTTTCTTCCTCCAGCGTCTCCACCGTGGTGAATAGCTCAATGCATTCCTGCAGTCTCACGGGGTTCTTTTTCAACGTGTAGCCCATGCAGTCGTGTTTGACGTAGCCCTACGGAAGACACAAGCGGTCGGAGGAACTGGCTGCGGGACTCCCGCCCAAGGAAAAACCTGGGGGCGGAAAGGGGGTTGAGAGAAAGAACGCCTCGTGCACTCACCTCAGCTTCCGCCTCGTTGTAGTAGCGCTTCTTCATGTCCGAATCCCAGTCTATAGCAATGTACGGTTGGGCTGAGCAAAGGGGAGAAGTCGTAATGAGGGACAGAGCAAACCTGAGTGGCAGTGGTGTATGAGATCAAAAAACCAGGGACAGATGGTTGTTGGGAAGATGCACACTTCCTGCTAGATCCCCAACATGAGTCTTCAGGAGCTACAAAGTAATCATGTGCCCTCTAAGCGGCCAACAGGAGAAAAACGTCCTGCTCTTTTAGTAGAGGTGCAATGTGTGGAAATGGGTAACTTTTCACAGTATAGACCAGTGGTGGCGAACCTTTGGCACTCTAGATGTTATGGACTACAATTTCCATCAGCCCCTGCCAGCATAGCCAATTGGCCATGCTGGCAGGGGCTGATGGGAATTGTAGTCCATAACATCTGGAGTGCCAAAGGTTCACCACCACTGATATAGACCTCTCTCATAGAATCATAGAGTTGGAAGAGACCCCAAGGGCCATCAAGTCCAATCCCCTGCAATGCAGGAACACACCATCAAAGCACTCCCGACATATGCTGACCCAGCCTTTGTTTAAAAACCTCCAAAGAAGGAGACTCCACCGCTCTCCGAGGCAGTGAATCCCATTGTCGAACAGGCCTGGTGGTCGGGAAATTCTTCAAGTCCGAATGAAGAACTTCCTGAATGAAGAACTTCTTCGGAGAATGAAGAACTTCTCTTTCTCCAGGGAGATTCCGTGTCTCCTTCTGTCGCCACCTTCTGCCAGTGGGGGGAAAGCAGTTTAGCTTCACTTGGCGCTCTGTCCACGATCCCTTCCCCCTGAGGAATGTTTCCACTGCTCTTTTTACATCTCTGTATTTTCTCTTTATTTTCAATTGGGAGGCAGCCTGGTGAAGTGGTGAAGAGTGGTGGACTCTAATCTGGAGAACTGGGTTTGATTCCCCACACCTCCACATGAGCAGTAGACTCTTATCTGGTGAACTGGGTTTGTTCCCAACACTCCTCCACAGGAAGCCTGCTAGCCGACCTTGGGCTAGTCACAGTTCTCCCAGAAGTCTCTCATCTCCACCTACCTCACAAGGGGTCTGTTGTGGGGAGAGGAAGGGAAAGGAGTTTGTAAGCTGCCTTGAGACTCCTTACAAGAGAGAAAGGTGGGGCACGAATCTGAACTCTAAACATCCCTGAACATCTTTTGTCCTGAAAATCCTAAGCTGGTTGCGACTGGGAGGCACCGTACACACACAAACATCACACAGCAAATAGAATCCAATTACGCCTTTCTTTTGAAGGGGTAGGACAATTTCCCAAAAGCTTCTTGCCAATCCTACTGGTCCTGTAGCCAGCACAGTGCAGAAGGATGTGTAAACCAACCCCTTAGGGATTATTAAGAAAAGGGGTAGGTGGGATTTATAGTATCCCAGAGCTATAAAGGGCCAGATTAAAGTGTTCCAGAAGCAAGGAAGAAGAATGTCAAGAGCCTTGCCAACTTCTATGCAACACAAAATGCACAACTGCAACGAGGGGCAGACAGGGAATGCGGCTTCTTTCCCAAGGCACGGATGGTTGGAAACAGGAAGCAAAACAATCTGTCCGCCTGATTTCTCTCCTAACAATGTCCTACAGCTCGCAGGCCACTTGGCGCGGGGGTGTGTGTGTCATTCTTTCCACTTTTTCTGCAACTTCAAGCCCACCTAGCCAATGACTGCAAAGGTCTCTTATATATTGGAAGCAGGGCTACCCTCCATCAGGACAAGAATCCATGTAAGAATACTTTTGTATCATAAAACCTTGGCAACTCTAAAGTCCAACCAATTAGTAAATCTGAGCTATAGACACATGACGAGAGCAAAAGGGGGGAGGATCAAATTTCTCCCATATTAGCTCTTTACGAAATTCCTGATCTGAAAACTATTCATAGATGGGAGGCTAGCAAAATTTGTGACTGGCTCTATAGTAGAGATGCTGGTCTGATCCAGCTGGCTTGTTCTTATGTTCTTATGCTCTACAAGACAAACAACTTGCTTCCATTCAGAAATACTCCCCATGGTTCTCCTGCGTCAAAAAGAACAAATGTTATGCACAATCTCTCACAAAACTCAAGGAAGCACACCTAAGGAAATCATTCACTTCCCTGAGATGCCAGACGTTTAAATCAGAACAATTACTGGGGAGATATGCTAAAACACCAAAAGAGCTACATGTGTGCAGATGTAGTTTAAATCAGAGTGACGACATAATACACTACACACTTCATTGCCCTTTTTACTCTGCTCTCCGCAACAAATATATCAATGATATAGTGAGGAAGAGAAAGTTTGCTTTCTGATGGCGGACGTGTATGCTGAGGTTACATTCAAAGAAGCGATATTCATGTTTTTAGCAGCGAAAATCAGAGAACATTTAACTGATGTTCAAAACATACAAGCTAAGTTGTAATAAAGGTGGTTAGAAAACCTTTATAATTACAATCAGTTCCTGCTATGAGTAAATATATGATACTTGCTTCGGTAACTTAACACTATTAGAACTGTAATGCTTCTACACTCTAAAGCAGGGGTAGGGAACCTGCGGCTCTCCAGATGTTCAGGAACTACAATTCCCCATGCTGGTAGGGGCTGATGGAAATTGTAGTTCCTGAACATCTGGAGAGCCGCAGGTTCCCTACCCCTGCTCTAAAGCTTTGAAAAAATCCTCACAATGTGTTTTATATTTTTGTAAACTGTGGGGAGTAGGGCTTTGGTTGAAGTATCTGCTTATATGTGTATGGCCTGTGGCTAATAAACATTGAATTAAGACTGCAAAGGTCTCTCTCTTCGCTAGACCAGAAAGAGCCTCCAGACAACACGCACAGGGTTGAATCTGTCAGGGAGAAGGCATTAGCACTACAGATCTGTGGGATTTAACCCTCAGGGTAGGGGAACACCAAGAGATATTATAGAGCAGGGTTCTGAGCCTGCCAGCTCAGACTGAGCCATCAGCCCCTCCCAGCATGGCCATGATGGTAGGGGCTGATGGAAATTGTAGTCCATAAACATCTGGAGAGCCACAGGTTGCAGACCCGTTATAGAGTGACTAAATCAGCGTGCAAAAGTAAACACCTAAAAACGCAAGTAGCGTATAACAAATTCCACATTGTAGCAAACTGATAACCCCACCCGCAATACAATGCACTCAACCACACCTTTGCATAGAAAGTTCCACCCAAACACTTACTGATTGGTTCCCCACTTTGGGACATGGACAATATATTAACACTCTCTTCTCACTAGACACAGTGTGTAACAGACTTCTCTCTGTCATACACCTCTGAAGATGCCAGCCACAGATGCAGGCAAAACGTTAGGAACAAGACTACGGCCACACACCCCGGAAAACCCACCACAACCAGCTGAATCCAGCCGTGAAAGCCTTCGACTCACTTTTGATCTTTAGGAGACAGCTGGAGAGGGTTTTATTTAGGACTGCATTTGATTGATTTAATTTTTTTATTTGTTGGCAGTCCTAATGATGATTCTAAATTGTGGTCTTTCGTGCGTGTGTGTGTTTGATGTAATTCTTGTTTTGTTCACAAGGTAAACCGCCTTCAGTTTTGCAAGGTAGAACAGCGGCTAAACAACATATTAAATAAATCACTAACACTAGAGCAGAGGTCTGCAACCTGCGGCTCTCCAGATGTTCATGGACTACAAATCCCATCAGCCCCTGCCAGTTGGCCATGCTGGCAGGGGCTGATGGGATTTGTAGTCCATGGACATCTGGAGAGCCGCAGGTTGCAGACCCCTTGACTAGAGCTAATCCCAGGGTACCCTCACCTTTGCCCCACCCCACAAAAAATGCCAAGACACTCCCTCAATGCCTCCGTGGCAAAGGTCACATCATTACCCTCAATCCCAGCGGAACAGAAGGGAATGTGCCAGAAAGATGGGACTCACAGTTAAAGGAGACAGCACTGCCCTCATCCTGGCTGGCCATCCGGTCACTGGTGCCGTTTGAGTTGACCGGCTGGAGGGTGAACAGCAGTTTTCGTCGCCGCAGCAGGCAACACTTGCGCTTGGGCTGGATGGCTGTAGGAGGACTGGGGCTGGAAGAGGGGGCCCGGGGGGAGTGCGCTGGATGGTGCAGGGGCGGACTGGGGCTCTGCCTCCCCTGCATGCCGGCTCCATCCTCCCCTACGGAGGCATCTGAGGGGTTTTCCTCTGTTTCCGAGCTGGGTTCCTGGCTAGTGGAGCCTTCCGCTGTCGTCGCCTCCTCCTCTTCCTCCTCGCCTGAACCTCGGGAAAGAGCAGATGGCAGCTGTAGAGGGACGCTACATATACATACATACGCCTTTATTGGCATCGTCAGAAAGAGTTACATAAATCAGGAACAACTGCATGAATACATAACAGATAAAAGGCCCCACGGGGAGCACAACAAATACATTCTACTGGGAACTCTCAGCTATCTCCGCAATGAAATTGGCGACCTCTTCACAAAGACCGGGGTCCGAGTTGTTTAACAATAGAGATAACCTAGTCAGATCAGGCAGCCCAGATTGGAAGAAAAAAATGTAAGTTGGTATATTTAGATCTGACGTTATCGAATCTGGTGCAGTGCAAGAGTTGGTGAGTCAGGGTTTCAACCACTTTAAGTTTGCAACTGCATAACCTTGCGGATTTATCTAAATTGCTGAACCTACCCTTTAATAGGGCAGAGGGCATAACATTAAAACGCGCAATGGTAACGGTTCTCCTTGCGCGTGGGTTCGTTAAGGTATGGAGGCAATAGGCCATACGTCTCTGCTCAAATGGAATTAGGAGTTGTGTTGGAGAGCAGATTCGTTTGGCTGCTAGAAGCAAATTTGCAAATTCTAGATCTAAAAGCCGATCTCTGAGCCTATTGTACGCTTCTGAATAGGACATTAGGTAGAGTGATTCAATAGGCAGGCCGATGAGTAGAGGGACACTTATAATCCATCCCCATAGACCAGGAGTCTGCAATCTGCGGCTCCCCAGATGTTCATGGACTACAAATCCCAATTGGCCATGCTGGCAGGGACTGATGGGAATTGTAGCCCATGAACATCTGGAGAGCCACAGGTTGCAGACCCCTGCCATAGAAACAAGCATATAAATGAGGAAAAAGATGCTCACCTTCACTTAGCCCGTTGGGCCTCTTGCTGTAGAGGTCCTCTTCCTCACTCTGATCCTCCTCCTCCTCCTCTTCTTCCTCAGAGTCTGGTCGAGTTACGTAGCGGCTGGAAAGAGAGGCAGGTCATACCTCCAATCTGGCAAAGGCGACCACCCTGTTGTCATCCCTGTTATTTATGGTGGCAACAAAGGCTCCCATTTCTTGCAGCAATCAGCTGCAGCTTCATGGAATCATCGAATCATAGAGTTGGAAGAGACCCCGAGGGCCATCAAGTCCAACCCCCTGCAATGCAGGGACACACAATCAAAGCACTCCAAACAGATGGCCATCGAGCCTCTGTTTAAAAACCTCCAAAGAAGGAAATTCCACCTCACTTCTACGTAGTGCATTCCACCGTCGAACAGGTCAGGAAGTTTTTCCTGATGTTTAGGTGGAATCTCTTCTCCTTCACCTTGAATCCATTACTCCGTGTCCTAGTCTCTGAGGCAGCAGAAAACAAGCCTGCTCCCTCTTCGAAATGGCATCCCTTCAAATATTTAAACATGGCTATCATGTCCCCCCTTAACCTACGCTTCTCCAGACTAAACGTCCCCAGCTACCTAAGCCTCTCTTCGTAGGGCATGGACTCCAGACCCTTTACCCGTGGTGGGATCCAAAAATTTTAGTAACAGGTTCCCATGGTGGTGGGATTCAAACTGTGGCGTAGCGCCAATGGGGCTGGGCGGGGCACGACAGGGGCGTGGCCAGGCATTCCGGGTGGAGCATTCCTGGGTGGGGCTATGGCAAGGATGCAGCCGCTGCGCCGGTCCTTGGGCAGGAAACAAATGCACGCAGGCGCAGGCTGCCACGCACGCCGGTGCACCTCCTGCTAGACGGCTTCAAGTGCTGCACACTACTGCTGAGAGGAGGGGCATAACTAAGGCAAAAATCACGTGGCAAAATCACCAATTAGTAACCCCCTCTCGGCACACACAAATAATTAGTAACCTACTCTCGGGAACCTGTGAGAACCTGCTGGATCCCACCTCTGCGCCTTTACCATTTTGGTTGCCCTCCTCTGGACCCGCTCCAGTCAGTCAATATTAAGATGGCGTCCGTGTCGGAGCCCAGCAGCGGAGCTCCGCTATTAACAGGATTTTAATAATCTCCTTTAATAATCTCCTCCGGATTTCTAACCTGGGAGAGTTTGGTCTAACCACCATATGGTGTTACCCCACGGAAATTTGAGTGAGGACGCAGCATTAGAAGCCATAACACGACGAAAACGCTGTTATATACCATAGGACTATGAGGTACTTATCTCCTACCGTGTCTTCTGTTTTTCGCCTGCTGACTCTCGTGCCTGTCCGTGGCAGCTGGGCGTCCACCATTAAGGCGCCGTCACGGGAGACTGTGAGTGTAACGGGGGCGTCGGTGGCAGAGACCCCCCAACCTCAAATTTGGTCCTTAGAGCCCCTAGGGAGGGTGCAACAGACACACGAGAAGCCAGACCCGGCCGCGGAGCCAACTGAAGGCCCGGCCGTGGAGCCAGCCGCGGGGCTGGTCAGCGGGCTGTGCCGCTGAGCCAACTGAAGGGCTGCCATGAGCCAGCCGCAGAGCCAACTGAGGGGCCGATCGCGGAGTGGGCCGAGGAGCCGGCCGCGGAGCGGGCCGAGGAGCCGGCTGCGGAGCTGGCCAAGGAGCTGGCGAGGGGCCGACCGCCGAGCCGCCGAGCCGCCAGAGCCAGCTAAGAAGTCGGGCCGCGGAAGCCAACCGCGACAGCACCGAGGAGCCGGCGCGGAGCCGCCGCAGGCCAAGAGCTAGCTGTAGAGCCAGCCGCGAGCCGCTGCGGAGTCGACTATGAGCCGGGCCGGAGAGGCAGTCGTGCCGCCGGTGACCCATCGCGAGCCGGGCCGAGCCGGTCGAGGAACCGGCCACAGAGCTGAAATCCGGGGTAGTAGTGACGGAGACCCCCTTGCTCCAAGCCCGGCCCCCAGAATGGTTGATTGTGCCACCTAGGCCTGATTGGGAGAACGAGGCCCCGCGAGTCACAGAACACGGGATTAGCAGCTTTTTTACAACTCAACACTGCTGCTGCCTTTTTAGTTTTTTAAAGATCCAGCTGATTGTAGACGGAGAACCTGGGGTAGGAACCGGCACCTTTGAGACCAAGGAGGAGAGACCAGTGGCAGTGGTCCTCCAACTGCTGTGCTGTTTGTCCTACCATTTGTTCATCATTGCCATCAACCCTCTTTCCTTGTTCCTATGTAATCTCTGGAGTTTAAGATCAACACAGGAACCTTGCCTAGGTGGTGTGAGCCCTGGGCCTGGACTTCCCTGTAGCGACTATAATTTTATGTCTATTAGTGGCCACCAGAGGGCGCAAGGACAGAGGAGTGGTCCCGTACTCAGCCTTGAACAGTGTTTCAGTGGCAGCACCTGGTTAAAATTGTTTCCCAGTGGAGCCTGGCCATTGTTACCATCCTTGAGGACACATATGACTCCCGTTGGTGTGAGCAACGGGAAGTTATTCTAGTTATACTTATTAAGGTCTTCATGCTGATTGTATTTTTAACACCTCAAACTCTGATTTATTCTGTAATGGTACTGTTAATAGATAGTTACCATAGGCTTTGGGAATTAGTTAGTATGATTTAGTGTGTGTTGGTTGTATTGTTGTGATCTAAATTAATTGCTGTAGATCTGTTGTGTTAGGTTAATTAGATAGGCCTAGTTAGCGGCGAGCCCGAGCCCACTGTAGTGGGGAGCTCTCGCCAGGAAGTTAGATTGGATTAGGGACGGTAGGGAAATGGGGGAGCCACCCATGGGTCTTGGGATCCCAGTGCTAATGGGACGGTAGACGGTAGACGGTGGCCATATGAGAGAAGATGGGTGAGATGCAGAAAATATGCTCGCCCATCTTCTGACCTCCGATCTATCCCGAGGAACGTAGGTGGTAGGGCTCAGGGCTACTCTGCTTCGTCACTGGTGTTGATAAATGCCAGGTCCATAAATAATAAGATCAGCTGTTCTTGAGGATATCTCAAGACCAACAGATGGACCTGGCTTGTATCACCGGAGACTCCAGGCGAGAAGGGGAGACCGTCAGCCTTAGGCGCAGGTCTCCCCACCAGGTTTCGATGTCTCCACCGGGTCACCTAACACAGGGCCATGTGGCAATGTTCATCCAAGATACTATCCCCTTTAGGGCTATCCCTGTCCCAGAGATCATAGGTCTGGAATGTGTTGGCCTGGAGTGGATGGCCTCGGAGAGGTTGGCGGTCCTCCTGGTGTACCAGTCAGCCCTAGCGACCGGGCGGCCTGCTGCAGCAGCTAGAGGTGGTGGCTGACTGGGCGCTATGGGTTCCCCAGACTTATTGTCTTTGGGTGACTTCGCTAACGCCCATGTCGACACCGCCTCGCGGTGTGGTGGCTGCTTGGACCTGGTTTCATCCATGGCGCACGCTGGGCCTCTCCTTGGTAAGTTCTGGCCCCACTCATGAGGCTGGGCATACACTTGACTTGGTCTTTGGGTCAGGAATTGATATGGTCATATCCTCTACCGACAGAGTGCCATGGTCTGACCATTATGCCCTGAAGGTTCAGGTGGACGTGTCAAGATCATCCTCAGCCCAGGGCTTAATTTGGGCAGATTTATGTCCACTGCGGAGACTTATGGATCCTTCTGGATTCCTGAATGCTCTGCGGGACCCTGAACTCCACCGCACCCTCGATGAGCAGGTGGAAGACTGGAATTCCCGCCTTTCTGATGCCATCGAGGTTGTTGCTCCCCGGCACCCTCTAAGCTTCGGTCAAGGCTGGCTCCTTGGTATACTGAGGAGCTACGCTTGCATGAAACGGGAGCTCAGGCGGCTAGAGCAAGTGTGGAGGAAATCTGACGAGGCTCTTGCGCCAACATCTTATAGGGCGTTTATGAAGGCCTATGAGATGGCAACAAAGGAGGCTAAGAGGATGTTCTTCTCCTCCTCTCTTGCATCTGCTAGCTCTCACCAGCACAATTATTTCGCATTATTCGTCGCTTACAATTCATTGTCTGAGGGTACTACAAATCATCAATTGGCTATTAGCTGTGAGGCATTCATGAGCTTTTTTGCAGATAAAGGCGTCGCCCTCGGCCAGGACCTTCCCTCTCCACCTTAGAGACAATAAGTGAACTGGAGGCTCCCTTGCCGCCTTTCTGGCCCTTGTTTGGCCCAGTTTTCCTGCTCTCTGAAGTCCGCTGTTGACAGGGTCCTGGCTGCTGTTAGACCTACTACCTGTCCTCTGGATCCAGCCCCTCCTGGCTCATTAAAGCATGCCGGGCGGAGTTACCACCCCACCTGTTGAATATCATCAATAGCTCCCTTTGAGCAAGGAGTTTTTCCGGTGGGTTGAAGGAGGCAGTGGTCCCACTCTTGAAAAGACCATCGTTAGATCCTGGTGGGATCTGGCCAATTACCGCCTAAGAATCTTTCATTTCTCTGGGGAAGGTAATTGAGAGAAGTGGTGTTGAGCAGCTTCAGGGCTTCCTGGAGGACACATTGGCTTTTGATCCTTCCAGTCCGCTTCCGTGCTGGACATGGGACGGAAGACCGTTCTTGTCGCCGCCACAGACACGCCCGTAGATGCAACTAGACCGAGGCGGATCGGCGCTGCTGGTGTTGTTAGATCTCACCGCGAGCGTTTGACGCGGGTCGCACACGCACCTTTTTGACCCACCGCCTGGCGCTTCCGGGGAGTGCGAGGCACTGTCCTTCAGTGGATTGCTTCATTTCTCGGGACCCGGTCTCAGCAAGTGTGGTGCGGGACCAGGCCTCGAAGTGCCCACTTCAGTGTGGTGTACCTCAGGGAGCGCTGTTGTCCCCGCTATTATTTAACATCTATATGCGACCCCTTGCTCAGTTGGTACAGAGCTTTGGGCTGATCTGTCATCAATACGCTGATGACACTCAGCTCATTCTGTTGATGGAGAGGGGGACGGCCATCGCCCCTGCGGCTCTCCAGCATTGTTTGGAGGCGGTTGCTGGTTGGTTGAAGCAGAGCAGGCTAAAACTGAATCCATCGAAGACGGAGATCCTTTGGCTGGGTCAGGAGGGTGGGGTTGGGGATCTCCAGCCGCCGGTGTGGGAGGGGGCTACATTGGCACCGGCCCCCCTCCGTTCGTAACCTGGGGGTCCACCTGGATTCGTCTCTTTCAATGGAGACCCAGGTGGCCCATGTAACCCGGGTTGCTTCCATCTCCGCCAGGCCCAGCGACTGGCCCCTTCCTCTCCCCAAACCGATCTGGCTACTGTGATCCACGCAACGTCACCTCCAGGCTAGGATTATTGCAACTTCGCTCTCACGCAGGCCTTCCTTTGCGTCTAATTCGAAACTAAAACTGGTCCAGAATGCGCGCCCGTCTGCTCACAGGGGTGCCGGGCAGAGACCATATTTCACCTGTAAGGCGCTTGCCTGCACTGGTTACCAGTTGAATTCGAATCATTTTCAAGGTGCTGGTATTGACCTTTAAGGCCTTGGCGCTGCCTGGGACCTCCATACCTACGGACCGCTTTGCCTCATATAAACCAAATCGCCTCTCTGCTCGCAGAGCTGACCTACTGGCATCCCTGGCCCTTTAATGATGCGACGGGTTTTCCACCCGCCAGAGCCTTTACAGCTCTGGCCCTGCCTGGTGTGGAACACTCTGCTCTCCACATTGGCCCCGCGGATCTTAACGATTCTCGCAGGGCCTGCCAGACGGAGTTGTTCCGGCCAAGCTTTGGGAGGCCCGATGGCTAATGGCCTCTTATGTCATCTATGGACCCTGCCGCCCTTTCCCCTCCTCCTTCCTCTAAGGGGATTCAGTGATTGGACGCCATCGATATATTTGATGTTGGAATGCTGCATTTATTTTAATGGGGTTGGTTTTAACAATATAGAGCCATTATTTAATGTTTATTTATATTCGATACTGTGGATTTTACTGTGCTCTATCTATTGTCTGTTCACCCCCCTGAGCCCCTCGGGGGAGGGCGGTTTATAAATACAACAATAAATAAATAAATAAATAAATAAATAAATAAATAAATAAATAAATAAATAAATAAATATGCCTCCCGAACTGCGGTGCCCAGAACTGTACACAATATTCCAGGTGAGGTCTAACCAATGCAGAATACAGAGGTACAATTACATCCCTCGATCTTGACACTATACTCCTATTGATACAACCCAGAATCGCATTGCCTTTCTTGGCCGCTGCATCACACTTCTGACTCATATTTAGTTTATGGTCTACTAAGAAGAGAAGAAGAGTTTTGGATTTATATCCCCCCTTTCTCTCCTGCAGGAGACTCAAAGGAGACTTACAATCTCCTTGCCATTTCCCCCCTCACAACAAACACCCTGTGAGGTAGGTGGGGCTGAGAGAGCTCCAAGAAGCTGTGACTAGCCCAAGGTCACCCAGCTGGCGTGTGTGGGACTGCACAGGCTAATCTGAATTCCCCAGATAAGCCTCCACAGCTCAGGCGGCAGAGCGAGGAATCAAACCCGGTTCCTCCAGATTAGAATGCACCTGCTCTTAACCACTATGCCACTGCTGCAGAGGAGAGATTCAAACATGGGTCTCCCAGATCCCAGTCTGCCTCTCCAGCCACAGATGCGCAAAAAGCCTGCTTTTCCTTTTTTTTAGATTGAGTCACCTTCTTCCACCCCCTAGATCAGTGGTGGCAAACCTTTGGCACTCCAGATGTTATGGACTACAATTCCCATCAGCCCCTCCCAGCATGGCCAATTGGCCATGCTGGGAGGGGTTGATGGGAATTGTAGTCCATAACATCTGGAGTGCCAAAGGTTTGCCACCACGGCCCTAGATTGTCAGATCTTAGAACCTAAGCAGAGTGAGCGTTTGGATGGGAGACCACCAAGAAAGTCCTGGGTCACAACCACAAGGCAGGCACAACAGTTATAACAAAGATGGGGAACTGGGTTATGATAGTGACTCTCTGAACATGCTAACACTTACTGAGACATTTGCCCTCATCAAAGAGCGGCTACTAGCAACGGATTACCAACAACTGCAGAGCTTGGTCAACAAATCGTGCTCGCCAACCAACGTGGCAATTCCATTTGTGCAGGGAAACCCGGCCTACTATATTGCGGCACTTACCAACCCTATATATAGGAGAGCCTACATGCTGGCTAGATTTAACATTATGCCATCCCCGCTCCATAGAGGAAGACTCAAGGGTCTACCAAACGATAAGAGGCTGTGCCCCTGCAGTCCAGGGCAGCTGGATTCCATTCCGCACATTCTCCTCCACTGCCCACTTTACCAGAATCTAAGATCCAGCTTATTATTACAGGTCATTGACTCTATGAAAACCCCTACAGAGCTTGATAAAGTAAATATGCTCTTAAACTGTAATGATCTTGACTATTGTCTGCAGTGGCAAAGTTTCTGGCTGAGGTTTGCGAACCGAGCTTATGATCCAGTGTGAAGTGTTATCTTGTAGGCGCAGAAGGCATAAGAGGAATATACTCTGAAAAAGCAAAGGTTTTCTTTTTGCCCCCCATTACTTTCTTTCTGTAATGGGCAGTTGGCAACCATGATGCAGCTGAACAAAGAAAAATGCAAGCTTGAAAATCTATCCTTTTTCTGTTACTAGGCAAGCTTGATAGCCCAGCAGAATGCCCCTTGTTCAGAGTTATACAGAATGTGCAAATTCAACTGTTTTTAAGGTCTTACTGCTCCCAGACAGATACCTTGGATTTGCCCTTCTTCTAGTGACAGAAGAGAGAAACATGAAAATGTTTAGGCTCTTTGTCTAAGGAGAAGGGCAACAAAAGACAATATAGATTAGAAAGAAATAGGGCCCTAGTTCATCTTGCGTCAAAGAACCAGGTGCTGACATCTTCCAATAAGGGTCTTGAACAACTCCAAATGTTTTGGGGAAAGGGAAAATCTCCATCTTTCTTTATGATTGATTGATGATGATGAACTTTGGGGTGTATTCTTTTTACTGCTATTCTGATGTAACCTATAAAAGTAAGAGACAGCAGCCATTTCAACGTGGCTCCCCTGATGCTGTTTTGCCCGTCTGTTGGCGTGAATAAAATATTTATCTGATTTTATTCCTTTGTCGGCTTAAGCTTTTTGGCTTAAATATTTTGAACCCGTTACCATGCTGTAACAATCTTGAAATTTTAACTGTATTTATATTGTGTGTTCTGTATGCCGATAAAGGCTTGTTGAAATTGATTAACCACGAGGCAGGCGATGGCAAAGCGCCTTTTTGGATTTTCCCTACCAGGGGCTGATGGGAGTCGTAGTCCATGAACATCCGGGGGACCAGAGTTTGACACCCCTGCCCTGGAGATCACCATAAGGCGGCTGTGGCTTGATGCCCCTTTTTTTATCACCATCACCTTTTTCTCCCTTGAGAAAACCAGAACGAGACACAACCTGGGCACTGCTGCCAACCTTCCTAGATCCGGGCACATCCTTCTCGTTGCCCGTGACTTGCGGGCGGAAGATGAGCACTTTGGGTGGAAAGACAAGCATGATCCTTCTTTGCAGCAGGTGGACGGGAAAACAGAGGCAGCAGTGCAAGGGCGGAGAAAGTTTTGGGCCGGACAGGGAGCAGCAAACGCAAGCCACTCACGAGAGCCGATGCAGCAGGAGGTGGTAAAGGGAATCCCAAGAGAGCTGATCCCGAGGCACAGAGACCAGGAGCGGGTGGCCGAACAGCATCACTCCATAGTAGGTATCGCTGTACTCACGACTGTGGGTGCGCTCTCGCAGATACACAGGCAAGACTACTGCATCTGCCGTGGCCGGGTCCTCCTGCGGGGAGACTGATACTTCATATCTGGAGGGAGAAAGCAAGACGGGCCGTTTACATGAAAGCTGAATTAAAGCTGAATTAAATTCATCGCCACCGAAGAAGAAGAAGAAGAAGAAGAAGAAGAAGAAGAAGAAGAAGAAGAAGAAGAAGAAGAAGAAGAAGAAGAAGAAGAAGAAGAAGAAGAAGAAGAAGAAGAAGAAGAAGAAGAAGAAGAAGAAGAAGAAGAAGAAGAAGAAGAAGAAGAAGAAGAAGAAGAAGAAGAACAAAGAACAAAGAAGAAGAAGAAGAGGAGGAGGAGGAGGAGTAGTTTGGATTTATATCCCCCTTTCTCTCCTGTAGGAGACTCAAAGGGGCTTACAATCTCCTTACCCTTTCCCCCTCACAACAAACACCCTGTGAGGCGGGTTGGGGCTGAGAGAGCTCCAAAAAGCTGTGACTAGTCCAAGGTCACCCAGCTGTCGTGTGTGGGAGTGTACAGGCTAATCTGAATTCTCCAGATAAGCCTCCACAGCTCAGGTGGCAGAGCAGGGAATCAAACCGGTTCCTCCAGATTAGAACGCACCTGCTCTTAACCACTACACTACTGCTGCTCCACTCATCCACCACTCACGCAGAGTAAGAAATCAAATCCGGTTCTCCAAATTAGAGTCCACCTTATCTTAACCACCACGCCACGTGGTTCCCGTCCCATTAGACTTTCACAGTGATCCACCTTTCTGCTGCCATCTCAAACTCACATGAAAATATCGTCCCGGTCCAGAATGCAGCTCAGGGATTCTTCCATCTGATAGATCTTGTAGAAACGATGACTGAATACATCCGCCACCATCATCTGGGAAGGGAGAGAGCAGGTGGTAATGGAGGAAAGGAACAGGTGATACCAGCTTAGGAGCACCAGACCGCTCTTCCCTCTCCCTCCCAGACTCACCCGCTCAGCTGGCACACCTGTGTGCTCGGATAAGGTGCGGCAGAGGTCTAGCACTTTCCCAGCTTTTGGGACAATCAGTCTGTGCTGTTAAAAAAAAAGGAGGGGGGGGGAGGTAAACCTATCACAACTCTGACCTGGATAGTCCCAGGCAAGTCTGATCTCATCAGTTCTCGGAAGCTAAGCAGGGGCCGGCCCTGGTTCATACTTGGATGGGAGACGACCAAGGAAGTCCAAGGTTGCTATGAAGAGACAGGCAATGGCAACCCACCTCTGTGCATCTCCCCCTTGGAAACCCTATGGCACAGGTGTCAAACTTGCAGCCCTCCAGATGTTCATGAACTACAATTCCCATCAGCCCTTGGAAGGGGCTGGTGGGAATTGTAGTTCGTGAACATCTGGAGGGCCACGAGTTTGACACCCCGGCATGGATTTGCTGGAAGTCAGTTGCTACTTGATGACAAGCAGGGAAAAAAAGAAACGGGAGATCAAAGATGTCTCTGTCAACCCAACACAGCCCTAACCTGAATAGGCCAGGCTAGCCTGATCTCATCAGGCCTTGGAAGCTAAGTAGGGTTGGCCATGGTTAGTTCTTAGATGGGAGACCACCAAGGAAGTCCACAATCGCTAAGCAAAGGCAGGCACCGGAAAACTATCTCTGTTCATCCCCTGCCTTGGAAATCCAACAGGGTCGCCATATGTCAGCTGTGACTTGATAGCACTTTCCACCATGAGACTGGGCATAGTGCAGGCAGGAACAATGTTTACACTGGGCTATCTACATTAGAGTGTCTGTGATAGCAGGGGAGAGGCAGCTGTATATACTTGTAAGACACTTATGCAACCCAACACCAGATGTTGCGCTTCCAACTAAGCCTCTTTTTTTGTTGGATCAGTAACACAGGAGTGGATTATGGACACAGACTGATGCCATGAGGAAGCCATGACTAGGTGTGGTAAGAAAGGAGCAACGTGATGGCAAAAAGGACATCAGAATTAATATATCTCACATAACTCTATGGATAGCCTTGAAATAGCCTGGATAGCCTTGAAAACTCCATGGGGGTCACCAGAAGTCAGCTGTGAATTGACAGCAAAGAACACACACACACACAGCTAAACTCCAGACCAAAGTCAACTTATCAATGAAACGGACTCCATCTCTGGAAACTGCCCCGGGGACAACCAACCTTCAGCATCTTTGCCCTCTTCTGCCAATCAGTTCTGCCATAGTCCCATTCATTCTGCCTTTAGTCCCATTCATTCTGCCATAGTCCCATTCATTCTGCCATAGTCCCATTCATTCTGCTTCCTCCCCACCCCAAAGAGCTAGAAGTTACACTGCAAGGCTCAGAGCACCGTCCAACCTCAGAAGAAGCCCCGTCTTTCTTTCCCACAGTGACAAGTCTGGTCAAATCAGCCTCCCTTAACCCCCGAGAGCCTGCCCAGCTGGCACCTGCTCAGGTTTCTTGCAGGGGTCCATGTAGATGAAGAAAATCTCCATGACTCGCTCTTTGCTGACAGGCAGGGGGACGCTGAGGTAGCAGAAAGGGTCGAAGGTCACGGAAACTTTGCCACATTCCGGGCACACCAGGGTTGACTTGAAGAGCCCGTGGAAGATGTCGACAATGATGGAGTCGTTGCGGCGTTTGTGGTTGTGCCACGCCTCCTCTGCTACTTCCTGGAGAGAAAGGAAGAGCAGGAGGAGGTGAGTTTCTCCCCCCTCCTCCTCCATGCCTTCGGGTGACCTAATCGGGGTGGGAAATTTCTGGAGATGTGAAATCAGTGCTTGGAGAGGGAGCTCGGTTGGATTGGAATGCCATGGAGTCAGCTGTCTAAAGCAGGGGTCTGCAGCCTGCGGCTCTCCAGATGTTCATGGACTACAATTCCCATCAGCCCCTGCCAGCATGGCCAATTGTAGTTCATGAACATCTGGAGAGCCGCAGGTTGCAGACCCCTGGTCTAAAGCCACCATTTCCGCTATGAGGCCCTAATGCTGTTGTTCAGCCATAACTCCGGGATAATTCCAGCCCCCACCGAGAGGTTGATAACCCTACTGTTATACTTAATGGCTGCAGCACCTGGCTGAACAAGGAAAGCAGCCTCTCCCCTTTTCCCTGTTTATCCTGTCCTTGTTTCACCTTCCACAGCTGATATACGTTTTTGCCCGAAGGAATGTTTTAGTTCCCTCTTAAATTTACTGAAATGACTGAGTTAATAGATAGTTTTAACACTGGTAGATGTTTTATTTGTTGTACTTTCAGCCAAAAGCAGAGGGATGGTCTATTAAGTCCAATATATTTTTTAAAAAACCCTTTTTTGAAGACATCTAGGCACTGTTTCAAAGCGGACACGCAATGCTTCCTTTTGCCTCCCCACCCACTTATCTTTACATTCTTCAAAGCCTGAGGTCAATGATTCAGAGCAGCTCTTGCAAGCTAGTAGAGGGTGGGAAAAACCCCATGGAAGGGGGAAAGGAATGGGGGTTGCCAAAATCATTAGCGCTCCCACAAGATGGTTTGATGACAATGGAAAGCTCAACACTCAACACAGTCCAGTGAACCAGAGGACTTGGCAAAGCGCAAGAATGCCTTTCAGAAGTACCTACTACGCACAGGTGTCAAACTCGCGGCCCTCCAGATGTTATGGACTACAGTTCCCATCATCCTCAACACAGTCCAGTGAACCAGAGGACTTGGCAAAGCACAAGAATGCCTTTCAGAAGTACCTACTACGCACAGGTGTCAAACTCGCGGCCTTCCAGATGCCATGGACTACAGTTTCCATCATCCCCTGCCAGCATGATGCTAGCAGGGGATGATGGGAACTGTAGTCCATAACATCTGGAGGGCCGCGAGTTTGACACCGATGGTTGATGGCTCTTTTTTTTCCCCATATGTGCTGGACAAAACAGACAAAATTGTTTTGGAATACGATTTTAAAAGAAATGCAAAAGATTATGAAAATTACAATAGAAAGGAAACCTGAGGCATTTTTGTTGGGGCTGATGGGGGAGGGTATTCCTAATCAACACAGAACACTTTTAATGTATACGACAACTGCAGCGAGGATTTTATATGCGTACAAATGGAGAGAGAACAAAATTCCAACAAAACAAGACTGGATTTTGGAAGTCACAGTATATGCAGAGATGGCAAGACTGACGACATTTATAAGAGTCAAGAATATGGACAGCTTCTGTAAAGATTGGAATTCCTTTGCGGACTACTTACTGAAAACATGTACAAATAGAGAAAAAACGGCAGGATTCGAGACTTAAATGAAAACAGGTGTATTGGACTAGTTTTATAAGAAGGACTAAAAGTGAAAAGCAGATATTAATTATAAGCATGAAACTAGATTCGCATTTGCACAGTGAGGTAGCTGGATGCACCATATATATGTGCATATGTTAACAGATAAATTTATTTCAAATTAAGTATAAATATCATTTCAATAACCTGATTAGAGTAAGAACTTCTCGAACTATTATAACATTGCTTTATGCACACAAAAAATATGCATCTATCTATTAATTCCTTTAAATGTAATCAGTGATAATGTAGCAAGAAATTACTAGATTGTTTAATGATTAATGATTAAGGGTTAGGGCAGTGGTTTTCAACCTTCCTAATGCTGCGACCCTTTAATACAGTTCCTCAGGTTGTGGTGACCCCCAACCCTAACATTTATCCATTTTACAGATGGAGAACACTGATGCAGAGAGTCTTAGAAGACCCCTGTGAAATGGTTGTTCGACCTCCAAAGGGGTCCCGACCCCCAGGTATACTGTTCCATTCAGTAGTATACTGAATAGAATAGCAAATGTTAGTATAGCAAATACTAGTATACTCCTAGTACAGCCAATGTTGATTCATTTCACAAGATCATAAATGCAGATCCACTCTACTCACGTTTAAAATGTATTATCATTCTTCTTATTGCTACCCGTTTCCCCGAAAATAAGACAGTGTCTTATATTAATTTTTGCTCCCAAAAATGTGCTATGTCTTATTTTCAGGGGATGTCTTATTTTTCCGCTCCACAGCTGCATGCTGTGGTCGACAGGCAAGCTTCCAAACAAAAACTTTGCTACATCTTACTTTCGGGGGATGTTTTGTATTTAGCACTTCAGCAAAACCTCTACTACGTCTTATTCTCAGGGAAACAGGGTATTACTGTTAATTTCCTTTTCTCATAGTCTTTTGCTCGATTACATCAAGATTACATCCTCCTATGGAGGAGTCCGGTTGCTCCCTAGGGGGGGGTTTCAAAGGAAAGGATCCACCTGGTGCCTTTTATTATGATATCACCGCTGTTTTCATGAAATTTAGTATGTTTTAATGTTGGAGTTTTTATGGGCTGTTGTTGTTTTAATTGTATGGTTTGCCCCCTTGTATAACTTGTTTGCCCCCTTGTATAACTTGTTTGCATTAATTTTGTTTGCATTAATTTTGTTTGCCCCCTTGTATAACTTGTTTGCATTAATTTTGTTGTACACCGCCTGGAGCCCCTCGGGGATAGGGCGGTATAAAAAATCGAAATAATAAATGAATGAATGAATGAATGAATGAATGAATGAATGAATGAATGAATGAATGAATGAATGAATGAATGAAATGAAAATTATTAAACTCAATAAGGTGCTACTGGATTCACATCTAGATGTTCTACAACAGACCAACAGAGCCGCCCTCTCTGTTGTGCGTGCGTATGTATGTTTGTCCCTCCTTGATTCAGGATCACCGACATTCCCCCAGCAAACCTCTCCCACCTCATCCGGCCGCCCGGCCGCATCCTTCAGCTCTATGTACTCCTTCTTCTTGACGCGGTTCAGATCCTCATGCAGCCCGTCGAGCAGGAAAGAGAGGAGCTCCTGAGAGTCGTGCTGTTGGTAGCCAAGGAACTGGGAGGCAAAGTGACCCACTTTGGTCTGTGGGGGAAGAGAAACATGAGACAGTGGCCTCGACCTCCACTAGCAGAAAGGAAGAGCCAAGGAAAGGCAGACACAGCTAGGTGGAGGAGCCGTGGCTCAGTGGCACGAAGAAGGACCCAGGTTCGATCCCTGGCATCTCCAGTTTTAAAAGGACCGAGATGGCCCTGGCCAGGTGACAACACAGACCAAAGGCAGTTCTACGCGCTTGGCTCACCTTGAACATGCGAGGCACAATGGAGCGGTGGTGCCCAGACCACTGTTGCTTGATGAGGTCGGCATAGGCTTCCGCAATTTCCCCCTTCATTCCCAGGGGGTTTGTGAAGTTGAGCTCCTCCAGGTAGCAATTCTTGAGGAAGTACTCCGTGAGGGACGGAACGTTGCTCAGACACTGCGAAAAGAATGGGAAGCGCTGAACGAGAGGTAGGCAGGCCTGTGGCTGTGATCCGAGAGTCCAAAATGTGAATGGCTCATTGGGCAGAATATTAGCACTGGGGATCCTAACCCTTCGGTCCTTGAGCGTGCTCCTGAGCACTGGGTGGACCCTTAAGTGCCAGAAACCTTGCCCCAGCCCTGGTCCCTATGTCCCCCCCCCTTTTTTTAAAGAGATGTCTAGAAGAAGAAGAAGAGTTTGGATGTATATCCCCCCTTTCTCTCCTGTAGGAGACTCAAAGGGGCTTTCAATCTCCTTGCCCTTCCCCCCTCACAACAAACACCCTGTGAGGTAGGTGGGGCTGAGAGAGCTCCGAGAAGCTGCGACTAGCCCAAGGTCACCCAGCTGGCGTGTGTGGGACTGCACAGGCTAATCTGAATTCCCCACAGCTCAGGCGGCAGAGCGGAGAATCAAACCCAGTTCCTCCAGATTAGATTTCTATTGTTATCATTAAATAGTGCAGAGTATGTTTGGCCACTGTTAAAGATGCAGGCATGGGGAAGGGAGTGTTGGATGAGTATGTTTTAGAAATGTAACAGCAACATAGCATATATCTTGCAAAAAGGACTAAAACACTAACAAATACAAGTTGATGCACATTTGTTTTACACTAGTGTAACTGTTTTGTCACACTGGATTATACATTATTTTGTGCACCAAGCATGAACAGTGCTGTTTATCTTTGCCTTCTGCGCAAGAGGGAAACGAGCCACTTCTGCCATCAATGAGCACGTTCTGGTCCCTATTTTCTGAGGTGGCTGAAGGTTGAGAAGAGAAGTAAAAGAAGAGTTTGGATTTATAACCCGCCTTTCTCTCCTGTGAGGCGACTCAAGGCAGCTGACGAACTCCTTTCCTTTCCTCCAGAGCCAGCATGACATAGCGGTTAAGAGCAGGTGGACTCTAACCTGGAGAACCAGGTTTGATTCCCCACTCCTCCACATGAAAGACAGAGTCTTATCTGGTGAATTAGATTTGTTTCTGCACTCCTAACATTCCTGCTGGGTGACCTTGAGCCAGTCACAGTTCTCAGAACTCTTTCAGCCCCACCTACCTCACAAGGTGTCCGTTGTGGGAACAGGAAGCAGTTTGTAAGTCCCTTTGAGTCTCCATCGGGGGGGGGGGGGGGGACCATAAATCCAAACTTTTCTTCTCCTCTCCCCACAACAGATCCCTTGTGAGGCAGGTAGGGCTGACAAGTTCTGAGAGAACTGTGACTAGCCCAAGGTCAGCCCAGCCGACATCATGTGTAGGAGAAGGGAAACAAATCCAATTCTCCAGATAAGAGTCTGCTGCTCATGTGGATGAGCGTGGAATCAAACCGGATTCTCTAGATTAGAGTCCACTGCTTTTAACCGCAACACTATGTTGGTTAGCTACCCCCAGCCCTGACATTTGCTCACAACCTGTAGGAGCAAAACGATTAGTGTAGAATACAACAGACAAGCCAGTCATGTTTCAAAACCATCTTTCTCCCCCCCCCCGCCCCCATATACAGATTCCGAGTGCAGAGGGACAGCTGGTTCTAGCCTGATGGATGTTTCTCAAACTTGACCGGAAGCCTGGCTTGCAGATTATTAGCATTGTGGGCTGTAACTGTTAAGCTGCCCCTTCTCTGCAAAAATGGAAGATATCCTTGATCAGAGGGCAGAAGTCATCAGACTCCACCTCCATATTCTAAGTCAGGGGGTTCCCAACAGGGTGCCCATGGCCTCACTGCCACAGCAGTGGCGTAGGAGGTTAAGAGCTCGTGTATCTAATCTGGAGGAACGAGGTTTGATTCCCAGCTCTGCTGCCTGAGCTGTGGAGGCTGATCTGGGGAATTCAGATTAGCCTGGGCACTCCCACACACGCCAGCTGGGTGACCTTGGGCTAGTCACAGCTTCTCGGAGCTCTCTCAGCCCCACCCACCTCCCAGGGTGTTTGTTGTGAGGGGGGAAGGGCAAGGAGATTGTAAGCCCCTTTGAGTCTCCTGCAGGAGAGAAAGGGAGGGATATAAATCCAAACTCCTCCTCCTCCTCCTCTTCTGCTTCTTCTGCTTCTTCTGCTTCTTCTTCTGCTTCTGCTTCTTCTTCTTCTTCTTTTTTTTTTTCCTGGTACCCACCAACTGTTTTTCAAAAGTGGGTAGAACCAAGTGGGGCTTTTGCCCAGCACAACTTCTGATTGGCTGTGCAGATTTCTAAAAACATGGCACTGGCAGCAGCTGCCACCACAGCACGTGAATCTTCACTGTGTGATTGAAGCTACGCTGTAGCAGTCATTTGGTGGCTGGCAGTCATTTGGTGGGGGTTTTTTGGCTGCACCCATAACACTGTCAGAATCTCAAAGGCGCTCACAGGTTCAAAAAGGTTGGGGAGCCCATATCTACCCACATCAGCCATGCCTTCACCCCACTCAATTCCGTGGGTCTCACTAGAACCGTGGTGGGGAACCTTTGGCACTCCAGATGTTATGAACTACGATTCCCATCAGCCCCTGCCAATTGGCCATGCTGGCAGGGGCTGATGGGAATTGTAGTCCATAACATCTGGAGTGCCAAAGGTTCGCCACCGCTGCACTAGAATCACAATTCAGTCGAATTCTTTAGTTCTTTCAAAACACACAGAAACCTCTTCCCAATAGATTACAGGATGCCTCCCTCTCTGGATTACAAGCAAACACATGACCGAGAATAAGACGCCCCACGTAAAAAGAACCAGTGGAATTCCCAGGGCAGTTTATAGAAACAATTTGGACTGTTCAAGTAAGAGACACAAAGGAAACACCGGGGCAGGGGGGGGGGGGAGATCCCACCGTGGACCCCCAGACAGAAATGACCCCAAAAGAACTGAATGCTCTTTTGCTTCTTAACAACAACAGGAGAGCAGAGGTGGGATCTAGCAGGTTCTCACCAGTTCCCGAGAGTGGGTTACTAATTATTTGCGTGTGCCGAGAGGGGGTTACTGATTGGGTCTGCTTTCCCGTCAGAAATTCCATTAGGTTCAAAAATCATAAAGTCCTGTTGTTTCCTATGTGGCTGGTTAGCGAAGGTAGAAAACGGGATAATTCTCCCTGTTGGGCTGTTTTAAAAAACATGTTTTAGAAATATGGTAAAGTTCCTTGTTTAAGGAAAGTATCCTTCTTTTAATTTCTAGAAACAAAATTAAGTATTTGAAAGTATTAAGTATTTGACAGGCAGTCAATTAGAGGAGAAGTAGTTGTTTCTATTGGCAGTAGACGATAAGACTTGCTATAATGAGTTTAAATTATGGACAGAAAGATACCAGCTGGAAATTAGGAACTTTTTTTTTTACAGTAAGAGTTTTTTACAGTAACAGAGAAATTATTAATGCCCTGCCCCGGAATGCCCGGCCACGCCCCCCCGTCGTGCCCCGCCCAGCCCCATTGGCGCTACGCCACTGTTTGAATCCCACCACCATGGGAACCTGTTACTAAAATTTTTGGATCCCACCACTGCATGAGAGGCAGAGCCTACGCACTCAAGTTGTCCCCTCCCTGCCATATTTAAACCCCCACTCACAGCAAAGGCTCTCCTGACTAGTCCCATATCGGAGAGCAGCTCTAAAATATGCAGGCAGACAGCACAGCCTATCAAGCAATATGTGAGCTTTTACTGCCCACTTGTGGGACAGATGAAGAACTGCAGCAGAGGGTCACCCGGATTTCCTGCAGAGACACCTCTGCTCCCGACACAGGATGGCCCAAAGGCTTGGGAAGGTTACGATATCAGCAACGCAGACCAAAGCCCCTAATTGGTACCTGCAAGGCAGAGTTCATGAAACAGGTGTTCCCCAGGTTGGTGAGGCCGCAGACTCCTGGCTGGCCCTGGTACAGTTCTTCCTCCTCCATGGAGTTCTTCCTGAGGGGGAGCGGGGGGGGAGCGGGAGAAAAAAAAAAGAGTTTCAAAATGTAGCCAGGTTGGTCTGCAGTGAAATAGCTAGATTTCAGCCCAGTTACAAGAGATTTAGGGCGTAAGCTTTTGAGAGTCAAATCTCCCTTTATCAGACATCAAAAATGGAGAGACAGTCCTTTTACCCTAGCTAGAAGGTGGAAGGAATATTGTAAAGAATGCTTGTAAATGATGCAGAGGCAGAATTAACATTGTAAACCACTTGATTAAGCAAAGGGAAAAAGCTCGGGGAAAAGGAAGGCTGTTAAAGGGGAAACCAGAAAGCCAAGGCCTATGCTAACCAGCGTGGTGTGGTGGTTAAGAGTGGCAGGCTTTAATCTAGGGAACTGGGTTCGATTCTCCACTCCTCCACATGAAGCCTGACGGGTGACTCTCAGGCTGGTCACAGTTATCTTAGAACTCTCCCAGCCCACATGGAGGCAGACAAAGGCAAACTCTCTCTGAACGTCTCTTGCTTGAAAACCCTTTGACATTGGCATAAGTCAGCTGTGACTTGAGGGCTCTTTTCACACACAGAGAGAGCAAGCAGTTGGGATAAGGACAGGAGCACCTGCAAACTTCTACCATTCTGCCTCCTCTGCCTTTTGAAATGCAGCTGCTCTTCAGGCAAGAAGGCTGACTCTCATATTCCACAGATTCAACAAGGTGTCAACAGACAGGTTCATTTGGGAAGGGGGCAAAATGCCAGAATGAGATACTCACATAATATGCGGCCTAGAGCTGGGCCAAGTGCCGTCTTTGCTCCTGGTCTCCATTATCACCATCTGGCAGACGACGCGTGGGCAAGAACGGGGGGAAAGGAGGGAAAAGAGGAGAGAAAAGGAATTGAACAAGGGAAAAGTTAACCCCATTAGCTGGAGCCAATCTGAACAACTGTGTATAGCCCATACTCAAAGTTGCCACCCCTTCAAGCGGTTGACAAGGGGACAATAAAACAAAACCCACAAAATTGCCCTGCCCACTGGCTGTGTATCTGACCATCTGCCAGCCCCCTCCCAGAATTTGACCACTCCCAGGATTTGATCACTGGGGTATGATGCCAGACGCCTCTTATTTAAATTATTTAAATTAATTATTAACTATTTATTGATGGACGCTTCTGCTATAGTTTTAAGGTTTTGTATTTTAACTGGGGTTATTCGATTTGTTTTATTATGTTTGCTGTTGTTTGCTGTACACCGCCCTGAGCCCTTCGGGGGTAGGGCAGTTTATCAAATCGAATAATAATAATAGTAATAATAATAATAGTAGTAGTAGTAGTAGTAGTAGTAGTAGTAGTAGTAGTAGTAGTAGTAGTAGTTCTGTACAGTGCCAATCACAGGGCAGCTTGTATTTAATACAGAATGAAATGCGTTCTGAAGCCAGACAGACTGTGGGTACTGAACTAACACAAGGGTTCCTATCTGCAAGCAAGCCACCCTCTTTTTCTTAAATGCAAACATGCAGCCTCTGTCCCCTTATCTACTGTCCCTCTCCTTATCCCTCTTTGGCACTGGAAGGTGCAATAAAATTGGAATTAATTAACAGAGTGAGTGTCTTGGACAGGAGCGAGGGAGACAGTCTGGGGATAAGGAATAGGGCAGTGAGAGCAAACCTTTTTGAGACCGAGTGCCCAAATTGCAACCTAAAACCCACTTATTTATCTCAAAGTGCCAACACGGCAATTTAACCTGAATACTGAGGTTTTTGTTTAGAAAAAGCGGTTGGCTCCGAGGCATGAATTACTCGGGAGTAAGCTTGGTGTTAGTCGGTGGCTTGGCTTTGAAGCAACCGTGCAACTCTTCCAATGGGTGAATCACAACCCTAGGAGGGTTTACTCAGAAGCAAGCCCCATTGCCAGCAACTGAGCTTACTCCCAGGTAAAGGATCACACTTTAGTTCTTTGCATGAAAATCAGTGGGGTTTAACAGCGCTTAACAGGGTTACCTACACTGCTTCCCCAAAACTAGGTCTTAGGTTTAATGCTAATAATCGAGCCCAGCAGCCCAGGCCAGCCTAGATGTGTGTGTGGGGGCGTGTGTGTGGCTCTGTTTGCATGTGCCCACAGAGAGGGCTCTGAGTGCCACCTCTGGCACCCGTGCCATAGATTCACCACCAATGGAATAGGGTGACAGGGTGGGTGGAGAGAACGGGCAGAACTGCAAGGGGAAAAAGTCACAAGATCTCCCGTTTTCAACCCCACTTTGACAACTTCCTTTTGCAGATGATACCAAATTAGGAGGGGTAGTTAATACCCTGGAGGACAGAGGAAGGATTCAAAATGATCTGGACAAATTAGAGAGCTGGGCCAAAACTAACAAAATGAATTTCAACAGAGATAAATGTAAGATTCTAGACTTAGGCAGAAAAAATGAAATGCGCAGATACAGGATGAGTGACACCTGGCTTGACAACAGTACATGTGAAAGGGATCTGGGAGTCTTAGTAGACCACAAATGGAACATGAGTCAGCAGTGTGATATGGCAGCCAAGAAAGCCAATGCGATTCTGGGATGCATCAATAAGAGTACAGTGTCTAGATCAGGGGTGGGCAATTATTTTTTCCATGGGGCCGCATAAGAAACAGAAAATATTGTGGAGGGCCAGGCCAAAAGGCAGGGGGGGCGAGGCGCTTTTGAAAGCCCCGCAGAAGCCGGCAGCCAAGGCAACCGGCTTCTGTGGGGCTTTCAAAGGCGCCTCGCTCCCCAGCACGGCAGGGGGGCCAGTCAGGGTCATCCGGCGGGCCAGATGTGGCCCGCGGGCCGTATAATGCCCAGGTCTGGTCTAGATCGAGGGAAGTAATTGTACCACTCTACTCTGCATTGGTCAGACCTCACTTAGAGTACTGTGTTCAGTTCTGGGCACCACAATTTAAGAAGGATATTGACAAGCTGGAATGTGTCCAGAGGACGGCAACCAAAATGGTTAAAGGTCTGGAATCCATGCCCTACAAAGAGAAACTTGGGGAGCTGGGGATGTCTAGTCTAGAGAAGTGAAAGTTAAGGGGGGGGCATGATAGCTACGTTTAAATATTTGAAGGGATGCCATGTCAAAGAGAGAGCAAGCTTGTTTTCTGCTGCCTCAAAGACTAGGACACGGATTCAAGGTGCAGGAAAAGAGATTCCAGCTAAACATTAGGAAGAACTTCCTGACTGTTAGGGGTGTTCGACAGTGGAATTCACTGCCTGAAAGAGTGGTGGAGTCTCCTTCTTTGGAGGTTTTTAAACAGAGGCTGGAAGAACATATGTTGGGAGCGCTTTGATTGTGTGTTCCTGCAAGGCAGGGGGTTGGACTTGATGGCCCTTGTGGTCTCTTCCAACTCTATGATTCTATCTCTCTGTTTCCTCCTGTTTCTCTTGAACTGGGGGGATTCCTACACAATGCATCAGGCGATTGCTTTCCCCAAGGACAACAGTCTCACATTATGCTTTTAACAACACTTGTTCCGATAATAATTTAAAAGTTTAAAACACTGCAGGAAATGTGGATGGTGGATGTGCAGAGATTGGCTGCGCAGGAGGCGTGACTGTGTATGTAGGAAAACATTTTCAAAATATGTTCATTTTGAAAAGCATCCTACTAAGCCCGTGGTGGCGAACCTTTGGCACTCCAGATGTTATGGACTACAATTCCCATCAGCCCCAGCCAGCTGGCAGGGGCTGATGGGAATTGTAGTTCAAAACATCTGGAGTGCCAATGGTTCGCCACCACTGTACTAAGCACACCCTCTGCCCAAAATATTGAAAAGGCATTATTCAAGTTATGTATAACTTCACTCCTATCTGGACATGGGAGCTGTGGCGGAACCAGGCAGAAATAATGCAAGAACCTACTACACTAGACTGCAGGCGACAAAAGAAAACCAGCACAGCAACTGTATAAGTCAATGAATGTATACTTTAGTGCAGGGTCTGCAACCTGCAGCTCTCCAGATGTTCATGAACTACAATTCCCATCAGCCCCTGCCAGCATGGCTGATGGGAATTGTAGTCCATGAACATCTGGAGAGCCGCAGGTTGCAGACCCCGTTTAGTGAAATCTCTTAACCCACAAAAGTGAAAAGTAAATAGCATACAGCATACATAGAACATAAAACATACATATTACACACAGAAACTAGAAGACGACACGTAACACATGTGCAAGCCAGCTGACAAGCGAAGGAACATCTTTGGAAAAATACTAGGTGAATAAAGAATGCACAAATTCTGTCACAACAGTCTCAAAGCTGAATATATAAGCCGTTCTGTGGCACAATAGGAAGAAGTAAGTCTTGGGAAAGTAGTAGATGGGGAAATCACCGCATGAGCAAACCCGGGGCGGAGTGAGGGGGAACTGCACCCGGGACTCACGTGCACCTGCGCCCCTGCCCCAGAATGCCCCCGGAACTCCCTCGCCATGCCCCCACAGGGGCTCGAGCCCAGTGCATCCCCCCCGGCGCTACGCCAATGGGCAAACCATCAGACTACTGAATACTGATGAAGCTGTTTTCACAGTGAAATGGGTGAGCTCTGTCCAGAGGCGTTCCTCCAATTGGGCAAAGTGGGCAGTTGCCCAGGGCGCCACCTTGTGGTGGGCGACAAAAATGCAGGTTCATTTGTGGGGGATTTTGTATTTTCTGTGTTTTTTCTGTTTTTGGCCTGCAGGGGGCGCAGATTTTAGGCTAGCAGCACCAGAATTTCAGGGATTGTTTGGGAGACTCTCCTGATGATATGACCCGGGTTTGGTGAGGTTTGGTTTAGGGAGTCCAAAGTTATGAGCTCCCAAAGGGAGTGTCCCCATCCCCCATTGTTTCCAATGGGAGCTAATAGGAGATGGGGGCTACACCTTTGAGGGTCCATAACTTTAGACCCCCTAAACCAAACTGTACTATTTTTTGTTGTTGTTGTTGTTGTTGTTGTTGTTGTTGTTGGTGGTGGTGGTGGTGGTGGTGGTGGTAGTAGTAGTAGTAGTAGTAGTAAATCCACCCCCTTCGGCATGGATTTAAAGGGAGAATCTGAGGTCCCCAGTTTTAACATTGAAAGGGATGCTGTTTCAGGGTGTGATTGATGCCTTTAAATAATATTAACTGGGGACCCCAGATTCTCCCTTTAAGGTGGATTTAAAAGGAGAATCCGGGCTCCCTAGTTTAAACACCATTGAAAATGATGCTGTTTGGGGGTGGATTCCAGCAGATTCTCCTCTAAGAGCCAACCGGAACACAAGTTCTGGAGCCGAGCTCAGTTCAGATTTAACCTCACAGAAAATTCTGCAAACTAACGCCCACCTCTCGTCCCCTTATCACACTGCTCCTTAAATAAGCCCCATCGCTCAATGCTTTGCAAAAGGTCAACTTGAGGGCCGTTTGCTCAAGAGGGTGCAAAAGCAAATGCATTCTCATGGTTTGTTCGCAGAGCTGGCGTTCAGGAAGGGGAGGGGGACACTCCCAAACAGTCAGATGCTTGGTTAACCTAGCCCAACCTCTGGGAACTTGCTCTAACAGGCGGCAGCTCACAGGGGCCACAAACGTTTGGTGACCTCTCTCAGGCTGTACTGCCTTTCAACAGGGATGTCACGATTGTTCCCGAGACCTTCTGCAAGGGGACAGCCCTGCCCTGAATGTGCTCATCTGGAAATAACAACATTACCTGCCCTGAACTGAGGCAAGCGTCCAGAACGGTCATCTGCAAGTTCCGCAACCTCTCGCAAGACCCGTCTGCATTCTTCACCCAGAGCCTTGTCTCCTCCTCAGGTGGGACCGCAAAGAGCCGCCGGGCTTCCTTAAGGACGTTGTCTAAGAGGAAGGGGGACAGGAGCACAAAGGAGCAATTATTCCTGGCCTGCGAGGGTCCTAGACCATCTGCTCTTCCCCCAATGCTTGCAGACAGCCGCAAACCACTCAATTTCTTACCGATAATGTCCAGGCGGCTGAAGGAGGCCATGACAGGGTTATCCATGTCATTGTGCTGGCAGAGGTAGAGATCCACCAGATAAACTTCCACTTTTGGCATGCTTGGTAGGTCCACGACCTAAGATTGAGAAGAAAATTAGGCAGCGAAGGGCACAATATGGCCATCCACCTAAGGACAAGCATAGGAAGTCACTGTAGGAAACGTACAGAGACACATATCCCTTCTCTACTACTGCCAGGGCAGTCTAAAAGTTCAGTTCTGAGCATTGTGGAATATATTGCTCATTATGGAATTCCCTAGCTGAGGATTCCGCAACGTGGTGCCCATAAGTACTTCCCTTGCAGTGGCCAATTGGCCATGCTGACAGGGGCTGATGGGAATTGTAGTCCATAACATCTGGAGTGCCAAAGGTTCGCCACCACAGCCTTAGGGTCTACTGAGCTTTTCAGAAAGTGTGTGGGGTCAGTGTAAAGCAAGGTTTGTAATTGGCTGTCTTCATGCAAAGGAAAGGGTTTTCCACTGGAGGATTTGGAGAACTGGAAAGCGCTTGGGCTTCTCTTTGACCACATGGATGAACTTACCTTTCCAGCCTTCCTTCTTCCCAGGAGGTGCAAGGAAGGAAGTATTCCATTTGGCTCCACCTCCTGTTAAAGCCACAGGCTCAAAAAAAGTTGGGGATCCCTTCCCAGGCTACGTACCTAAAAACCTCAGCCAAGATTATGTTTCCAGGTCTCATGAAAGTGCCGGAAGACACTGAAACGCCACCACGCTACCAAAGCCTTAAGAAAAGCTTGTTGTTCAGTAAGTTAACTGAGAAGTCCCACCGAGTCAAACAACACATACAAGTATGCAAGTGCACAACTGCAATCTAACTTCAGCTCCTAATGAGAGTGGGGTTAGTTACGACAGAGCAGCAGTATAAAAGAGAAATCGGCTATCGCTACGGCTGGCTGTGGCAGAGAGCTGGAGTATAATTAATGGGATTTGTGGACCAGGAAATCTTAATCAAGTCTCTTCTCTGCTACAAACTCAGCAGCTGAGTAAGTGTCCTTAATTGGGGGGGAGGGGGGATGACGTCAAGTCACAGCTGACTTACGGCAATCCTGCAAGATTTTCAATGGAAGAAGGAGGAGGAGAAGGAGAAGAAGGAGAAGAAGAAGGAGGAGGAGGAGGGTTGGATGTATATCCCACCTTTCTCTCCTATAGGAGATTCAAAGGGGCTTACAAACTCCTTTCCCTTCCTCCCTCACAACAAACACCCTGTGAGGTGGGTGGGGCTAAGAGAGCTCCGAAGAACTGTGACTAGTCCAAGGTCACCCAGCTGGCGTGTGTTGGGAGTGTACAGGCTAATCTGAATTCCCCAGATAAGCCTCCACAGCTCAGGCAGCAGAGCGGGGAATCAAACCCGGTTCCTCCAGATTACAGTACACCTGCTCTTAACCACCACGCCACTGCTGCGGTGTTCAGAGGTGGGTTGCCATTGTCGGTCTTGGCACCATAACCCTTGGTATCCCGAACCAAATCCTTGCCAGGGTCAAAGCTGAGATTATGGGACTAGTTCAAGGTCACCCAGCAAGTTTCCATTGAATTACCCCCATCGAAAATTCATCACAGAGATAACAACAATAGTCTTCCAGGGCTGACGTGAGAATTCCCATGGTAATATATGAAATGACTTTAAAACATGTAGGGGTGCGTTAGTGAACCCAGTAGAGCCTCTCCCGCTCTCCCGCCTTCCCCAAACCCTTAATAAAAGGCGCCAGGGACCCCAGCTTGGCAGATTGGTCAGACTAGCCAGATTGGCCAGATCAGCCAGACTTGCCGCTGGCCTCTCTCCACCAGTTTCCTGATATCGCTGCGTCTCGTCTCATTCATTGCATCGCCGTAGCGACTTCAAAAACATTTATGTGAGAACACCTCAAGCCATCCTACAAAACTGCCTTCCCCAGACATCAAATGGGAAAAGTCTTTGAAACATAGGAGTGCAACACAAAAGTGGACACAACCAATTGGCCATGCTGGCAGAGGCTGATGGGAATTGTAGTCCATAACATCTGGAGGGCCAAAGGTTCGCCACCATGAGGGTAGGGTATGCACCAAGAGGGCTTGTGCACTGCGAAGACCATAAGCTGCACAGCCATTGCGGGATTCTAGTGAACAAAGGCCTGATCAGGGGATAAGAGCTGCATTTGCCCTAACTGGCATCTAATATTCCCCCTCTACACAACAGCAAAAAGAAGAGTCATTTGTTTATAGAAGAGATGGTGAAGAGGGAGCTCAAACCAATTACCCGTCATTAAGAAGAAGAAGAATTGGATTTATATCCCCACTTTCTCTCCTATAGGAGACTCAGAGGGGCTTACAAACTCCTTTCCCTTCCCCCCTCACAACAAACACCCTGTGAGGTAGGTGGAGCTGAGAGAGCTCCGTAGAGCTGTGACTAGCCCAAAGTCACCCAGCTGGTGTGTGTTAGAGTGTACGGGCTAATCAGAATTCCCCAGATCAGCCTCCACAGCTCACGCGGCAGAGCGGGGAATCAAACCTGGTTCCTCCAGATTAAAGTACGCCTGCTCTTAACCGCTACACCACTGCTGCTCCCTAAGAACCAACAGATTAAGGACCGACAAGTCTTATCTGTGGGTAATCTTCTTTCTGTGCGCTGCAAAGCCTAACATTCCTTGCCACCGCTCGTGCTCTTCCCCCCAAAAAACAACAACACATAAAAATTGGGAGGTCGCACAACTTTCAGTACACCCACTCCCTACAATGGAAAAATGTACCCCTCCTCTTCAAGGCACCAAGCTGTAAAGCCCTCACCTTGCGTCCAATGGGTGGCTGCTCGTGCTCCAGGCCATACCAGCTCACCAGTTTGTCCCACACGTCCTTCGGCACCAGAATGTACTCCTCATACTCCACCAGCCTATCCTTCAACCGGTACGACTCCAAATCTGGAAGGAAGGAAGGAAGGAAGGAAAGAAGGTTTGGAATCATGAGCACACCCACCTTTCCAGAGAAGCAACAACCCTTCAGCAAGTAGCGCGTGGCCAGTTCCAAATTAAATGCTAGCCAGGGCTTCATCAGTGGAACTCACTGTTACAAGAAAACGGGAATGCTTTTTCCCAATGAAGTGACGCACACCACTTTCCATGAGATGGCAACGGAATCAAGGGCCAAGCTCTGGTGGGAAAGCAGAAATCATACCTTCAAAGAGCTCAGCGTTGTTGATCCGACCTGGGTAAGAGCTGGAATTCTGGTCTCCAGATTCTACATATGCCTTCCATTGCTGGTACCAGTGATTCTCCAGAAGATACCTGTGCAAGGAAGCAAGAGATCAAATCTAGAGGAAAGAAGCATGCAAACAGGAACACTATTGTGACTTCTCTTCCCACTCTAATCTCAAATCAGAACGGGGGTTTATTGCGTGTTCACGATTGCACTAAGGACAGCAGAATGCAGATTTGCAACAAACAGATCTAGGTTCCGGAGAATTCCAGCTTCTTCATGTAGCTTCCAGGTGCCGTGGCTTTTGAGATAAATTTTCCAAGATGAAAGTGACATCCGTTTATGGCTGACAAGAAAGAGACAAAGGTCTCCCCCAGGCAAAGCAAGAGATTCTAGAGAGCAAAACGTGATGTATCGGTTAAGAGCAGTTGGACTCTTATATAAAGAACTGGGTTTGATTCCCCTCTCCTCTACATGAACGGCAGACTCTTATCTGGTGAACTAGGTTTGTTTCCCCACTCGTCCACATGAAACCTGCTAGCCGACCTTGGACTAGTCACAGTTCTTCAGAACTCTCTCAGCCCCACCTGCCTCGCAAGTTGTCTGTTGTGGAAAGAGGAAGGGAAGGAGTTTGTAAGCTGCCTTGAGACTCCTTACAGGGGAGAAAGGTGGAGTATAAATCCAAACTCTTCATCTTCTCTTTCCTTCACTCCAATACTTCCCAGGATCCTGGAAAGTACTTCTCGGTCCCCTAGCAAAGGGTTCATACACAGTGCTTTGTAAAGCAAACCAAAATGCACCTTTCTGTGCAGACCAAAATCATGAATTTATAAAGATATGTCTAAGTATATACCATCAGTTTCTGTATGTAGCATCCCAGCAGGTAACCACTGCATTGCTCGGCTTGTCATGTTAATTCTTAAGCTTTGTTTCAGATTTCTGCTCGCTTTCAGATTTCAGCTACCCTAATTCAATTAGGCTGCTTGTTAGATGCCCCGTCTTGTTACGTCTATTGATTTACATTCTCAAATTTGCCTTGAGTTTCAGGGGGAAAAAAGGCAGACTGCAAGGAAGATAAATGAAAATAAATATTGGCTGACGTATCCATGTCAAGATAATAGGTGTCGCTGAGCTCTTATAATCTGAGTTTTTAATTTAAAATAATTTTTTCGTATGTTTGTAAAAAGAAGTGTTGATATAACCTGCATTTGTTAAATAAGAGAGCCAGCATGGTGTAGCGCAGTGGTTCTCAACCTTCCTAATGCCACAACCCTTTAATACAGTTCCTCATGTCGTGGCGACCCCCAACCCTAACATTTATCCATTTTACAGATGGAGAACACTGATACAGAGAGTCTTAGGCAGTGGTTCTCAACCTTCCTAATGCCGCGACCCTTTAATACAGTTCCTCATATTGTGGTGACCCCCAACCCTAACATTTATCCATTTTACAGATGGACAACACTGATACAGAGAGTCTTAGGCAGTGGTTCTCAACCTTCCTAATGCCGCGACCCTTTAATACAGTTCTTCATGTCGTGGTGACCCCCAACCCTAACATTTATCCATTTTACAGATGGACAACACTGATGCAGAGAGTCTTAGGCAGTGGTTCTCAACCTTCCTAATGCCGTGACCCTTTAATACAGTTCCTCATATTGTGGTGACCCCCAACCCTAACATTTATCCATTTTACAGATGGAGGACACTGATGCAGAGAGTCTTAGGCAGTGGTTCTCAACCTTCCTAATGCCGTGACCCTTTAATACAGTTCTTCATGTCGTGGTGACCCCCAACCCTAACATTTATCCATTTTACAGATGGAGGACACTGATGCAGAGAGTCTTAGGCAGTGGTTCTCAACCTTCCTAATGCCGTGACCCTTTAATACAGTTCTTCATGTCGTGGTGACCCCCAACCCTAACATTTATCCATTTTACAGATGGAGGACACTGATGCAGAGAGTCTTAGGCAGTGGTTCTCAACCTTCCTAATGCCGTGACCCTTTAATACAGTTCTTCATGTCGTGGTGACCCCCAACCCTAACATTTATCCATTTTACAGATGGAGGACACTGATGCAGAGAGTCTTAGGCGACCCCTGCGAAAGGGTCGTTCGACCCCCAAACCACTGGTGTAGCGGTTCAGATATCGGACCAGGATTTGGAAAACCAAGATTAGAATCCCCAGTCTACCGTGGAAACTAGCTGGGTCACCTTGGGTCAGTCACGCACTCTCAGTCTTGACCCTGTCAGGTATTTGCGTGTCAGTCCTCAAAAGGATACCAGCAGCCTGATGTGGAGGCAGGCAATGGCAAACCACCTCAGAATATCTCTTGCCTTGAAAACCCCATGGGGTTGCCATTAAGTTGGCTATGACTTAACAGCATTTTCCACCACCACAAAAAGAACTAGCAACTCGGTTAAGACCGGTCAGCTAGATTAATGTTAAGTACCCTTGCTTATTACCCAAAACTTAACCTTAGGTTTGTTAAATTGTCAATTACTGTTTCCTGTCAGGGATGGAAAAAAGAGGGATCCTTAACTCACAGGCCGCTTCCACACATGCAGAATAATGCATTTTCAATCCACTTTTACAATTGTTTGAAAGTGGATTTTGCTATTCCGCACAGTAATATCCAGCTGCAAAGTGCACTGAAAGTGCATTATTCTGCATGTGCGGAAGGGGCCACAGTCTCCCAGATTAAAACAGCACAGCACACACACACACATCTTTAATCCGTGCTGGCTGGAATCTCACTGCAGTCATGAAGTCACCAGGTGTCTTTAGGGCAGTGATGGATAACTTATGGTACGGGGGTCAAAGGTGGTACTCGGAGCCCTCTCTGTGGGCATGCACACATAGAGTTCGTCATGTGGGGGTGGAAAATCACACACACCCCACACTCCCATCTAGGGTGGCCTGGGCCACTGAGCACGACGTGTGCGCACCGCGGTGAGCAGGGAGAATTCGGCTGGCGGGCCTGGTGCCTGTGCTCTGGGTGGCTGCTGCCGGGGGGGGGGGGGGCAGAGGAGGCAGAGATGCTAGAGAGGCACAGAGCTGTGCGTGTGGGACTTGCTGGATCCTACAGCAGGCTGGCCCCTGCTCAAGTGGGTGGGGTGGAGGAAGAGAGAGCCAACCATTTTTTTCTAAACTAAAATGGTTAGTTTAGAAATTGCCAGGTTAAATTGCCAGGTTGGCACTTTGCAATAAATAAGTGGGGTTTAGGTTGCAATTTGGGCACTTGGTCTCAAAAAGGTTCGCCATCACTGCTTTAGGGGAAACCATTATTCCTTCTCTTATCAGCAAATACTTGATACCAATGGCCAGTGGTGGGATCCAAAAATTTTAGTAACAGGTTCCCATGGTGGCGGGATTCAAACTGTGGCGTAGCGCCAATGGGGATGGGCATGGCATGACAGGGGCGTGGCCAGGCATTCCAGAGGTGGGGCATTCCGGGGGCGGGGCTGTGGCAAGGACGCAGCAGCTGCGCCGGTCCTTGGGCGGGAAACGAATGCACGCAGGCGCAGGCTGCCACGCACGCCGGTGCACCTCCTGCTAGACTGCTCCAAGTTCTGTGCGCTACTGCTGAGAGGAGGGGTGTAACTAAGACAAAAAATCACGTGGCAAAATCACCCATTAGTAACCCCCTCTCGGCACACACAAATAATGAGTAACCTACTCTCGGGAACCTGTGAGAACCTGCTGGATCCCACCTGTGCCAATGGTCTACTTTAAAAATACTGTGTATGATTTAATAGGGTAGATCCTACCCCTCTTGCATCACTCCACTGGGGCTAAGAAACCTTCCTGCAATTTGTGGCTCTTCTGTGGGAGGAAAGTTGGGACCACCCTGTGTATATATGCACTTCAGGATATTCTCCAGTGCTGTATGAATACCTGTTGACCTTCTGGGTAGGTATCAAAAGCTTTTAAGGCCGTGGTGGCGAACCTTTGGCACTCCAGATGTTATGGACTACAATTCCCATCACCCCCCACCAGCACAGCCAATTGGCAAGCTGGCAGGGGCTGATGGGAATTGCAGTCCATGACATCTGGAGTGCCAAAGGTTCGCCACCACTGTTCTAAGGGATCAGTGTCTCTGCCTGTGTAGCCTTGGCTAGCCAAAAGACCTAGTCCGTTATATCCTACATTGGCCCTTTTATGATAGCATCCTGATTTTTTTATCCGAAATTAATGGCTCAGAGGACGACAAGTTGTGTTTCCTCCTGGCAGATGTTTTCCCAACAGTCACAGTTAAGGTGGCACCTTCTACGTTTTCAGTTACTATTTTAAGGAGGAAATCAGTTGCAGATCAAAATGTTAAAAGTTAAACGATAATGTGGGCATTTTATGGTGTTGTATTGCTAAATTTGGTAGAATTATTATCGTAGTGTGTTTATGGGATTTTAGGAGGTATTTTTGAATCTGTGATGGGCTATGGCTGACAATAAATCACTACTACTACTGCCTGTTGACCTGCCAATTGAACTCATTGAGCCGCGAAGCATTACTTATAATCTATTCTAACATTTAACTTGCAAAATTTTATCGATCGATTTCGAATACCTTTAATGGCATATAAATAGTTTCACATTAACATTGCAAGATAATAAACAGCCTTTACAACTTCTGACGAGTTAAAATAACACCATTTAAAAATTTAGCCACCGCTTCCAACAGCTCGTAGTTGTGGCTGTTTAAAAGATATTTAACCTTCTGTTTATCTGTAATGCCTTCACTTCCATGCAGGAAGGGGATTATGTGCTTCTTCCTACCTATCTCATAAAAAGGACAATTCAACAGCATATGAGATACTGTTTCCACAGAACCCATGCCACACGGGCATTTCCTTTCTTTATGTGGAATTCCAAGGTGGCGTCCAAGGCTAAAGGAAGAAGGCAGGGTATTACACCTAGCTAAGGTGATTGCTCTACACCACCGGGCCTCAACCAGGAGATAAAGGTACCGGGCTACAATTAATCTATCCACAGGTATTCCCAGAGAGATCGGGGAACAGGTTTTATTAGCTTCCTCTAGCATCTGTTGAAACTCTCTATCAAAAAGTCTCTTCTTGATAGCCCCATAGACCTCCTGCTCTGTTAACATTAGCAGGTCCTCCAAGGAAATGCCCAACTCATTAAGTTTGGCTTAGATTTTAACCCACCACTGGGTTGTGTGGAGGATGGAGGCAAAATTTTATCCACAGAGGTGAACCCTATAGAGGCGAGCCCTGAATTCTTGTTGCCCTGCAGCAAACTAATCTTCTCTCCTAACTCACAGACAGAATATTAGGGAAGAAAAAGTATCTATGTGCTAGCTTTTCCTATTGGGGAACGTAATTAATACTGTCCATTCCTATTTAAGTGTGGTCAGTCTGGAGTGTGAAATACACGAGCCACTCGGCAAAAACAGATTCACCACGAATTGCAGCAGATTGCTGCAACAACACTTTGTAGCTGACACACATCTTCAGTTGCCTTGGTAAAGAAGAAAGAAGGGTTTGGATTTATACCCGGTCTTTCTGTCCTGTCAGGAGACTCGAGGCGGCTTACAAACTCCTTTTCCCTTCCTCTCCCTACAACAGACACTTTGTGGGCAGGTGGGGCTGAGAAAGTTCTGAGAGAACTTTCAGAACTGACCCAAGGTCACCCAGAAGACTTCATGTGAAGGAGTGGGGAATCAAACCTGGCTCTCCAGGTTAGAGTCCACCGCTCTTAACCGGTAACAATCCCTGGGCAGGGCTGCTGTCTCCTTGAAGCGGCCCACACACCCAAGGACAAAGAGCAAATATGTTGTCTCCTGCACTTCCTGCCTCTTCTTTAAGAGTGCAACACGACCCACAATTCTCACAAGAAGCAAGGAGTTCTGCAGACGCTTAAAGGAATCTTGGGGCACTGCTATGTAGTGGTTACTGCAGAGTGCCCAAAATGGTACCCGTGGACGCTGTCAGACTCTCGAACGTGGAAATAACAGAGACCGTAGGAAAATCCTAAAGCAGTTTATTCCAGTTAATATGAAGAGTAACAATGTAAAGCAGGATCTGAGCTAGAGAGCTCAGATCCAGGACCTATATCCTTTAACCCCTCTCCGTTTCACCCCAAGTGAAGAAGTGATGCTGGAATCCATCCCCAAACAGTATCATTTTCATTGGTGTTTAAAGTAGGGAGCCCAGATTCTCCTTTTTAATCCACCTTAAAGGGAGAATCTGGGGTCCCCAGTTTAAACAACATTGAAAGTGATGCTATTTTGGGGTGGATTCTCCCCCACACTGAAACAGCATCACTTTCAATGTTTAAACTGAATAGAATATTTTATTTATGGACAATGACCAAATATATGTTTCAACTGGGGACCTCAGATTCTCCCTTTAAATCCATGGTGAAGGGGGTGGATTTAATAATAATAATAATAACAACAACAACAACAACAACAACCTTTATTAGGCACTGAGAGAATAAAAGAAAGAAAACAAGCACTGGCAGGAAGGGGGTGGGTTTAAAAGGAAAATCTGGGGAAATTTAGGGGTGCCTACTGTCAGGGGTGCAATTATTAAGATAGCACCACCAAAATTTCAGAGTATCTTCGTGAGCCCCTATTGATGATACCACCCAGGTTTGGTGAAGTTTGGTTCAGGGGGTCCAAAGTTATGGACCCTCAAAGGTGTAGCCCCCATCTCCTATCAGCTCCCATTGGAAACAATGGGGGATGGGGCACTCCCTTTGGGAGTCCATAACTTTGGACTCCCTAAACCAAACCTCACCAAACCTGGGTCATATCATCAGGAGAGTCTCCTGAAAAATCCCTGAAATATTGGTGCTGCTAGCCTAAAATCTGTGCCCCCTGCAGGCCAAAAACGGAGAAACACTGAAAATACAAAAAAAATTCCCACAAACGAATCTGCATTTTTGGCACCCACCACAAGGGGGCGCCCTGGGCAACTGCCCACTTTGCCCAATGGGAGGAACACCTCTGGGCTCAGGCAGTCGAGCATGGCAGTTTGCGACTCTGAAGTATTATATATATCCACACTTTTGCTTGGAGAAAATTAAGGCAGTCCATAAACATTCGAAATAGCACAAATGCATGGGTCAAGTGGTAAATGATGCCCTGTATGTCATTAAAGCAACATGATAAATTTAGGCTTGATAAGGAAGTTACTGCTGCTTGCACTGTAATTTCTTCCCAAATGTTTGTGCTTTAAAAAAAAACTTTGACATTTGTGGGAATTTCTCATCTTTGCCTGACCCACAACACAATCATCTATCATTAACAAACTCTTCCAGAGTTCAATGCATTTTACATGCCTTATCATTACTTTAATCTGTAAGATAGGACAGTGTTATCGTTCTCACACTACAAATGCGTACACGTGTGCAGAAAATGTGACTTGCATATGGTCACATATGGAGTTTGGGTCAGAGGCAAGATTTGAACAAAAGACTTCTAAGCTGCTACACCCGTGGTGGCGAACCTTTGGCACTCCAGATGTTATGGACTACAATTCCCATCAGCCCCTGCCAGCATGGTTCGCCACCACTGCGCTATACTCTTCCAGCTTTCACAAGGTTTCTGGCAGCTTTCGGCACTGCAGCATTGAACACGAACTTCCCCGCCAAAGTTGCTTGCAAAGTTCCCAGGAGCTCATGGGAGGAAATGACCTCTTCCTACCCAACTACAAATATTCCAGGGGCAGCAGAGATCTTAGTCTTTGCATTCACACTGGGTCACACTGGATAACTTGTAACTACCCTATGCGGTCTGACGAAACGGTCGTTCAAAACCTGCAGCTTCCTTACCCATAAAAGAGTGATAGCAGTGTGCATGCTTTTGAGTCACACAGAGCTCTCTGACCTAACAAAAGGCTCTGTGTGATTCAAAAGCCTGCCAAGTCTTATACAACTTCTTTCTACCATCTACAGATTTAAGCCTAGAGCAGTGGCTCTCAACCTGGGGGTCAGGACCTCTTTGGAAGTCGAACAACCTTTTCACAGGGGTTGCCTAAGACTCTCTGCATCAGTGTTGTCCATCTGTACAATGGATAAATGTTAGGGTTGGGGGTCACCACGACATGAGGAACTGTATTAAAGGGTCACGGCATTAGGAAGGTTGAGAATCACTGGCCTAGAAAGTTTTCAGGGCAACACACTAACAGAGGTGACTTACTATTGCCTGACTCTGGGTTATAACCCTGGTATTCCCTGGTGGTCTCCCACCCAAACACTAACCAGGGCCAACCCTGGTTGGCTTCCACACTCTGATGAGATCGGGCTAGCTTGGGCTATCCAAGTCATGACGAGCCTAATCTACTCATCTGTTCTACCCTGGACCTAACAAAAACTTGGCCAGGAAGCAATTTTAACACTGCCGTAAAATTCCAATCGTTCCTCAACCAGAAGAAAACCCAGTTGTTTGAGGAAACTGGTACCGACTAGCAAAGAAGCTTTATGCCCGTTATCACTTTCGTTCACTATGAGAGAAACCCAGCTTCTCCCCACACACCACCAGCTACAAAAAGCAGCAAAATGAGTCATAAGAATAAAACAAGGGCCCCTTCCACACACGCAAAATAATGCGTTTTCAAACCACTTTCACAACTGTTTGCAAGTGGATTTTGCCATTCCGCACAGCTTCAAAAAGCACTGAAAGCAGTTTCAAAGTACATTATTCTGCATGTGAGGAATGAACCAAGTATAGGAGAAAGCAAGGAAGAGAGGCACCAGCTATTCTGCTCAGTGTGAGCAGGTAAAAGAGAGGGCGCAGGCAGGTGTGGCTCCGTGAAGGAAAGGGCCAAACAAAAGCAGCTGTCAGGAGAGTGCAAGACTTCTACATTGAAATAAAGAGTTTCAAGTTGACAAGGAAAGTGACACATCAATTATCATGTCTGCAGCATGAAATCTGGCACTTTTCACCACTTTCATCTCATTCAGCCTACGATCCTACAGGCACTTTGCACAAAACGGGACCGACTGCCAAGTCAGCACACGCAGGAGCCCAGCTGCCTTTCTACACATTTGCAAAGAGGCTGGACACACTGCCCTGCGCTGGTGCCACGGAGAGAGCGGGCTCCTTGTTTCCACAGGCACTGTTAAGCCGGCTGCCAACCGCACGCCCAGAGGTGCAGGCTGGCATCTTGCAGGCCAGGAAAGACAAAAGTGCGAGATGTCAAAATTGCTCAAAGACAGGAAGGGGGGGGGGGGAAGTTATAACCCTCAAAACAAACCGCTGGAGTTCCCCCACAGGAAATTAGTCAGCAGAAAGAGCAAAACCAAAAGTAATTCGGGGGGGGGGGGGGACATAAGGATAAGTGAGTGGGTTGAACATTTAGAAGAAGAAGAAGAGTTTGGATTTATATCCCCCCTTTCTCTCCTGCAGGAGACTCAAAGGACTTACAATCTCCTTGCCCTTCCCCCCTCACAACAAACACCCTGTGAGGTAGGTGGGGCAGACATCCCAAGATACTGAGGCCACTGGAAAAATGAAAGTGTGCAGTTAGCCGCGACAGCTACCCCAGTGTAGTCACACACAGAATTATACTGCGGTCCCAAGGGAAGGGTCAGATTGTCCCTTTTTTGGGACACAAGGCTCTGTCATGCAAGAGTCAAGTGCTCAAGAGATGAACTTCACACTAGTATGCTGGGAAAGTTACAATTTGGAATTCTGTTGGAATTCTGCCTGCCCCCTACCCCCTAAGCACAAGAGTTCTGCCCGGAAAACAAAACTAATGTAAAAACCAAGCAGGGTCTTTTCTCATTCAAGAAGAAGAAGAGAAGAGTTTGGATTTATATCCCCCCTTTCTCTCCTGCAGGAGACTCAAAGGGGCTGACAATCTCCTTGCCCTTCCCCCCTCACAACAAACACCCTGTGAGGTGGGTGGGGCTGAGAGAGCTCCAAGAAGCTGTGACTAGCCCAAGGTCACCCAGCTGGCATGTGTGGGAGTGCACAGGCTAACCTGAATTCCCCAGATAAGCCTCCACAGCTCAGGCGGCAGAGCTGGGAATCAAACCTGGTTCCTCCAGATTAGATACACGAGCTCTTAACCTCCTACGCCACTGCTGCTCCTCTGCTCAAGTACACAAACCATTACTAAGGAGGCTACAAGATGATCCTCAATCCCGTTCTCCTTCAGAGAACAAAGAGTAATGTTTGCAGTTCTGCAAAAAGGAGAAGTCTTCAACTCAAGTGGGAAAGGTTGCTAATGGAAGCACTCTGATATGACTGAGGGGTCTTTAAACCAGTACCCTGGGACTCAAAAAGGGAGCATGGAAATCACCAAAACACACTGCAGACCCATGAGAATGCACTTATGGGTTGAGCTGGAATGGCAATCAGATCCAGTGACTGGATGGATTCAAGTGTTTAAACCACACTTGAGCATGCCCTGAAAGATAGATTCAGAGGACAGCCACATTGGTCTGCCGTAGAACAACTAGATTCGAGTCCAGTAGCACCTCAGAGACAGTCAAGAAGTTTGGGAGTAAAAACTTTAGAGTGGCTGTCCTCTGTAGTCTATACTCAAAAACTCATGCCCACGACATCTTATCGATCTCTAGGATGCTACTAGATTCAAATCTATGCCCTGAAAGTCTCTAGGCAATGCATCTCCTAACCACTCTTTCAGTTATCCACAAGGGAACATCAGAAGGCGGCTAGAAGCACTCCACAAGGAAATGGATCCTAGTGATGTGATTGCGAACATGCCCCCCCACACACACACAAACACCAGAGACACACAAACAGCAGAGAAGAATCCATACATACATAAATTAAACAGTGGTCTTCGAAGCACCTGCAGGATGCAGTCCAATGTATTCCAGTTTTAGCTTTCAAAAGAGTCAGAGCTCCGCATCTCTTGCTTACAGAAACTTAGGCTTCACGAGCCTTGAAGGCATAGCTGAACGCCTGCTTCATTTACTGCAAGGCAAGCAGCAGGGCTACAGCCATATCACTTTGGACAGCAGGTGCACAGTCAAACAGAAGTGGAAACCCTGCCTCTCGCTGCATCGGAACAAGGGGGGTCTGCCAAAATAAAACCATGTCAAACCGTCTTTAAGGAGCCATAAGGCGCTGGGTTTAATTGTGCAGTGCCAGATCCTCTCCGGCATCATATAAATAACTAAACGTGCAACTGAGAAACAGGGCAGGATTGCAGGTCCCATTGCGTTGCAGGAAAGAAGAGAAAGTTACTCAGGGCAACAGAAGTCGGAACTGTTGCTCAGCATGGATTAAGTCAGCAGTTTGTAACCACGTTGCTTCCAACGTAAAGAGGTGGGGGCATGCTAATATGAATTAAGAGGGGATTCTAATCCAAATTAGGGACTGCTTGTGTGTATAGAGTGCAGGGAAAGGGGTAAGTGCTACGGGTTGTAAAGAGGGGGGATTCGAATCCAAATTAGGGAGTGCTTGTGTGTATAGAGTTCAGGGAAGGGGGTAAACGTTGTAGGTTGTAAGGGAAGAGGGTTCTAATAAGAACTAGCGGCTGCTTGTGTGCACAGATGGGGGCTACTGGTGTGGGTTGTAAAGGCAGTGGTGGGGGTTCTGATCCGAATTAGCGACTGCTTGTGTGCACAGAGTGCAGGGAAGGGGGTTAGTGCTGTGGATTGGGTGTGTGGTGGTGGGGTTCTAATCTGAATTAGCGGCTGCTTGTGTGCACAGAAGGGGGTAACTGCTGTGGATTCCTACGACTCCAGGGGGAGTCTCCCATCTCCCCCCACCCACCCACCCACCCGATGACCCCCGCCTGGCTCCTCGTCCCTCCCGCGCCCTTACCATTCCTCTCCTGCCACCAACGGCCGCTCCCGCCCGGGTAGGGTAGGCCCGTCCCCCTCCACCTGCCGCTTCTGGGCCTCCAGCCCCGGCACCCCCCGCTCCGTCGCCATCGCCTCCTCCAGCTCCGCTCCGTTCCTCCACCGGCCCGGAAGCGAGCTACGGAGATACCTTATTTCCCACTCCCGGCTCTTCGGGTGGTCCCGCCCACCCGCTTCCGGTCGGCCATGAGAGGTGTGGCACAGAACAGGAGTACAGAAACTGGAGGCATGTTGAATGTGGCGAGTGGTGGAGGCCGCCATCTTGTTAGTGTCTGAAGAAGTGGAGGATGCTCAGCGCATGCTCAGTTTTAAAAAAGCCCTCAGTTCGGCGCATGCTCAGTTTTTAAAAAGCCCTCATGATGAGCCATTGTGTGGAACGGACAAGTTCTTGTCATATTTTGACTAGGGCGGGGGTAGATGGGACTTTGCAAGGAGTTGCTACAGACCCATTGTGCGCGCTGCGACGCCCTTTCCGCCATCTTTAAATGGGGCATGGTTCCTCTCTTATCTGGGAATTGACTATTTTTGGTAGTGGCAAAGAATTGAAGCCTGTTTCTGAGCGCCGGTCCTGTATAAAGTCGTGGGAGACTCATCTTCTGGGGGCAGGAAGATGGCTAATCTCAGGAAGGGGTGGATTTGGGTTGGTTGTACATATGCAATAAAAATAAGAGCGGAGTTGAGGGTACCAGACTACAATCTCCCCAGGCTCTGCTCCCAAATCTCCAGGTGTTTCCCAGGCCAGAGTTGGCGACTCTAACCTGAAGTTTGGTAACGTTAGACCGTATACAGTACCTTCGATGAAATCATCCATTACCTCTAATGAACTTTGAAAGCAATACAAACTTGCACTTTATAAGGAATAACACTATCAGCTCTTGGCTTCCATCAATTTTGACACGTTGAACTCTCATCACCTGTAAAGGAAGCTATAGTTGGCTTCCTAAGTCATAACAGTCTGTTGTCTGAATGGAGGTACTCCATAAAACACATCCGGTTTACAGGTAGTACTGTAGATATTCACCCATCTCAAAACAGAGCGAAAGGCAACTATGGATGCCTTTGCTGCTTTTCAGAAAGCCATCTTGGCTGGGGCCCAAAGGCACAAGAGCCCTCCTTAGATATAAAGCAGGGGTGTCAAAACATGCAGACTGAGGGCCAGATCCAACCCCTTGAGAGGGCTTATCAGGCCTGCGAGCCAGCTGAGGCAACAATCCCCCACCCTCACTGCCGATTTAGCCTGGTGAGCCCACTCTGGGCTTGCCAGACCAGGCACCCACCTCACCCTGCAGCGAAGTTGCCAGTCTAGGCACCCATCTCTCCCCACTCTTTATTTGGCCTGGTGAGCATGCTGTGGGCTCACCAGTCCAGACACCCAAGCTACCCCACTCCCTATCTGTCCTGAGCCAGCTACCTGCCCCCACCAGTGCTGCCCTGTGCTGGCAAGGCTGCTGTGGGTTTGTCAGCCAAGGTAGCCATCCCCTCCAGGGCCAATATGGGCTGGTAGCCCCCAATGCTGGATTGGCATGCTGAAAACTCATCATCTGAGGAAACCACCTCCCCCGGTGCTTAACTGGGCTGGCAAGCCTGCTGCGGATATATTAATGTACAATAGAATTTATTACAACAAGAAAGTAGATTAATTTTCAATTTGAACACATTAACTCCTGGAGGGTTGAATTCAGAAGTGAATTCCTCTTGTTTCCTATAAATCAGTGATGGCGAACCTATGGCACAGGTGCCAGAGGTGGCACTCAGAGCCCTTTCTGCGGGCACGCACACACAAAGTTTGTCATGTGGAGGGTGAAAAATCCCCTCCACACACACACACACACATCTAGGCTGGCCTGGGCCACTGAGAATGACGTGCACACAATGTGGTGAGCAGGGAGGACTCGGCTGGCAGTCCAGATGCCTGTGCTCCAAGTGGCTGCTGCCCGGGGTGGGGGTGGGGGGCACGGAGGAGGCAGAGATGCTAGAGAGGCACAGATCAGTGCGCACAGGACTTGATGGCTAGAGCAGGCTGGCCCCTGCTTAAGCAGGTGGGGCGGAGGAAGAGGGAGCCAACTGTTTTTTTCTAAACTAAATCCTCAGCATTCAGGTTAAATTGCCAGGTTGGCACTTTGCGATAAATAAGTGGGGTTTGGGTTGCAATTTGGGCACTCGGTCTCAAAAAGGTTTGTCATCACTGCTATAAATAGTAATGTAAGTATTGTGGGCAGTACTGCTAATATAATAGGTCGAAGCTTGGCAGTGGATGTTAAGTTCTACATACATATGAACTTATCAGACAATTATCAGCTATTCTAATATTTGTGTTACGGTGAGTAAAATTTTATACAGACGGAGTTATTATATAAGAGTGATGTATGCAATGTAATGAGTACTTATGATTATTTCAAAATATTAGGGTGAGCTTGAATACCACATCTCATCAAGAAGATGGGGTTAAACTAGGCTGTTTAGACATAGTAACTAATAATAGTTTGTATATCAATAACCCAGCAAGTCAAAGCATAGCTATGACATGCGCTTGGGGAGAGTATTGAAAATGCACAGAAAGAGCGAAACAGATCTGCAGCGCTTTCCGTTGGCTTCTCCTGAAGACAGACTTTTCTTCTTGACCTCATTGTACATTCATGCAACTTTGTATTTGCTGTCTCTGTGTGTAGTTGTTCAGACTGTTGTCATTGCTGCAGTTGGTTTTCTTTAGAAGACTTGCTTCTACTTTACCAGTTTTCAGGTTCACCTAACTCTGTAAAATTGTTGCCTCTTTAGGCACAGTGAACGGTTGTATTTTTGCTATTGTTGTTATTTTGCATTTGTAATGAAGAAATGTGCTTAGGTGCAATGTGCTTAGGTGCAATGCGAGTGATCATTTGTACATGCCCTGCACACGGTGCATGCCGTATTTGCTTTGGTTGATATATATTGTGATGTATACCTTTTTGGACAGTGGCTCACCAGCTGAGGCAGCCACTCACTCCTGCCCTCCCAGTGCCAACCGCCTTCCCTAGTGCCATTCTGGACTGGTGAGCCCACTGCAGACGAGATAGCTCCCCCCCACTAGTGCTAATCTGGGCTTGCAAATCAGCTGTGGACTTGACAGTGGAGGCACCCCCCCGCCGCCCCAGCGCTGATCTGAGTTGACAAGCTTGCTGTGGGCTTGCCAGCCAATTCAGCCCCCGCCCCCTCCCAGGCTCTGCCTAACCAAATCACATTTATGTCATAGCTGGTCCTTGTAACAACTGAGTTAGACACCCCTAATCTAAATATTCTGAACCTGTACACACACACACACCAGCATTTTCCCAACTCTGCATTTTCTTGCTTGTGCAACTGTTACCCCGAATAGAGGGAACAGGATAAGTTACCCAATTCAGGCCCACCCCCAAATGCAATTAAATGTGATTAAATGTGATTATACTTTCAGTGCTAACACAACTGCACAAAAGACACGAAAAACAAAAACCCCGCTCCCCAAGGAAAATCCATCTGATCCTATGTATAAATAATAGACAAGAGTCCTGGTTTCAAAAACAGGGCAGTACCAAAAATAAGCAGAAATGTCTTGTGGCCCTTCCTACCTAAATGAATAAACTGTATAGCATCAGGTGGGTAGCCGTGTTAGTCTAAAGCAGCAGAAAAAAAGTTTTGAGTCCAGTGGCACCTTTAAGACCAACTAAGTTTTACTCTTGGTATAAGCTCCCGTGCGCATGCACGTTTCTTCAGATACACTGAAACTGAAGTCACCAACCACTGCAGCAATGGCGTAGGAGGTTAAGAGCTCGTGTATCTAATCTGGAGGAACTGGGTTTGATTCCCTGCTCTGCCTCCTGAGCTGTGGAGGCTTATCTGGGGAATTCAGATTAGCCTGTACACTCCCACACACGCCAGCTGGGTGACCTTGGGCTAGTCACAGCTTCTCGGAGCTCTCTCAGCCCCACCCACCTCACAGGGTGTTTGTTGTGAGGGGGGGAAGGGCAAGGAGATTGTAAGCCCCTTTGAGTCTCCTGCAGGAGAGAAAGGGGGGATATAAATCCAAACTCTTCTTCTTCTTCATACAGGTAGGAGGGTGATACCTGGAAGGGCTAGTTAAGGTCAATATGCATAAATAATTGAGCGTTAAGTAAGATTGGTTTGAAAGAGATGGTAACACCTGTGAATGTCAACTAACTAGCGTACAGCACCATAAAAAAGTTGACAAACAGATGTAGGATCTGAATGACATTAGCTTGACTAATTGCATCTTGACTGTCCATTGCATCAGAAGAAATGGGTTTTAACGCATGCAAGTTTAGGCCAGAATAAAATCTGGTTAGCCTTCAGAGTGCCACAAAGCACTATTTAATTTTTGCTGCATTGGCCTTACACTGCTACCCTTCCAGAATTGTGATAGCACAAGTTGCGTAAATACCGACTTTCAGGCAGAAAAACAACACAGGAATAAAGTTGCCGATTTCTTTTTCCCTGTGTGGCTCCTAGTTTATCCCCAGCTTTATCGTTTGGGACATATTTGGAGAAATGCCCTTGAAAGCCATTGGCCTGGATCATTAAACCGTCAATTGCTTTAGAGCAGGGGTAGGGAACCTGCAGCTCTCTAGATGTTCAGGAACTACAATTCCCATCAGCCTCTGTCAGCATAGCCAATTGGCCATGCTGGTAGGGGCTGATGGGAATTGTAGTTCCTGAACATCTGGAGAGCCGCAGGTTCCCTACCCCTGCTTTAGAGGAAACGGCACCAAAGAAACATCATGTTTTGCCACACTTGCTCTCTTAAGAACGCAGCAGCCCGATAGCAGGAACAATCCACAAATAAGGCTTGGAAACGTGCCCCTGTTGATAGACATTTCTCACAAAATCCACAATGTGGCCCATCTTAACCATTTTCAGGTGCACTTCCCAGGAGAGGCTTTATAGTGGGACTGATCCTACCTGTAGGTTTTCAAGCAATGCGGTATTAAACGGCACTACAAAGAGGGCCAGCCCAAGATGGCCCAGGCTAACCCAATCTGTTCAGGCCCCTGTTAGCACTGGGACAGGAGATCACCATGGAAGCACAGGGCCGCTGTGCAGAGGCAGGCAATGGCAAACCACCTCTGAATGTCTCTGGCCTTGAAAAATCTATGGGATTACCTAAGTCAGCTGCACTTTGACAATGCCACATCTCAAAAAGGATATTGAGGAGATAGAAAAAGTGCAGAGAAGGGCAACGAGGATGATTGAGGGACTGGAGCACCTTCCTTATGAGGAGAGGCTGCAGCGTTTGGGACTCTTTAGTTTGGAGAGGAGGCGGCTGAGGGGGGATATGATTGAAGTCTATAAAATTATGCATGGGGTAGAAAATGTTGACAGAGAGAAATTTTTCTCTCTTTCTCACTATACTAGAACCAGGGGGCATTCATTGAAAATGCTGGGGGGAAGAATTAGGACTAATAAAAGAAAACACTTCTTCACGCAACGTGTGATTGGTGTTTGGAACATGCTGCCTCAGGAGGTGGTGATGGCCACTCACCTGGATAGCTTTAAATAGGGCTTGGACAGATTTATGGATCTATGTCAATCTATGGCTACCAATCTTGATCCTCCTTGATCTGAGATTGCAAATGCCCTAGCAGACCAGGTGCTCAGGAGCAGCAGCAGCAGAAGGCCATTGCTTTCACATCCTGCTTGTGAGCTCCCAAAGGCACCTGGTGGGCCATTGTGAGTAGCAGAGTGCTGGACTAGATGGACTCTGGTCTGATCCAGCTGGCTTGTTCTTATGTTCTTATGTACTTTACAGATGCAAGTGCCAGGGCCCCAGGAGTTCCTTTAGGCGTGTTGCTTTAAGCATCTGCCTTGGTGACTCAGGCCGAATCCCCACTGAAAATTGAATACAGATATAACCAGGTTTCAAAAGAAACGGCACCTTTTCATCGAGGTGTCACCCTCCCCACCACGGCATGTGTGTGATGAGGACATCCATTTCAATCACACTTTCAAATAGTGCAGCAATCCCCACTAGTGTGCGATCGTACGCGCAATCTGCTCAGCGGCTCTTCCTTCCCCATCCTGATTGGCTGTCGTGCAGGGTTGGGGCAGAAACTTTTTTTTTACACAAAAAAAGTGCTAACGCTGAAGCGAATACTGTTCTTTCGTGCACACGTTTCAGCGGTACCCGGTTTCCTCGCGCACACGTTTCGACGATAGCCTCAGCTGAGCGAAACAAAAAAAGCCGAGCGAAACAAACAAACAAAAAGGCTGCGCGAGCCCGCTGCGCTCTGGTTGGCTGGAAGGCATTTGCGTCACTCTCTACGGTGGGAAATTTGAAACATTAGACCCCCCAAACCTGCCCACAGATCTGGATTGGAGACATGTTTTTTTTTAAAGGATCACATTCATGCAGGTTCGGGAAAAACACGTGATAAGGGGGAGGGGGAGCGTCAGAACCGGGATGAATCTGTGTTCGGTGGTTCAGCTGTGGGGCAGTTTGCCGTGAAACCTGGATATTTCAGGTGAGTATCCCGGGATTAATCGGCAGTGGGGATATCGCCTCACATCCCAAGGCAGAAAAATATCATTGCCAGAAAAGCTGTGCTGCCGTCAGCAGTTTTTATGTCAGCCAGTACTGACATTTGCGGAAAGGGAATCCACCTCTTCTGAATTGTCACCGTGCTTCCATTTCCTGGTCGTCTTCGGAAAACCCACAATACTTTCAAGGCACTGTGCACATGCTCAACAAATGTATCTGGGCTGCTAAAGGATTTCAAATGGGGCAAAGAACATGGACAAAGACTCTCCTATGTTTTTCTCTTGGGGTGGACAAAGGGTCTTCTTGAGCAAGGGGTCCAGATGCTCACACGCAGCTTGGGTGGGACACACTGCTGCCTACCTGCCTTCGTTATGCAAAACCACACTTACACAGCCTTGAAAACCCACAACAGCCATATGTGAAGGTGCAGAGTTCTGTTCTGTTTTTACACTGCTTTTTGTATAGGTTTCAGCAAAGCAAAATCGGCAGAGACCAGGCCGGGGCATATCTGAAGGCCCACCGCTCTCCCAAAGTTGGTCTTGTGTCCACTGGCTGACGGCGGCTTTTACCTCCTACCCAATCCCTGTAACTGGAGACGCTAAGGATCAAACCTGGAACTTTCTGCATCCCAACAGATGCTTTTTGATTTATGGGTCACACACATGAAGCTGCGTTTTCCTGAACCAGACCCCAAGTCAGGCTTTTCCACTCTGAGCTGCTCTCTGGGGTCTTAGATGAGTCTATCACCTACTAGCAGTTTTGGTTTTTTAAAATCATCTTCAAGGTGTGGGTGTTGACCTTTAAGGCCTTGCGTGGCCTGGGACCCTCGTACCTTCGGGACCGCATTACCCCATATGTCCCAACTCAACCTCTGCGCTCAGCAGAGGCCAATTTACTGGGGGTCCCCGGCCCCTCAATGATGCGGCTGGCCTCCACTTGGGGCTGTAGGGCTCTTCACGGCTTTGGCTCAGCCTTCCGGTGGAACACATTCTCCCTCCGAGCTTACACCCACCCTGCGGGACCTTGGGGATTTCAAGAGGGGCTCAAGACTGAGTTGTTCCATCAGCCTTTGGAGAGACTCAAGTCAGCTGAGGGTGGTGCCCCCCCCTACCCCCTCCTCTTTACCCCCATGGGCCCTAATACCATCAGGACCCATTATTTCGCATTAGGAGGGTTTCATAAGGGCATGGGCAATGTTTTAAGATACGACTGTTGTTTTAATTATATGTATGTTTTTAGCTGATGTTTTATCCGTACACCCCCCTGAGCCCTTCGGGGATAGGGCGGAATACTAAATTTAATTAATAATAATAATGATAATGATGATGATGATGCAGATGCTGGGGATTGAACCCAGGACCTTCTGAATGTCAGGCAGTTGCTTTTCCAGAAAGGCATGGCCCCCTCCAATCAGCACCCCCCCCCCCGCGGTTCCAGGGCTTCCAACAGCTCCCTTCCCCCCCACACACACACCCCACCCCACCCTGCAAAGTGGGCTTTTGGGGAGGAGGAATTAAAGAATCAGTTCTCTTGCCGTCTTCAAAACAGAGTGCAAGAGATTTTTCAGCTAAAAGCTAACCCAGAATTGCTTTTATGGACTCTGTTGAGGTGTTACCTTGTTATGGGCAGTTCTAACCACCCTGTATGATAAGGTTTGGAATGTTTACTTTTTCCTCTTCCAAAAACTGATTCATTCTAAAAACCATTGTGAATGTAAGGTGGGATAAAGAGGCTTAAATAAATGGTTTATTAGCACTGTATATTCTGAAAGAGATGTCAATGAGTCAAGCCTGTGCTAAGCTTGAATATGGGGAAACTCAGCCATTATGACTCAACAGGTAAGTCAGGTATTTTCTCCAAGCTTCGTTTACCTTAAAAGGTCACTTAGACAAAAAATAAAACTCTGAGCTTCTTGCTTCTCAGCAATTGGAGTGTTGCACTCCACCAGCATCCCAAATTCCCCATCCTGTGATGTTATCATTGTGGCCAACCTCTGAGGCTCAACAATACAGAATACAGCTAAGAACCAGTTCAGCTGGCCTGCTTGCAAAGCCTTACTCTGGATGCTGCAGCTTAGCCACACTCAAGACATTAAAGAGAGAATATAATTTTGGAAATTGAGGGGGTTTTTTGTATATAGATGGAAGATTACATGCTTGGTAGTAGTACTAAATCAGTGATGGCTAACCTTTTTGAGACCAAGTGCCCAAACTGCAACCCAAAACCCACTTATTTATCGCAAAGTGCCAACACGGCAAATTAGCCTGAATACCGAGGTTTCAGTTTAGAAAAAACGGTTGGCTCTGAGGCGTGTGTTACTTGGGAGTAAGTTTGGTGGTAGTCGGTGGCTTGGCTTTGAAGCAACTGTGCAACGCTTCGAACGGCTGAATCACGACCATAGGAGGGTTTACTCAGAAGCAAGCCATATTGCCAGCAACCGAGTTTACTCCCAGGTAAAGGATCATGCTTTTGTTCTTCCCATGAAAATCAGTGGGGTTTAACAGCGCTTACAGGGTTACCTACACTGCTTCCCGAAAACTAGGTCTTAGGTTTAGTGTAATAATCTCTCTGAAATAATTGCACTATTATCACATGACGAGCTCTGTGCACGCATGCCCACAGAGAGGGCTCTGAGTGCCACTTCTGGCACCCGTGCCATCGGTTCACCACCACTGTCCTAAATGCTTAGGAATATCCTAAAAAGGATTCAATCTGCAGTCAAAAACTTGAGCAATCCTAGAAAGAACAACTCCCAATAAGGGCTGCCAAGGAATCCTTTCTTCTATACAAACCCACTCAAACTAGTTCCGCTTTCTCCCATCTGAATCCAAAGGAGAGATGATGGACACCCAGAATTCTTAGAGACTTTTAATCAGTTTCGTACATTTGGATATGGCGCAAAACCCTGAACAGGGGGAGGGAGGCGCAGCTGGGAGAGAGAATTCTGCATGTCTTTGCCGCCGCCAGATCTTCTGCAACGATTGCTGCTTTTTGATTAGCTAAAGCGGAAAAGATGCTTCTTCAGCTCAAGTTCCATACGGGGCAGGAGTTTCCTTCTTTCCGTAACAGGAGAACTAAACTCCACATCCACCCCAGCAAAAGGGGGAGGGAAGAACATGGAGATAGTCCATTCCAGGGCTTCTTGCTCTTTGCAAGAAAAGGTTGGCTTCCAGACCAAAAACCCCATGCTCGGGGTTCTTCAAACCAGTACACCCCTCCAAGGTGTTCATCCATATTTCCTGCACATTCACTCTTCAATAGGCCACTTTGGAGTTTCCCTCTCAAAACACCCAAACTTGGATTATTCCCCTTCATAAATACTAAGAATACATCTATATACCGTAAGCCAACCAGTTGAATTATCATGGCACCCTCCCAAAAACTACAATTCCCACAGTTCCCAGGGGGATGTCATGACAATTGAAACAGGATGCCGTCAGCTTGCAGCTAAAGGTCAGTCGTGTCATTTGCTGTATCCAACTCTGCTACATTTCTCTGCACTCCATTTTTTTTCTCTTCCAGTAACTGAGAAAACTTAACTTCCGATTCTGGACCCCTCAAAAAAGCAGCATCGTATCTCAGCAGCGTCAATATCTCCCCACTACTCCACTCAGATTATAGTGTGACAGGAACTTCCGTAGGCCCTCAGCAGATGTAAATTTAACAAAGGTTGGATGTCCTTAACCACAGGTAAGGGGTCTGCATACCTAAAACCATGGTTAAGGACGGGCTGCAGACCTGGATGAGAAATCGCAGGCTGAGGCTGTTTGCAAACCGTGGCTTGGATCCGATGGAGCACTTCCACAGGTGGCCAAGAGCAGCATTTGGGGGGACACTCTGGGCTGCAGTGGAGGAGGGAGCAATGAAGTCCTGTGGTGGAAGAAACTGCCCCATCCGTAGAGATGCTTTGTGAGATCCCAGACCATGGTTTACATTAACCGTGGTGAAATATTACGTCGACACGGAGAAAACCATAGTTAAGGCAGTTTGTCCCACCTCTGCTATTTCTGGTGTCTCCCTATACCAGGGGTCAGCCACCTTTACCACCCAAAGAGCCATTTGGACCCGTTTTCCAGGGCCCTGAAGATCTACCGAGCCAAAGAGGTGGCTCTGCACAGAGCCGCCTCCAGTTTGGCCCCTCCACTCACCTTTCCTGGAGGGACACGCCCATGTTAACCTCCGACCTCCAGGCCACGCGGAGCCGCAGTATAAGGCTGAAAGAGCCGCATGCGCCTCCAGAGGGGCGGGTTGCAGACCCCTGCCCTATACACATGCTCTCGGGAGGCTAAAGCAGGGCTGCCTTGTATATCAATGACCTTAACTTGGGTTCAAGAAATAAGTTTTCTGTTGGTCCTGGTCCGCAAAAGGAAGAGCAAAAAGAAAGCACACCAGTGCGCTCTGAACTGCAAGCTCTCCTGGGAAGGAAGGCTGACACTTTTGGACCCAGAGATGGCTGACATTTCTTCAAGACAAAGGCAGGAAGGACTTTAGTCTCGGTAGACCCGGAGCTCTTAAAGCAACAGATCTAAGCGGGAAGACTGGGTGGGGTCAAGAAAACATTCCCCCAATAAAAGCCTCTTCGGTCGTATAAGGTGCAACACGGGAAAAGGCGAAAAGAGGGGAAACCGGGAAGTCACAGGCTCAAGTGGAAAAGGCAGCAGGAGGTGGAGGGTCGCGCATGCAGATTATCTGGCTCGAGTTACTGTTCTGCGAAACTGAAAGATGCTCTTATTTCCTGCTTGTTTGGCCCCCCTCTGTAAACAAAACCTGCTTTTATCCTCTGAGCATTAGGTTACCCTCCGCATGTCACCGTGGTCGTTATCCCCGGGCAACAGGCAAAGCCACTGCTGATGGGATTCTCCTTGGATCTATCAGTTGCACAGACCCCACGTGCCAAGCCAAGAGGTCTCCTGCACCGCTGATTCCTAGCTTCTCAGCACAAAAGCAGACTAAGTTTCTGCATGCGCCCCCTGCAGAGGCGGAACCTTCAGCAACCCTTTAAAGCTGCCAAAGGGTGGTAACAATAATAATTTGGCTCTAACGGGAGGGGGGGGCAGGTATTTCTTTGAACCTTATAAGTGTTCCATGCTGCATATAAAAATGGTTACATATGTACATATATATACACAAACACACAAATTATATATATATATTTAGGCCATGATCACAGCAAGGAGAGTTGGGTGCTATCCTTGTTTATATGGTAAAGATAGCATAAGGTGGGACTGAATCGATGTCCTGAAACTCCACCCACTCAGGACTTTGGACCTGGCGTTCCAGAAACAACCTTGACTGCTTGGGAAGTTGCAATATAATCATACTAAGAGTATTCACGGGATCCCAAACGCTTAGCTTTTGGAGCGGGGGCTGCAGATATTCCCCTCGCTTTCTGAGGTATCTCTCTGCAATAGAGTCAAAATCCTCGAGAATCCCATGTACCAACAGGATTCTGCAGGAATTTCTGAGCCCAAATAAATAAAGGCTGGCAAGTTGAAGAAGAAGAAGAAGGAGGAGGAGGAGGAGGAGGAGGAGTTTGGATTTATATCCCCCCTTTCTCTCCTGCAGGAGACTCAAAGGGGATTACAATCTCCTTGCCCTTCCCCCCTCACAACAAACACCCTGTGAGGTAGGTGGGGCTGAAAGAGCTCCGAGAAGCTGTGACAAGCCCAAGGTCACCCAGCTGGCATGTGTGGGAGTGCGCAGGCTAATCTGAATTCCCCAGATAAGCCTCCACAGCTCAGGCGGCAGAGCGGGGAATCAAACCCAGTTCCTCCAGATTAGATACATGAGCTCTTAACCTCCTACGCCACTGCTGCTCCTATAAGAAGTGACTGAGGATCTGATGGTGTCTAACAGACAAACAATAAAACAGAAGCCATGGAGAATGAAGTGTCTTTGTGTAATGACCACAGGGGTCAAATAACCTTTCAGTCCATGCGTGTCAAAGCAGCAGAAGTTGAGAGCTTGTCAGTTACACCATAAAATAAAGATTCACCAAGTAGAGGGGGAGGAGTGGCTCTTCTGACAGACCAGAAGTTGACTAACCCCTTACTCAGGATTCTTAGCTTTTTGATATGGTTTAGGGGGCCCTGTGAGAGAACAACATGGAGGCCAGTGACCCTCAGAATAGTGGTGGGGTTACCTTTGACACAAGGCAGAGGTGGGACTCAGTTTACAGGAAGACTGAGGAGTCACTATGTTAAATGTCCAGAATAGTTGCAGACTGCAGAGAGTAAGAGCGAAGTCTGAGGGGGGAAAAAAAGGAGCAAGGACCGGAGTCAGTGTAAGATAAGCATCTGTGCAGAGATTAAGCGAGGACTTTGTAAAGGCTTTAACAGCAGACAAAGATCCCGAGTACTGGAAAAACCATCCCGTGGCTTTAAGAAGTAAGGGGCCAGCAACGAGCAGTGATTGCCAAAGACTTCGGAACTGAAGGAGGGTAGGAATGAGATCCAGCCCAGGGGGAATTTCTTCTGGGCGAGCTGCGTCAACAGCAGCTCCAACAGCTCCACTTCAACAGGCCTTGCCCAGAAAAAGTTCCTGGAGGAGCGGGCCCATGAAGGAGAACAGGCAAACCCTGAGTAAGCAAGCAAGTCATGCGAAAGGCATGACCGACCAACAGGAAACACTCTGCGTGGAGGGGTCAAGCGAGGCACAGGTCTAAGAGAGAGCAAACTAACTAAAAGGCTCTATGACAGCACAAAGAGGAAGCAGGGGGTAGCAGGCTACACTGCTAGGCCCTCGGAAAACGAAGCACAAAAGATGAAAAACCAGGGAGGGAAGGATGGCGGAAAGGAAGAAAAGGATACTGCTCCCCAAAAGACTCCAAGAGGCCTCCAAGGATACCTGTTCACCTGGCACAACAGATAGGCTTTCAACACTCCTGCCTACCAGGGAGACCCCCAGCCAAAGCCAATAGTAGATGATAGGGGAGATTTCAAACCAAGTGAGAATCCACCCGTTGCTCGAACGATCACAGTAGCTCTCTCCCACCTCCGCTTGCAGATATACAAGAGTGCAGAAGACGGCTAGGCAGACAGTGGTCCTTATGCTCCTCCCGCTTTTCCCTCCATGCACCTCTTCTCCCCGCCTCTCTGCCCAATCAGGTTGAGGTGGGGTTTTGTTCCCCTGCAGACAATACTGTACGCTCCCCGCAGCTGGAGAGATAGAGCGAGGAAGGGGAAGGGGGTGTCTCTCTTCATAGATATTTGTAAATATAATATTTATCATATTGCATTGAAAAAATAAAAACTTAAAAAATAAAATGAAACACCGTGCATGTATGTGTGTGAGAGACAGCGAGGGAGGGAGGGTCCATCGCAGCAGCAGAGGGTTGTCAGTTCCCGGCCATCTGACGGCAGGGGTAGGAGGTGCTTATCCTTGGCTCCAGGGCACTGTGACCCCCACCCTCACCCCTGTCAAATTCCCAGCACGAGTCCTTGTTCCACAGTTCGACACAAAAAAAGCCGGCAGTTGGGGTGTGCCCAGGGTGGGAGAGCTGGTTTATTTTCTGCCCCACCAACCCAGATCTGGGAAGGTTTCAAAGCAGCAGGCTCGGTCGTCCATTTTGTCCGTTCACTGAAAGAGAAACGTAAAAAAAGGATTCAGGTCCGTTTTGCCTCTGCCTCCCTCTGTGAAAAGACCACCCCCGGCGCAACAAGTTTGCCTGCACTGCCGGTTATCTCCTTTAAAGTGTCCTTTTCCTCCCACTGATTCTTTTCTCCCTCCCATTCATCGCCATCTTATATAGCAGTGGGGTTTAACAGCACTTAATAGGGTTACCTACACTGCTTCCCTAAAACTAGACCTTAGGTTTAATGCTAATAATCAAGCCCAGCGGCCCAGGCCAGCCTAGATGTGGGGGGGGGGGCGCAACTCTGTTTGCGCGTGCCCACAGAGAGGGCTCTGAGTGCCACCTCTGGCACCCGTGCCATAGGTTCGCCACCACTGTTATATAGCATCTAAGCTGTGTTGGGCTGCAGTAGTACAACTAAATCAGAGTCTGCTGTTGTCTGAGAGAACGACAAGGTTTTTGGGGCATGAGCTTTTGAGAGTCAAAGTTTCTTTTCTCAGATCAGGTAGCTCTGATTCTCAAAAGCTCGAACCTCGAAAATTGTGTTGGCCCCTTAAGGCGTTACTGGACTCCCAATTTAGACCCTATAGCAATTGAAAAGCTCCTCAGCACCCAACAAAAGCAGTCAGTAAATTCTACTGAGGCTAAGAGATCACGGCTTCCCTAAGGTCGCCTAGTGAACTCATGACCTAGGTGACATTTCAAAGGGGACTTCCTAATTCACAAACAAACAGCTTTTCTGTTAGTTCATTTTTGTAATCCTAATCCAGTGATGGCGAACCTTTTTGAGACCGAGTGCCCAAACTGCAACCCAAAACCCACTTATTTATCGCAAAGTGCCAACATGGCAATTTAACCTGAATACTGAGGTTTTAGTTTAGAAAAAATGGTTGACTATGAGGCGTGTGTTACTCGGGAGTAAGCTTGGTGGTAGAAGGTGGCTTTGGTTTGAAGCAACCATGCAACGGGTCTTCGAACTGGTGAATCACGACCCTAGGAGGGTTTACTCAGAAGCAAGCCACATTGCCAGCAACCGAACTTACTCCCTGGTAAAGGATCACGCTTTAGTTCTTCGCATGAAAATCATTGGGGTTTAACAACACTTAACAGGGTTACCTATACTGCTTCCCCAAAACTAGGCCTTAGGTTTAATGCTAAGAATCAAGCCCAGCAGCCCAGGCCAGCCTAGATGTGTGTGTGTGGGGGGGGTGATTTCCCCCCCACATGATGAACTCTGTGAGTGCCCAAAGAGATGGCTCTGAGTGCCACCTCTGGCACCCGGGCCATAGGTTCGCCATCACTGTCCTAATCCCATGGGTACTGTTATTCAGACATCTCTGCTGGCAATTGGTTTATGTTCTGTAATCCACCTTGAGTTTCAGTGAGAAAGATGGGCTATAAATGAAGTCAATAAAATAAATAATTCAGGGAGGCACACCGAGGGGTATTTACAGAAAATGGTGCCCAGGGAAGCACTGAAATTGCACCCCTCCCTCCCAAATCCAACAGATCTTCCCCATCTTGGAAGACCAGCTCTCCGGTAGTCACACAGGCTACCTCACATGCCCTGATTTGCCCCACTCTAAATACACCGGTGAAACATACACAGTCTTCCCTCCTTTGTTTCACCTTCTGAGATGATTTAGGATGAGATGGGAGTGATTGGCCCAAAGCCACCTGTGAGCTTCTGAGGCAAAGTGACAATTCGAATCCGGGTCTCCCTGATCTTAGCCCACCACTTTAACCATTATCCAAAGCTGGCTCTCAGCCACCATAATGTACCAACTACATTTCTGTCGTTGCCCCTCTCCCTCCCTCTCCCTTCCACACCTAACCCCGCCTCCCCGCTTCCCCTGCGTCCAATCCCAAACAATACATCATCCACAAGGGGATGTGTATCAGGGCAAAAGCTAAGAGCTTGAATGGGAGTGAGGACAGGGGATTGGAAAGGGCTACGTGCGTGTGCTGATGGGGGGGGGGAGATGCCACTTGTCATGCCGAGAACAGGAAGGGTGCTGATGGAAAGGGGAGGGGCTCAGATACCTGACTCGGTGGCTAAAATTCAGTGTCCACTACCTGGAACGCGGCGCTGCCTGTAGGAGAGGAGAGACTGTTCACCGCTCAGCCGCAGAGTATTACTACAAGGACTGGACACTGCACAGTTAATGGGGGGCAGGGTTTGAGACAAAGTGTGTATCTTCTCAAAGGAGTTTTTACGAGGAGACTGAACAATAGGTAGACATTGCTCCTGAGATATCTTCTGTGCAGTAGGTGGAGTATGCAACTTGTGAAGGTGAGAGAGCTTTGGCCAGGGCAAGCCTAAGACATTTCAGTGCCCATATTAGAAGGTGTGATCGGTGTTTGGAATATGCTGCCACAGGAGGTGGTGATGGCCACTAACCTGGATAGCTTTAAAAGGGTCTTGGACAGATTTATGGAGAAGTCGATCTATGGCAGTGGTGGCAAACCTTTGGCACTCCAGATGTTATGGACTACAACTCCCATCAGCCCCTGCCAGCATGGCCAATTGGTTTGAAGCAAAGGTTTGCCACCACGGATCTATGGCTACCAATCTTGATCTTCCTTGATCTGAGATTGCAAATGCCTTAGCAGACCAGGTGCTCAGGAGCAGGAGCAGGAGCAGGAGCAGAAGGCCATTGCTTTCACATCCTGCATGTGAGCTCCCAAAAGCACCTGGTAGGTCACTGCGAATAGCAGAGTGCTGGACTAGATGGACTCTGGACTCTGGTCTGATCCAGCAGGCTTGTTCTTATGTTCTTATGTCCAAATGCCATCTTCTTCCCATTAATTAATGTGAGCGTGTAAAGTTATGTCAAGTTGATGTTGCAAGCCACTTTATGGTGAGCCTATTGGGTTTCTAAGACAAGAGATGTTCCGAGGTGGTCTGCTGTTGCCTGCCTCCACCCTGGTATTCCTTGGCCGTCTCCCATCCGAATACTTGCAAAGGCAAATGCTGAGAGTGTCTGATGGGTCCAAAGTTACCCAGCAAGTTTCTACGGCAGAGTGGGGATTCGAACCTGGGCTTCCAAGATCCAAGTCCGACACCTTAACCACTACACCACGCTGGTTTTCTGCGTATTCATATGAGGATACAGTCCCCTCAGATGACCTCCTGTGCCTCACTTGTGATAAATGGGGAATTGCGCCCCATCAGACAGATCTCTTCTTTAGGGACTTCTGGGACCTATGAGTAGGAAAAGTGAAAGACGGCGGGCGAAAGCTGGGAGAAAGAGCTGGAGCAGAAGTGGGCAGGACTTGATTCCCAGTGGGCGGGGCAGATGGAAAGGTGGGCGGGACACTGGATGAGGGACACTTGATGAGCCGCTCACCTGATTCAGGCAGGGAAGCCGATCTCAGCCCCGTCTCTTTCTGTAACTGAATCTCCTTTAGTGCAAATATTGATGTGGCTGCAAGAGGAGATGGAAAACGAGAAACGCTGAGAAAAGGGGAGAAATAGCTTTTACTGGATCCACTAGTCTACAACAAGTTTTCCATGATTGAAGAAAAAATTGCCTCTATTGGACTGTCAGTGGATTCACTTTGCCCTTTGTCCTATTCAGAAGCTTATAGGAAATTAAAAGGTCAACTATTGGATAGAGAGTTCTCTACCCTAATCACCGCAGCCAAGAAAACATGCTCCCCCCTGTATTTTTCTCTCCCATTTGAACGGGGCCACTTGGCACACTACCTGTATTGCTTAATAAACCCTGCTCAAAGGAGAGCCATAATGCTCGCCAGGTTTAATGTTATGCCTTCTGCCTTGTTACATGGCAGATTTAATAAGCAAGAAAAGGCTAAAAGATTGTGCCCATGTAACGATGGCTCAGTTGAATCTCTGGCCCACCAATTATTTCACTGTCTCAGATTCAAGGAAATCAGATCCAAGTATGTGAATCTTACTCCTTTACATTTACCCGATCTCCCCGATTTAATTAGATTACACTACTTGTTGGACAACCCTGATCCTTCTCTCTGTATGATAGTGGCAGACTTTCTCCTGGAAATTACTAAACGCCAGTAGATTTCCTTCGACCTAACATGTATTTTGTATTGTATATGCTTTTTAATCCATTTTTTATTATTCTTGTACTGCTGTCTATGCCAATAAAGGCTTGCTTCTAGTCTACAACAATTCTTGAGTGAATATTTGAATAGCAGCAAACCACCTCTGCATCTATTCGGCAGATGGCCATCGCATTCTTGAATCAACGACATAAAGTTGTAACCGGGGTACCTTTTTGAGCTTGCAGGCACCTTTGGGATTATGGCATAGGGTGGTGGGAACAGCCACAAAATGCCTGTCATGCAACGGCTGCTATAGGGGGTGCAGCCAGACACAAAATGCATGCTGCAGCTTACCTTCAGTCATGCAATAAAAATCCTTGTGCTGAAGAGGTCGCTACTGCCAAATAACTGTTTTTAAAAATCTCTACAGCTAATCAAATCTCCAATGGCCAATCAGATGCCTGACTGGGCAAAAGCCCCACATGGCTCCTCCCACTTTTAAAAAACATTTCATCACCATGAAAAGTTTCAACAGGTGCCTTGGTGCCTCCTGGCACCATGTTGGGGACTCCCGGTCTCAATCCACATTTTTAAAGCCAAATTCCCAACGACGGATTGTGTGGGATTTTAAGCTTTTTTAAAAGTGCCCTTTGGAATTGAAGTTTGAAAATCCTCCCTCTAAGCAGTGGTTCTCAACCTTCCCACATGTTCCTCCCTTTAATACATGTTGTGGTGACCCCCAACCCTAACAATTATCCATTTTACAGACGGAGAACCCTGATGCAGAGAGTCTTAGACGACCCCTGTGAAAGGGTAGTTCGACCCCCAAAGGGGTCCCGACCCCCAGATTGAGAACCACTACGTCTAGCCAAGTTCAGGCCAATTATGAATGTGTAACAATGTATTCCGACTCGAGCCTGTTGTGTACACTTCTCATCAAGTTCTAATTCTCACAATTTGACAAATTATATAATATTCATAATACTAGGATGGCCAACTGTTCAAAGAATTTTTGACTGCACAAATTTAAACTGTGAAAAATGTATAAGGACATCAGCATATTACTAGCATCTTGACATATGGCCCACTTTGAGAGCAAGAGAGGAGAGAGAGAGCTCTTTCATGCGCATTACTTTGTAAGTTATCCCTGATTAGGAGAAAAAAGTGTCATCTATATTGTGCATTACTTGCGATGATGAAGCCTCAGACAATGGTTGAATCAGTTAGTGTGATGCTACGGAACACTGACGAACATTCCAATAGCTTGGGGAACAACTCCCAGCAACAAAAACAATCCAACCTCTACAGGAGGGTATACATGTCAGTTCGGCTGAGAATGAACATTGACACAGGCCTGATGAAAGGAAAAGCTGTGTCTGGAAGGCTATAGACTGAAAGAATAGTGGGAATGTAAAAAGCAACAATCCAAGAGACAGTGACTGGAAGAAATAATAAAAAAGTGGACATGAACCACAGCATATGTGTCAGCAGGATGTACTAGAGAGGAGGAGGATGTACTAGAGCACAGGTGTCAAACTTGCGGCCCTCCAGATGTTATAGACTACAGCTCCCATCATCCCTTGCCAGAATGATGCTGGCAGGCGATGCTGGGAAGTGTAGTCCATGACATCTGGAGGGCCGCGAGTTTGACACCTATGTACTAGAGAGAGAGGTCCAAGGAAATGGCTGCAGAATGTGGGCTAGAGAGCCAGAAGCATACAAGGTTGGCTCTGAAGGGGGAGGGGGGGTTCTAAGAGCTGCAGGAAGAAGAGGAGCTGCGGTTGATTCCAATGTCTCTGCAGTCTTGTGAGCCCCCATACATACAGGAGCATCAAGAGTGAGCAAATCAGCGGAGCAACGTTTGATTTCACACAGTGAACCAATTATCTAACAGCAGGCTTCCACGGTTTAATCTCTTCGCTTTCCGTATTACTTCAATGCACAAAAGCAAAAAACAGACTGAAATCAGCCCATGCCGATTCATCAACTGATGACGGGAGTGACAGATTACGCCTCGCCCGCAACAGTGTGGCCCCTGGTCAAGTTCATGTAACATGTCCACGTGTACAGCCAACACCGTATTAGCTTCTGTAAATGCTGCCCGCCCCCATCCGGCTTTTTTTTTTCATCCAAATATTATTTTGACTGGCCTCCCTCCTGCCCTCGCCTGCACTTACTGTCTGGGAGTTTGAGGACTCGGTCTCCCAGACTGTGGAAGAGTAGGTGCCGCATGGCCTCGTCCGCAGAGATCCGCTTCCTGCCCTCAAACTGCATTGGAAGATGGGGGAGAAGAAAGGGACAGAGAGAAAAAGAACACATCAATCCCTAGATCAAACCTGGAAGAATATATGACTACCTGGAGGAATATATGAGGAGCAGCAGCGGCGTAGTGGCTAAGAGCAGGTGCACTGTGATCTGGAGGAACCGGGTTTGATTCCCAGCTCTGCTGCTTGAGCTGTGGAGGCTAATCTGGGGAATTCAGATTAGTCTGTGCACTCCCACACATGCCAGCTGGGTGACCTTGGACTAGTCACAGCTCTTCTGAGCTCTCTCAGCCCCACCCACCTCACAGGGTGTTTGTTGTGAGGGGGAAGGGCAAGGAGATTGTCAGCCCCTTTGAGTCTCCTACAGGAGAGAAAGGGGGAATATAAATCCAATCTCTTCTTCTTCTACCTCTCCCAACCGGCACCACAAAGGCCACCTCCACCAAAAGAGACCGAGCATCATGTGACTTCCGCTCTAAAAGAGTCCTGTCAGAGCCCTCAAACAAGCAAGTTTGTGTTGAGCTACATACCAGTCTCCAAAAATGAGAATACCCCAGCTACAAATTACCATCTCCTATGGGGGAAGTAGCATAAATTTCACTCGGACGCAGTGAAAAACGTTAGTCTACTGAACCATCCATGCGTATAAGGCGGTCATTTGGGTGGATACAGGGGCTACATCACTATCCATTCTAACACACACAGCTGACTCCATATAGCTGTACCCGATCAAGGGCAAAACCTCCGTTTGACACTTGGTAGGATGATACAAATGAACAAGTTACTCCTGGAGTGAGACAGCTCAAGCAAATCTGGTCACCTGCATGGGCTTATTTGAGGAGTTTTATCACGCACCTTCATCTGATCTAATGTCAGAAGAAGCAGGAGAGCAGTAAAACTTCCCTCATCGTTTGTTAAGGCTTGACAGACAATCCTCTCATCAAGCAGATGCATGCCAAAGGATGCCGACACAAGGTAAATGGTCACCTGTATTCACCTAACGGGGAAGGAGCAGTCTGTGGTGGTTGCTCTAGGTCTGAAGAAGAAGAAGAAGAAGAAGAAGAAGAAGAAGAAGAAGAAGAAGAAGAAGAAGAAGAAGAAGAAGAAGAAGAAGAAGAAGAAGAAGAAGAAGAAGAAGAAGAAGAGGAGGAGGAGGAGGAGGAGGAGGAGGAGGAGTTTGGATTTACATCCCCCCTTTCTCTCCTGTAGGAGACTCAAAGGGGCTGACAATCTCCTTGCCCTTCCCCCCCCCACAACAAACACCCTGTGAGGTAGGTGGGGCTGAGAGAGCTCCAGAAGCTGTGACTAGCCCAAGGGCACCCAGCTGGCGTGCGTGGGAGTGCACAGGCTAATCTGAATTCCCCAGATAAACCTCCACAGCTCAGGCGGCAGAGCTGGGAATCAAACCCGGTTCCTCCAGATTAGATACATGAGCTCTTCACCTCCTACGCCACTGCTGCTCCCTTAGTAGAGCTTTAAATTCCTTTCAGTGGGTGGGAGTACAAGTCAAGTATATCAGTGGAAGTCAGGACTGGCAGACTAGCTCAGGGGTCCACAACTATTTTCAGCCTGTGGGTATCTTTGGAATTCTGTCAATGGATACAACCACACTGAAGACTCTTCTTTCTGTATGACTGAAGGTAAACTGTGGCAGCCATTTTGTGATTGTATCCATTGACAGAGCGACCCAACAGTCTGGCCCCTTCTACTTTTAAAAAAACATTTGCTTGAGCACCGGGGAAAGGCCCGTGGATTACTGAACCACGGGGAAGGTTTCCAACTGTTCAGACTGAGGAGAAAACCTAGGGCAGTGATGGCGAACCTTTTAGGAGACTGAATGCCAGGGACGCCAGACAGGAGAAACTCTGTCTAGGGGCAGGGGTCTCAGAGCATATCACTATGGGGCAGGGGTCTGCAACCTGCGTCTCTCCAGATGTTCATGGACTACAATTCCCATCAGCCCCTGCCAGCATGGCCAGACAATTGGCCATGGTGGCAGGGGCTGATGGGAATTGTAGTCCATGAACATATGGAGAGCCGCAAGTTGCAGATCCCTGGTCTAGGACATGCGTACACCCTGCGCCCCTGCCATACCCCCGTCTGCCCCTGCCCTGGAACGTCCCCGGAATGCTTCAAAACACTCCGCCACACCCCTGGAATTCCGTTACCACTCCCCCGCAAGGGCACGTGCCCAGTGATTCCATGCACCCCTCGCCCCCCTTGGCACTATGCCACTGCCAAGTGGCCAAACTGGGGCAACAGCACGCATGCCCACAAAGAGGGCTCTGAGTGCCACCTCTGGTACACGTGCCATAGGTTTGCCACCACTGACCTAGGGAATGGGTCCCAGAGAAGAGAAGCCCCCAAAAGCCAGCGCTCACCTGCAGCAGCTTCCCTAGGAGGTCAGCCCCATCACTGTCCAGCCTGTAAAATTCCAGGGGGGGGGGGGGATGGAAAATATTCAATCACAGAAACTGAGTTCCCAGGGCTTTGAGGGGTGGCTGACCATGTTTCCAACATGTTTCCAACATGTACAACATGTATAATGGGGAAAAGGGAACTTGACCAGCAGGCTGCCAGACATTTTCTTCATATGTATTGTCAAAGAAACCATGAAAATGAACAAAACTTGGCTACCAGTGTTGAAAAACACTAGAGTCAAGACAGTGACTAATCAGCTCCACACAAACACAGGATGACTACAGGCACTAAACAATCAAAGGGAACAAAGGCCAGGCTACTTCTATTCAGATGCCCTCACCTATTTACCTTGCTATCTTCATTGTTACTCACAGGCTAATGGGTGGATCCCATTCAACACAAGTAAATCTAGCTTGCTAATTGCACCCTTTACTTGTTAACAGACAATGGTTCTTTTCCCCCACCCTGGATACTCCAACAGGTATATATACTCCACTTGCTTTCCTACTATCAGATCCTCTGAGGATGCCAGCCACAGATGCAGGCGAAACATCAGGAGAGAATGCTGCTAGAACACGGCCATACATCCCAGAAACCACACAGCACCCCAATTTTCTTCATAGCTTGTTGTGATGACAAAATGCATCGGGGACGGGGCGGTATAAAAGTTGAAAGTATAAATAAATAAATAAATAAAAAACCAACAAGGACATCCCAAACTCCACACTAGCGGAAAAGATTTGGATCTGCCACTTTTAGCTCAGTTCATAAGGGTGTGTGAAGGCTGTGATTCTACAAGGATGAAGAAAAAGTGCAGAACTTTATACTGAATGGAGACTGCAGATTTCCTTTATTCTTTTAAAAAGAAAAAAAAGCACGTTCCCAGTTGTGTGTTAATAGCTCAACTCAGGAAGTGACTAATTAGGAATAAAGTCTTTCTTACAGGGATGGTCTCACTGCCTTTAACAGGTTTGCATGCGTAATTCTGGTCCTGCCCCCAAAACCCTACCCAATTGAATTATTTGTGTGATAGTAGGAATCTTCACTGGGTCACAATTTGAGTAGATTAATAATGATGACATTATTATTTGGGTGCTGTGTGGTTTCCGGGCTGTATGGCCGTGTTCTAGCAGCATTCTCTCCTGACGTTTCGCCTGCATCTGTGGCTGGCATCTTCAGAGCCCGGAAACTACACAGCACCCAAGTGATTCCGGCCGTGAAAGCCTTCGACAAGACATTATTATTGTTAACAATAATGACAACCACCCCCCTCATCTGTAACAATATGCTTATTATTATGCTTGCAATACCAGGCACAATGTTGGAAGTTGCTAGAGTCTATACCTCTATTGTGTATAACATGTTTGCTTCTTAGTAACTATGCCAGATTCAGAGATTCTCCTCTCCCTTGATTCATAAGCTGATACTCACCTAGGAGCATGGTTGATCAGGGCCTCAGCACGATATTTGGGGTAATTATAGGCTCGAAATTCCTCATTGGACAGGATTCCAGGCCAAGTCTCTTCATTGGGCGTCCCTGACAGTGAAGAGGAGGAGGGGGAACAGAGATGAGCAAATCAGCAATTAGCACAGACACCCTGAACCGCAGAACAACGTCTTAGCATTGTATCAAGCCCTCAGAGTCAGCTTTCAAGGGACAGTCACACCAGTATTCCTGTTTCACTTTCTTTCCTTCTAATGCTTGCTGAAGTAGGACAGAACTGCGTGTGTTTCCTGTACTGGCTTGCTTTCTCCTTTGGGAAATAGAGGCTTCTCCCCAACCCATTCAACTGCTGAATTTTACTTGGCTGACACAGTTGAGAATCTGGCCTCCTATTTTCCACCTATGAGAAAAGATATAAGACCTATCCATTGTATGCAGCGTTTCAGCCACCATCAAGGTTTTTAGGGTAGTTGCAGATTGAAGTTTAAGCACTGTTTAAGCACATTATTCTTGACTGTCCGAGATATGTGAAGAAGAAGAAGAAGAAGAAGAAGAAGAAGAAGAAGAAGAAGAAGAGGAGGAGGAGGAGGAGGAGGAGGAGGAGGAGTTTGGATTTACATCCCCCCTTTCTCTCCTGTAGGAGACTCAAAGGGGCTGACAATCTCCTTGCCCTTCCCCCCCCCACAACAAACACCCTGTGAGGTAGGTGGGGCTGAGAGAGCTCCAGAAGCTGTGACTAGCCCAAGGGCACCCAGCTGGCGTGCGTGGGAGTGCACAGGCTAATCTGAATTCCCCAGATAAACCTCCACAGCTCAGGCGGCAGAGCTGGGAATCAAACCCGGTTCCTCCAGATTAGATACATGAGCTCTTCACCTCCTACGCCACTGCTGCTCCCTTAGTAGAGCTTTAAATTCCTTTCAGTGGGTGGGAGTACAAGTCAAGTATATCAGTGGAAGTCAGGACTGGCAGACTAGCTCAGGGGTCCACAACTATTTTCAGCCTGTGGGTATCTTTGGAATTCTGTCAATGGATACAACCACACTGAAGACTCTTCACTGTATGACTGAAGGTAAACTGTGGCAGCCATTTTGTGATTGTATCCATTGACAGAACGGCCAACAGTCTGGCCCCTTCTACTTTTAAAAAACATTTGGCAGGCACCGGGAAAGGCCCGTGGATTACTGAACCACGGGGAAGGTTTTCCAACTGTTCAGACTGAGGAGAAAACCTAGGGCAGTGATGGCGAACCTTTTAGAGACTGAATGCCAGGGACGGAGCAAGGAGAAACTCTGTCTAGGGGCAGGGGTCTCAGAGCATATCACTATGGGGCAGGGGTCTGCAACCTGCGTCTCTCCAGATGTTCATGGACTACAATTCCCATCAGCCCCTGCCAGCATGGCCAGACAATTGGCCATGGTGGCAGGGGCTGATGGGAATTGTAGTCCATGAACATCTGGAGAGACGCAGGTTGCAGACCCCTGCCCCATAGTGATATGCTCCGAGATCTGGTGCGGCCTGCATTTCATCATTACATGGATATCAAATTGAAACACATACACCCAGTGGTGGGATTCAAATAACTTAAGAAGAAGAAGAAGAGTTTGGATTTATATCCCCCCTTTCTCTCCTGCAGGAGACTCAAAGGGGCTGACAATCTCCTTGCCCTTCCCCCCTCACAACAAACACCCTGTGAGGTAGGTGGGGCTGAGAGAGCTCTGAGAAGCTGTAACTAGCCCAAGGTCACCCAGCTGGCGTGTGTGGGAGTGTACAGGTTAATCTGAATTCCCCAGATAAGCCTCCACAGCTCAGGCGGCAGAGCTGGGAATCAAACCCGGTTCCTCCAGATTAGATACGCGAGCTCTTAACCTCCTGCGCCACTGCTGTTAACAACCGGTTCCGGTGGTGGGATTCAAATAATTTAACAAGTGGTTGTTTACAAGCACCATTTTTAACAACCAGTTCTGCCAAAGTAGTGCGAACCGGCTGAATCCCACCACTGCATATACCCCTCCCCACCATAGTTCTCCAAGCCTTCCTGAGTAATGGCAGCCATGTTCAGAGAAAGAGGACCGTCAGCTCAATAGGGTCTTCACATACACTAACTACCTACACACTAAAGCCAACTATACTGGTTCCCATCAAAAGGTCTTGACCTTCAAAGCCCTATGCGGTTGGAGACTAACATACCTGAAAGACTGCCGACTCCCTTATGAACCTCCCCAACTACTACGATCGTCTTCAGAGGCCCTGCTTCAGGTGCCCCCGCCTTCTGAGATCTGGCAGGTAGCAATCCAGGAGAGGGGTCTACTAGTCATGGCACCAAGCTCTGGAATTCTCTCCCCAGGGACAGGTTCGTACTGACCCACAGCTCCTCGGCTTTCAGGTATTTATGGCACCATTTACACAGACTGAAATAAAGTCTGCTGATCTCTTTTCTACTAGCGCCATCGTTCTTCCTTTTTTTCCCCCCTCTTGGAATCCTGACTTGAGCTTCGACATGCTGGCTGCCATTTGTTCTTTTAAAAAATTTATAAATAATCACTGTTTTGGCTGGCCTCAGTGGCTCGTGGGAACATTCGAGCCAATGCAATCAAGGTCACGACCAGACTGTACTGTTCACTGAGGTGTAATAAGGGAGGAGGCGGCATGACGTCATAACCCTGAAGCTAGCGTGCTATTGGCTCGCTATTGTTCTAATGTATTGCTACGGCGCAGAGTGCAAAGTGCCTTTAACCATTGGAGTCCTAGGGAGTTGTGCCTCAAAAATATATATATTGATGGTCTCTAGTCCCTGCAGAGCCCCTGGGTTTCAGCCTAGTCAGCCTTATGCCCTGACCAGGAAGATTTATTTTTTCGCTTCCATTGCCATCTGCCACCTGAGGGGCCAACTCGTTTGCGTTTTGGATTCTCCTCAATGATTTCTCTTTCTCAACCAATGTTTCAATTGCTGTTTTTACACCTTATGTTACCCTACATCCACTGATGGGAATTGTAGTCCATAACATCTGGAGTGCCAAAGGTTCGCCACCACTGCGGCCTATATCATACCCTAACATGCAAACGGGCCTGACAATGAACCCTCAATTAATGAGTGCACTGGGTTACAGCTTATCCTCACGCTCAGAAGAGAGTGCTACTAGGCCTGCCGACGGCCTCTCCCACCCCCAGACCAAGATTCCACCACACAAAAGCTCTCCCACTTCCCCCACCCAGGAGGAAGCCACCCATGGTGGGGCAAAGATGGCAGACTGCCCTCCCTGCCACCACAGCAAAAGCCCTTCCGCTTCCCACACACGCTCTCCCCAGCTGCCAAACGCCCTCCCGTGTCCAAAATGCTCTCTTCTCACCCCCGGACTAAACCTTGCCCAGCAGTGCAAAGGCACAACTCAGGGGCGTAATGCCCATTGGGCAAGGTGGGCAGCTGCCCAGGGCACCACCTTGCGGGGGGCATCAAAATGCAGGGTTCGTTTTTGGGTATTTTCAGTGGTTTTCCATTTCTGGACTGCAGGGGGTGCTGTTTTTAGGCTAGCAGCACCAAATTTCCAGCGTATCATCAGGAGACTGTCCTTATGCTACCCCCCAGGTTTGGTGATGTTTGGTCCAGGGAGTCCAAAGTTATGGACTCCCAAAGGGGGTGCCCCATCCCCCATTGTTTCCAATGGGAGCTAATAGGAGATGGGGGCTACAGTTTTGAGGGTCCATAACTTTGGCCCTCCTGAACCAAACTGCACCAAACCTGGGGGGTAGCATAAGGACAGTCTCCTGATGATGCGCTGAAATTTTGGTGCTGATATGTCTAAAAATGCACCCCCTGCACGCACCAATGTCCTGGTGCAAAAAAAATGGGTCGTGGTGGAGTGGGGGGGCATCCAACTCAGGTTTTGCCCAGGGCTACAGTTTGCCTCGTTACGCCCCTGGCACAACCCTTCTGCCCCCTGCCCGCACAAAAGCCCTCCCACTCCCAACGCCAACCCAGAAGCAGGCCCGTGCAGTGGGGCAAAGGCGGCAGGTCGCTGTAAAGATCCCAGTGGTGCTGAATCTCTTCACAGCCGTTTGGCCTTGACTGAGTTTCCTGGCACGGGCGACGGGCCAGAATCCACAGCAACCACACTGTTGGAGGGCTTATCTCTTAGAGCGAGATGAGAATTCCGTTCCCATGAGAATGGGACTGGAGACTCCGGGAGGGGGATGGAACGAGGGGGTTATAACCTGTGGTCTGGGCGGGAAGGCCCATTCCTGTCATGTCGTGTGTGTGAGCTTTCTAAGATGTCTGAATAAATGGTCTTTCAACCAAAAGCCTTTTATTTCTGCCTCGTTGGAATTCCTTACATTATGACAGGAATCAACCGTTATTTTTCTTTTTAAAACTCAGTGGATCTCTGGTGTTGTAACATGCAGAGATTGAATATTCCTGAAACTGTGGAAGGCGCGGTAGCCCCCATAGAGGGTTCCGAGCCTTCTCTTCCTGATTCTGAGGAACCAGCAGGGGAACGGGTCTCGCTGGTGACTCTCTCCCGTCCTCGTTCCAGCATGGGTCTTCCCCTACTTCGTTGGGATGGGGAATGCGGCTGCGACCATGTGGATTTGCACGAGCCGTTTGGGGCGCTGTCTATGGATCGAGCGCCTGTGGATCGGATCTCTACCCGTGTCCGTGTGGATTACAAACCCCAGATGCAACCTGTCTCAGAAGAGATGGGTCTGACTACACTTCATGCAGTCACCCAGGAGTCGATTGAGCGGTTCCTTGACTCGTACTTCGAGAATGCTCCCAAGGACCCGCCGTGGCACAGCACCGGAGCCCGTCCCAAATCCACAGTCGAAACCGGGACGCTGTCGAGATCAGGATCGATTATTGGGAGGGGTTTCCGTGCCGGTTCCCAATCCGGATTTCCAGCCCCCGGGCCGGCGGCTACCGATGTGCAAGAGGCGCCCCGTGGAGCCGTCGGAGGAGTGGAGGAGTTACCATCCGGAGAGGGGGAATCCGAAGAAGATGCCCATCCAGATCTATTTCCCCTCCCGTCCAAAGAAAGCTGGGACGATGAAGTGGCCAGACTGCGCGATGCCAAGGAAGCATGGGACCGAGAACGCAGGCTCTGGGAGGAGGAACGCGAACAGCTGCAAAAAGATCGTGAATGCCTGCAAAGGGACCGAGAACAACAACGTCAGGACGTCCAACTCGAGTTAAACCGGGCCAAGGAGGCGTTGCAACGGCAGTACCAGCAGAACTTATCGATTCATGACAAAGTCCTGGATCACTCCAAGATGGATCTGGAGCGCCAGCGCGAAAGCATTAGGGCCATCCAAACGCAGAGCGAGCTGACTGCGGCCATTCAGCGGGATGAACAAGCAAAACTGGATCGTGAAAAAACGGCCCTACATGCGCACCAAGATGCCTTAACTCGCAAAGAGAGAGAATTGGCTGCCTTGGAACAGGAGCTGAAGAGGCAGCGAGATACGATGACACGAACCCGAGTCGGTGCTTACAACTTTACCAGAGCGCCCACCACAGCGCCCCCTGCCATGGGATCGACGCTGCACGGCCCTACTTCGATCCCTCCCCGCGCTCCTGCTGCCTCCTTTCTCGCCGGAGGGACGACGCTGCTGGGCCCCGCTCTGCCTCCTCAACCAGCGGTACTTCAACCCGCTCCTGCTCTCCCAGCTCCACCGCCCCAGCCATTGCAACCACAACCCCAGTGAGCTCCAAGAGCTGTTGAAAGAGGATATTATAGGCCTCCCATCCCTGCCCACTTTGACGGTACCGCCTCTAAACTCCCTTACTTCATTCTGCAACTTGACGCACATATGGAGGAGTTTGATGATCTGTACCGTTCTGAACGTGAAAAAATACGGGATATCGGGTCCGTCTTGGATGGGGTGGCTGCTGACTGGTTTGTGACTCTTTACGAATTGCAAGCGGATGATACTCGCACAGTGGCTGCATTTCTTCAAGCCTTACGTGCCCGCTTCCAAGATCCGGATGCTGAGAACGAAGCCATTCGTACCATAAAGTCCATTCAACAGGGCAACCGCTCTTTTGCCGAATTTGCCCGTGAATTTCGTGCGGCGGCTACTAAACTTCCTCCTGACTGGCCTGAACGCATGAAATGTGAATACTTCTTCGAGGCTATGAATACCAAACTTCGGGAAACAGTACTCCTCATCCGCATTCCGCGCACCGTTGCTGAGTGGATTGATCTGGGTTCACAAGTTGCGGCCCGTCTGGATTACGCTCGTGCCGGGGGACGCCCGCGTCCGAAGACCACTACGGTTGCCCCATCCACTAGAAAGCCAAGCTCACCCGTCTCCACCGAGACCACATCTGAGCGCCGCCGCCGTTTGGGATTATGCCTCTATTGTGGTGGTCCTGGCCATCTGGCTGCCAACTGCCCCAAGAAACAGAAGCCCGCCGTCCCGGTCTCCCGCACCCCCGCTGCCAAGCCTCCACGGAAGTCTGGTCCTCCCCCAACTGGCTCGTCCAAGGCCGCCATCGAGGAGGATTTCGAGGAGGGGGAAGTGGCGGTGTGCCTATCTTCAGCGCCCTTGGACATGGGTCCTACTCCGGATTCGGTGAGTGAAGGCAGCGCGCCCATTACTATTCAAGCCTCTTTAGCCAACCCTGCCAAGCATACACGTCTCCTAGCCTCCGCCCTCGTTGACTCTGGCTGCTCCCACTGTTTAATGCGACCGCAGGTGGCTGAGGAGCTTGGCTTAGACCAAATTCCCCTAGCGAAGCCCATTCCGTTTACACAAATGGATGGCAGCCCACTCGGGGCTGAGGGTCCAGCCCGATTCAAAACGCAACCCGTTTTTCTCCGTTGCGCTGACCATTGGGAAAAGATTAGTTTCGTTCTTGCTCCAGTGGCCAAACACTCCATTGTTTTGGGCATGCCATGGTTGTTATTACACGAGCCAAATATCATTTGGAAAGAGTGAATTATAGAATTCACTGACCCCCCCTGCGGGGAGCACATGAAGTGGGGGGAAACTCCACCTCCAAATGACATTGAACCATTGGCTTCCAGCGCATTGCACTCGTCGGTGACTCCTAATCCCAACGAAATCCCACAAGCTTATAAAGACTTGGCCAGAGTGTTTCAGGAACAGGAATGCGATCAGTTGCCCCCCCATAGGGATACCGATTGCAAAATCATCCTACAGCCCGGAGCTCAACTGCCCAAAGGTAGAATCTATCGCATGAGCCCCACCGAAGAAAAGGAGCTCCGTGCTTTCTTAGATAAGAATCTGGCTCGAGGATTCATACGACGAGCCACCAAACACACCCACGCCGCCCCTGTTCTGTTTGTGAAGAAAAAAGATGGCTCATTGAGGCTTTGTACCGATTACCGTGGATTAAATGCTGTTTCCATGTCTAATAAATATCCCTTGCCCTTAATCAAAGACCTCCTAGATGCACTGGGCAAGGGCAGGATTTTTACTAAGTTGGATTTAAGAGAGGCTTATTACAGGGTCAGAATTGCGGAAGGCTATGAACATTTAACAGCGTTTAATACCAAATTTGGACAATATGAATACTTAATAATGCCATTCGGTTTGGCTGGAGCACCCGGAGCTTTTATGGCCCTTATCAATGAAGTTTTGCAAGATTTATTGTATAAAGGTGTAGTCGTGTACTTAGATGATGTTTTGATTTATTCACAAACTATGGAAGAGCATGAAACCTTGGTTCGTGAGGTATTACAACGTTTGCTTGACAACTCTCTCTTCGCGAAATTGTCAAAGTGCTGTTTTCATCAGTCCTCCATAGACTATTTAGGCTATCGGATCTCACCCGAAGGCTTAAAAATGGATCCTGCGAAAGTAGACGCAGTACTCCAATGGCCGGCCCCCACCAACAGAAAAGAATTGCAGTCCTTCCTTGGCTTTGCCAATTTCTATCGTGATTTTATACCCCAATTTGCCAAACTAGCCCTTCCACTCACAGATCTTTTACGCACCAAAGGCAAGGATTCTCAGGCTGCCAAGCCCGGGGCTCCCCTCCCTTGGTCTCAGGAATGTCAAGCGGCATTCCAGCATTTGAAGTCAGCTTTCACTACCGAGCCCATTTTGAAACACCCCGACCCTGACCTTCCTTTCGTAGTTCACGTGGATGCATCGGACAAGGCGCTCGGCGCAGCCCTCTTGCAGAAAAATAAAGATGGAAAACTTGTGCCGTGTGCTTACTTATCCAAAAAGTTTTCTGGCCCTGAACTCAACTGGACCGTGGGTGATAAAGAGACTGCGGCTATCAAAGTGGCGCTATGCACCTGGCGTCACTGGCTTGAGGGGGCCAAACACCCCTTCCAAGTTTGGTCGGATCATAAGAATTTGGCCGCCCTCTCCACCCCCCTCAAAATGTCCGCAAAGCAACTATGTTGGGCTGATTTTTTCTCCCGCTTCTCCTTCACAGTACATTTTTTTCCTGGAAAAACTAATAAACTGGCTGATGCGCTGTCTCGTCTTCCCGGGGAGGGGGGCGGTTCTTCATTACGGGAGATCCCGCGCACCGTTCTCTCCCCCTCCCAACTGGGATTAGCTGTCACTCGATCGCAGGCCTCCGCGTCTCCTCCCCCTTCGCCCGTTCCGAGCATCGTCTCCCCCTTCCTGCGGGAACTCGAGGAGGCGGGGCTCCGCGAACTCCCAGCGGAGGAAGGAGACTCCCAAGTGCGCTTGGAGGATCGCGTTTGGAAACGGGGGGGGGTGTTGGTACGTGCCTCCCCCCCTCCGTAAGCAGGTTCTCGAAGCCTGCCATGATGCCAGGTCGGCTGGACATTTTGGCTTCCTCAAAACGCTACACCTGGCCCGTCGCCAGTTCTGGTGGCGCGCCATGCGCAAAGACATTGAGGCTTATATCAAGGGATGCTCGGTCTGCACGGAGGCCAAGCCCATCCCGGGAAAACCCCATGGCCTTTTAAAACCTCTCCCCGTCGCCTCCCGGCCCTGGGAGGTTATTTCAATGGATTTTATTACGGATTTGCCGGAAAGCCAGGGAAACACTGTTTTATGGGTGGTGGTAGACCTGTTCTCCAAACAAGCGCATTTCATCCCCTGCACCACCATTCCCTCTGCCCCGAAACTGGCGCGGTTGTTTATCCAACATATCTATCGCCTGCACTCCGCCCCCTCCAAGGTGGTGTCCGACCGCGGGCCCCAATTCATTTCCAAATTTTGGAAGGCTTTCCTGGACTTGTTGGGAACCACCCCGGCGGTTGCCGCCCCCTACCACGTTCAAAGTGACGGTGAGTCAGAGAGGACGAACAGAACTCTAGAGCAGTATTTACGTTGTTACACTAACTACCATCAAGACAATTGGTGCGATTTAATTCCATTTGCGGAGTACGCTTACAACAATGCCATTCATAGCAGCACACAGAAGACTCCCTTTGAAATTGTGTCTGGTCGTTCTTTCCCACCACTGCCCCAACTGCCCACAGAGGCGCTGCAACCTCCTGAGTTCAATCAATGGATTTCATCCCTGGCTGAGGGGTGGAAAACGGTCCAGACTGCCCTACAGCAAGCCAAGGACTCTCAAAAGTTTCAGGCGGATAAACATCGTTCTGACTTTCCTTTACGTGTAGGGGCTTGGGTCTCCCCCCCACCCCCCCCCCAGCCCCCCCCCCCCCCCCCCCGCCCCCTCCCCCACCCCCCCCCCCCCCCACACCCCCCCCCCCCCACCCCCCCCCCCCCCCACCCCCCCCCCCCCCCACCCCCCCCCCCCCCCACCCCCCCCCCCCCCCACCCCCCCCCCCCCCCACCCCCCCCCCCCCCCACCCCCCCCCCCCCCCACCCCCCCCCCCCCCCACCCCCCCCCCCCCCCACCCCCCCCCCCCCCCACCCCCCCCCCCCCCCACCCCCCCCCCCCCCCACCCCCCCCCCCCCCCACCCCCCCCCCCCCCCACCCCCCCCCCCCCCCACCCCCCCCCCCCCCCACCCCCCCCCCCCCCCACCCCCCCCCCCCCCCACCCCCCCCCCCCCCCACCCCCCCCCCCCCCCACCCCCCCCCCCCCCCACCCCCCCCCCCCCCCACCCCCCCCCCCCCCCACCCCCCCCCCCCCCCACCCCCCCCCCCCCCCACCCCCCCCCCCCCCCACCCCCCCCCCCCCCCACCCCCCCCCCCCCCCACCCCCCCCCCCCCCCACCCCCCCCCCCCCCCACCCCCCCCCCCCCCCACCCCCCCCCCCCCCCACCCCCCCCCCCCCCCACCCCCCCCCCCCCCCACCCCCCCCCCCCCCCACCCCCCCCCCCCCCCACCCCCCCCCCCCCCCACCCCCCCCCCCCCCCACCCCCCCCCCCCCCCACCCCCCCCCCCCCCCACCCCCCCCCCCCCCCACCCCCCCCCCCCCCCACCCCCCCCCCCCCCCACCCCCCCCCCCCCCCACCCCCCCCCCCCCCCACCCCCCCCCCCCCCCACCCCCCCCCCCCCCCACCCCCCCCCCCCCCCACCCCCCCCCCCCCCCACCCCCCCCCCCCCCCACCCCCCCCCCCCCCCACCCCCCCCCCCCCCCACCCCCCCCCCCCCCCACCCCCCCCCCCCCCCACCCCCCCCCCCCCCCACCCCCCCCCCCCCCCACCCCCCCCCCCCCCCACCCCCCCCCCCCCCCACCCCCCCCCCCCCCCACCCCCCCCCCCCCCCACCCCCCCCCCCCCCCACCCCCCCCCCCCCCCACCCCCCCCCCCCCCCACCCCCCCCCCCCCCCACCCCCCCCCCCCCCCACCCCCCCCCCCCCCCACCCCCCCCCCCCCCCACCCCCCCCCCCCCCCACCCCCCCCCCCCCCCACCCCCCCCCCCCCCCACCCCCCCCCCCCCCCACCCCCCCCCCCCCCCACCCCCCCCCCCCCCCACCCCCCCCCCCCCCCACCCCCCCCCCCCCCCACCCCCCCCCCCCCCCACCCCCCCCCCCCCCCACCCCCCCCCCCCCCCACCCCCCCCCCCCCCCACCCCCCCCCCCCCCCACCCCCCCCCCCCCCCACCCCCCCCCCCCCCCACCCCCCCCCCCCCCCACCCCCCCCCCCCCCCACCCCCCCCCCCCCCCACCCCCCCCCCCCCCCACCCCCCCCCCCCCCCACCCCCCCCCCCCCCCACCCCCCCCCCCCCCCACCCCCCCCCCCCCCCACCCCCCCCCCCCCCCACCCCCCCCCCCCCCCACCCCCCCCCCCCCCCACCCCCCCCCCCCCCCACCCCCCCCCCCCCCCACCCCCCCCCCCCCCCACCCCCCCCCCCCCCCACCCCCCCCCCCCCCCACCCCCCCCCCCCCCCACCCCCCCCCCCCCCCACCCCCCCCCCCCCCCACCCCCCCCCCCCCCCACCCCCCCCCCCCCCCACCCCCCCCCCCCCCCACCCCCCCCCCCCCCCACCCCCCCCCCCCCCCACCCCCCCCCCCCCCCACCCCCCCCCCCCCCCACCCCCCCCCCCCCCCACCCCCCCCCCCCCCCACCCCCCCCCCCCCCCACCCCCCCCCCCCCCCACCCCCCCCCCCCCCCACCCCCCCCCCCCCCCACCCCCCCCCCCCCCCACCCCCCCCCCCCCCCACCCCCCCCCCCCCCCACCCCCCCCCCCCCCCACCCCCCCCCCCCCCCACCCCCCCCCCCCCCCACCCCCCCCCCCCCCCACCCCCCCCCCCCCCCACCCCCCCCCCCCCCCACCCCCCCCCCCCCCCACCCCCCCCCCCCCCCACCCCCCCCCCCCCCCACCCCCCCCCCCCCCCACCCCCCCCCCCCCCCACCCCCCCCCCCCCCCACCCCCCCCCCCCCCCACCCCCCCCCCCCCCCACCCCCCCCCCCCCCCACCCCCCCCCCCCCCCACCCCCCCCCCCCCCCACCCCCCCCCCCCCCCACCCCCCCCCCCCCCCACCCCCCCCCCCCCCCACCCCCCCCCCCCCCCACCCCCCCCCCCCCCCACCCCCCCCCCCCCCCACCCCCCCCCCCCCCCACCCCCCCCCCCCCCCACCCCCCCCCCCCCCCACCCCCCCCCCCCCCCACCCCCCCCCCCCCCCACCCCCCCCCCCCCCCACCCCCCCCCCCCCCCACCCCCCCCCCCCCCCACCCCCCCCCCCCCCCACCCCCCCCCCCCCCCACCCCCCCCCCCCCCCACCCCCCCCCCCCCCCACCCCCCCCCCCCCCCACCCCCCCCCCCCCCCACCCCCCCCCCCCCCCACCCCCCCCCCCCCCCACCCCCCCCCCCCCCCACCCCCCCCCCCCCCCACCCCCCCCCCCCCCCACCCCCCCCCCCCCCCACCCCCCCCCCCCCCCACCCCCCCCCCCCCCCACCCCCCCCCCCCCCCACCCCCCCCCCCCCCCACCCCCCCCCCCCCCCACCCCCCCCCCCCCCCACCCCCCCCCCCCCCCACCCCCCCCCCCCCCCACCCCCCCCCCCCCCCACCCCCCCCCCCCCCCACCCCCCCCCCCCCCCACCCCCCCCCCCCCCCACCCCCCCCCCCCCCCACCCCCCCCCCCCCCCACCCCCCCCCCCCCCCACCCCCCCCCCCCCCCACCCCCCCCCCCCCCCACCCCCCCCCCCCCCCACCCCCCCCCCCCCCCACCCCCCCCCCCCCCCACCCCCCCCCCCCCCCACCCCCCCCCCCCCCCACCCCCCCCCCCCCCCACCCCCCCCCCCCCCCACCCCCCCCCCCCCCCACCCCCCCCCCCCCCCACCCCCCCCCCCCCCCACCCCCCCCCCCCCCCACCCCCCCCCCCCCCCACCCCCCCCCCCCCCCACCCCCCCCCCCCCCCACCCCCCCCCCCCCCCACCCCCCCCCCCCCCCACCCCCCCCCCCCCCCACCCCCCCCCCCCCCCACCCCCCCCCCCCCCCACCCCCCCCCCCCCCCACCCCCCCCCCCCCCCACCCCCCCCCCCCCCCACCCCCCCCCCCCCCCACCCCCCCCCCCCCCCACCCCCCCCCCCCCCCACCCCCCCCCCCCCCCACCCCCCCCCCCCCCCACCCCCCCCCCCCCCCACCCCCCCCCCCCCCCACCCCCCCCCCCCCCCACCCCCCCCCCCCCCCACCCCCCCCCCCCCCCACCCCCCCCCCCCCCCACCCCCCCCCCCCCCCACCCCCCCCCCCCCCCACCCCCCCCCCCCCCCACCCCCCCCCCCCCCCACCCCCCCCCCCCCCCACCCCCCCCCCCCCCCACCCCCCCCCCCCCCCACCCCCCCCCCCCCCCACCCCCCCCCCCCCCCACCCCCCCCCCCCCCCACCCCCCCCCCCCCCCACCCCCCCCCCCCCCCACCCCCCCCCCCCCCCACCCCCCCCCCCCCCCACCCCCCCCCCCCCCCACCCCCCCCCCCCCCCACCCCCCCCCCCCCCCACCCCCCCCCCCCCCCACCCCCCCCCCCCCCCACCCCCCCCCCCCCCCACCCCCCCCCCCCCCCACCCCCCCCCCCCCCCACCCCCCCCCCCCCCCACCCCCCCCCCCCCCCACCCCCCCCCCCCCCCACCCCCCCCCCCCCCCACCCCCCCCCCCCCCCACCCCCCCCCCCCCCCACCCCCCCCCCCCCCCACCCCCCCCCCCCCCCACCCCCCCCCCCCCCCACCCCCCCCCCCCCCCACCCCCCCCCCCCCCCACCCCCCCCCCCCCCCACCCCCCCCCCCCCCCACCCCCCCCCCCCCCCACCCCCCCCCCCCCCCACCCCCCCCCCCCCCCACCCCCCCCCCCCCCCACCCCCCCCCCCCCCCACCCCCCCCCCCCCCCACCCCCCCCCCCCCCCACCCCCCCCCCCCCCCACCCCCCCCCCCCCCCACCCCCCCCCCCCCCCACCCCCCCCCCCCCCCACCCCCCCCCCCCCCCACCCCCCCCCCCCCCCACCCCCCCCCCCCCCCACCCCCCCCCCCCCCCACCCCCCCCCCCCCCCACCCCCCCCCCCCCCCACCCCCCCCCCCCCCCACCCCCCCCCCCCCCCACCCCCCCCCCCCCCCACCCCCCCCCCCCCCCACCCCCCCCCCCCCCCACCCCCCCCCCCCCCCACCCCCCCCCCCCCCCACCCCCCCCCCCCCCCACCCCCCCCCCCCCCCACCCCCCCCCCCCCCCACCCCCCCCCCCCCCCACCCCCCCCCCCCCCCACCCCCCCCCCCCCCCACCCCCCCCCCCCCCCACCCCCCCCCCCCCCCACCCCCCCCCCCCCCCACCCCCCCCCCCCCCCACCCCCCCCCCCCCCCACCCCCCCCCCCCCCCACCCCCCCCCCCCCCCACCCCCCCCCCCCCCCACCCCCCCCCCCCCCCACCCCCCCCCCCCCCCACCCCCCCCCCCCCCCACCCCCCCCCCCCCCCACCCCCCCCCCCCCCCACCCCCCCCCCCCCCCACCCCCCCCCCCCCCCACCCCCCCCCCCCCCCACCCCCCCCCCCCCCCACCCCCCCCCCCCCCCACCCCCCCCCCCCCCCACCCCCCCCCCCCCCCACCCCCCCCCCCCCCCACCCCCCCCCCCCCCCACCCCCCCCCCCCCCCACCCCCCCCCCCCCCCACCCCCCCCCCCCCCCACCCCCCCCCCCCCCCACCCCCCCCCCCCCCCACCCCCCCCCCCCCCCACCCCCCCCCCCCCCCACCCCCCCCCCCCCCCACCCCCCCCCCCCCCCACCCCCCCCCCCCCCCACCCCCCCCCCCCCCCACCCCCCCCCCCCCCCACCCCCCCCCCCCCCCACCCCCCCCCCCCCCCACCCCCCCCCCCCCCCACCCCCCCCCCCCCCCACCCCCCCCCCCCCCCACCCCCCCCCCCCCCCACCCCCCCCCCCCCCCACCCCCCCCCCCCCCCACCCCCCCCCCCCCCCACCCCCCCCCCCCCCCACCCCCCCCCCCCCCCACCCCCCCCCCCCCCCACCCCCCCCCCCCCCCACCCCCCCCCCCCCCCACCCCCCCCCCCCCCCACCCCCCCCCCCCCCCACCCCCCCCCCCCCCCACCCCCCCCCCCCCCCACCCCCCCCCCCCCCCACCCCCCCCCCCCCCCACCCCCCCCCCCCCCCACCCCCCCCCCCCCCCACCCCCCCCCCCCCCCACCCCCCCCCCCCCCCACCCCCCCCCCCCCCCACCCCCCCCCCCCCCCACCCCCCCCCCCCCCCACCCCCCCCCCCCCCCACCCCCCCCCCCCCCCACCCCCCCCCCCCCCCACCCCCCCCCCCCCCCACCCCCCCCCCCCCCCACCCCCCCCCCCCCCCACCCCCCCCCCCCCCCACCCCCCCCCCCCCCCACCCCCCCCCCCCCCCACCCCCCCCCCCCCCCACCCCCCCCCCCCCCCACCCCCCCCCCCCCCCACCCCCCCCCCCCCCCACCCCCCCCCCCCCCCACCCCCCCCCCCCCCCACCCCCCCCCCCCCCCACCCCCCCCCCCCCCCACCCCCCCCCCCCCCCACCCCCCCCCCCCCCCACCCCCCCCCCCCCCCACCCCCCCCCCCCCCCACCCCCCCCCCCCCCCACCCCCCCCCCCCCCCACCCCCCCCCCCCCCCACCCCCCCCCCCCCCCACCCCCCCCCCCCCCCACCCCCCCCCCCCCCCACCCCCCCCCCCCCCCACCCCCCCCCCCCCCCACCCCCCCCCCCCCCCACCCCCCCCCCCCCCCACCCCCCCCCCCCCCCACCCCCCCCCCCCCCCACCCCCCCCCCCCCCCACCCCCCCCCCCCCCCACCCCCCCCCCCCCCCACCCCCCCCCCCCCCCACCCCCCCCCCCCCCCACCCCCCCCCCCCCCCACCCCCCCCCCCCCCCACCCCCCCCCCCCCCCACCCCCCCCCCCCCCCACCCCCCCCCCCCCCCACCCCCCCCCCCCCCCACCCCCCCCCCCCCCCACCCCCCCCCCCCCCCACCCCCCCCCCCCCCCACCCCCCCCCCCCCCCACCCCCCCCCCCCCCCACCCCCCCCCCCCCCCACCCCCCCCCCCCCCCACCCCCCCCCCCCCCCACCCCCCCCCCCCCCCACCCCCCCCCCCCCCCACCCCCCCCCCCCCCCACCCCCCCCCCCCCCCACCCCCCCCCCCCCCCACCCCCCCCCCCCCCCACCCCCCCCCCCCCCCACCCCCCCCCCCCCCCACCCCCCCCCCCCCCCACCCCCCCCCCCCCCCACCCCCCCCCCCCCCCACCCCCCCCCCCCCCCACCCCCCCCCCCCCCCACCCCCCCCCCCCCCCACCCCCCCCCCCCCCCACCCCCCCCCCCCCCCACCCCCCCCCCCCCCCACCCCCCCCCCCCCCCACCCCCCCCCCCCCCCACCCCCCCCCCCCCCCACCCCCCCCCCCCCCCACCCCCCCCCCCCCCCACCCCCCCCCCCCCCCACCCCCCCCCCCCCCCACCCCCCCCCCCCCCCACCCCCCCCCCCCCCCACCCCCCCCCCCCCCCACCCCCCCCCCCCCCCACCCCCCCCCCCCCCCACCCCCCCCCCCCCCCACCCCCCCCCCCCCCCACCCCCCCCCCCCCCCACCCCCCCCCCCCCCCACCCCCCCCCCCCCCCACCCCCCCCCCCCCCCACCCCCCCCCCCCCCCACCCCCCCCCCCCCCCACCCCCCCCCCCCCCCACCCCCCCCCCCCCCCACCCCCCCCCCCCCCCACCCCCCCCCCCCCCCACCCCCCCCCCCCCCCACCCCCCCCCCCCCCCACCCCCCCCCCCCCCCACCCCCCCCCCCCCCCACCCCCCCCCCCCCCCACCCCCCCCCCCCCCCACCCCCCCCCCCCCCCACCCCCCCCCCCCCCCACCCCCCCCCCCCCCCACCCCCCCCCCCCCCCACCCCCCCCCCCCCCCACCCCCCCCCCCCCCCACCCCCCCCCCCCCCCACCCCCCCCCCCCCCCACCCCCCCCCCCCCCCACCCCCCCCCCCCCCCACCCCCCCCCCCCCCCACCCCCCCCCCCCCCCACCCCCCCCCCCCCCCACCCCCCCCCCCCCCCACCCCCCCCCCCCCCCACCCCCCCCCCCCCCCACCCCCCCCCCCCCCCACCCCCCCCCCCCCCCACCCCCCCCCCCCCCCACCCCCCCCCCCCCCCACCCCCCCCCCCCCCCACCCCCCCCCCCCCCCACCCCCCCCCCCCCCCACCCCCCCCCCCCCCCACCCCCCCCCCCCCCCACCCCCCCCCCCCCCCACCCCCCCCCCCCCCCACCCCCCCCCCCCCCCACCCCCCCCCCCCCCCACCCCCCCCCCCCCCCACCCCCCCCCCCCCCCACCCCCCCCCCCCCCCACCCCCCCCCCCCCCCACCCCCCCCCCCCCCCACCCCCCCCCCCCCCCACCCCCCCCCCCCCCCACCCCCCCCCCCCCCCACCCCCCCCCCCCCCCACCCCCCCCCCCCCCCACCCCCCCCCCCCCCCACCCCCCCCCCCCCCCACCCCCCCCCCCCCCCACCCCCCCCCCCCCCCACCCCCCCCCCCCCCCACCCCCCCCCCCCCCCACCCCCCCCCCCCCCCACCCCCCCCCCCCCCCACCCCCCCCCCCCCCCACCCCCCCCCCCCCCCACCCCCCCCCCCCCCCACCCCCCCCCCCCCCCACCCCCCCCCCCCCCCACCCCCCCCCCCCCCCACCCCCCCCCCCCCCCACCCCCCCCCCCCCCCACCCCCCCCCCCCCCCACCCCCCCCCCCCCCCACCCCCCCCCCCCCCCACCCCCCCCCCCCCCCACCCCCCCCCCCCCCCACCCCCCCCCCCCCCCACCCCCCCCCCCCCCCACCCCCCCCCCCCCCCACCCCCCCCCCCCCCCACCCCCCCCCCCCCCCACCCCCCCCCCCCCCCACCCCCCCCCCCCCCCACCCCCCCCCCCCCCCACCCCCCCCCCCCCCCACCCCCCCCCCCCCCCACCCCCCCCCCCCCCCACCCCCCCCCCCCCCCACCCCCCCCCCCCCCCACCCCCCCCCCCCCCCACCCCCCCCCCCCCCCACCCCCCCCCCCCCCCACCCCCCCCCCCCCCCACCCCCCCCCCCCCCCACCCCCCCCCCCCCCCACCCCCCCCCCCCCCCACCCCCCCCCCCCCCCACCCCCCCCCCCCCCCACCCCCCCCCCCCCCCACCCCCCCCCCCCCCCACCCCCCCCCCCCCCCACCCCCCCCCCCCCCCACCCCCCCCCCCCCCCACCCCCCCCCCCCCCCACCCCCCCCCCCCCCCACCCCCCCCCCCCCCCACCCCCCCCCCCCCCCACCCCCCCCCCCCCCCACCCCCCCCCCCCCCCACCCCCCCCCCCCCCCACCCCCCCCCCCCCCCACCCCCCCCCCCCCCCACCCCCCCCCCCCCCCACCCCCCCCCCCCCCCACCCCCCCCCCCCCCCACCCCCCCCCCCCCCCACCCCCCCCCCCCCCCACCCCCCCCCCCCCCCACCCCCCCCCCCCCCCACCCCCCCCCCCCCCCACCCCCCCCCCCCCCCACCCCCCCCCCCCCCCACCCCCCCCCCCCCCCACCCCCCCCCCCCCCCACCCCCCCCCCCCCCCACCCCCCCCCCCCCCCACCCCCCCCCCCCCCCACCCCCCCCCCCCCCCACCCCCCCCCCCCCCCACCCCCCCCCCCCCCCACCCCCCCCCCCCCCCACCCCCCCCCCCCCCCACCCCCCCCCCCCCCCACCCCCCCCCCCCCCCACCCCCCCCCCCCCCCACCCCCCCCCCCCCCCACCCCCCCCCCCCCCCACCCCCCCCCCCCCCCACCCCCCCCCCCCCCCACCCCCCCCCCCCCCCACCCCCCCCCCCCCCCACCCCCCCCCCCCCCCACCCCCCCCCCCCCCCACCCCCCCCCCCCCCCACCCCCCCCCCCCCCCACCCCCCCCCCCCCCCACCCCCCCCCCCCCCCACCCCCCCCCCCCCCCACCCCCCCCCCCCCCCACCCCCCCCCCCCCCCACCCCCCCCCCCCCCCACCCCCCCCCCCCCCCACCCCCCCCCCCCCCCACCCCCCCCCCCCCCCACCCCCCCCCCCCCCCACCCCCCCCCCCCCCCACCCCCCCCCCCCCCCACCCCCCCCCCCCCCCACCCCCCCCCCCCCCCACCCCCCCCCCCCCCCACCCCCCCCCCCCCCCACCCCCCCCCCCCCCCACCCCCCCCCCCCCCCACCCCCCCCCCCCCCCACCCCCCCCCCCCCCCACCCCCCCCCCCCCCCACCCCCCCCCCCCCCCACCCCCCCCCCCCCCCACCCCCCCCCCCCCCCACCCCCCCCCCCCCCCACCCCCCCCCCCCCCCACCCCCCCCCCCCCCCACCCCCCCCCCCCCCCACCCCCCCCCCCCCCCACCCCCCCCCCCCCCCACCCCCCCCCCCCCCCACCCCCCCCCCCCCCCACCCCCCCCCCCCCCCACCCCCCCCCCCCCCCACCCCCCCCCCCCCCCACCCCCCCCCCCCCCCACCCCCCCCCCCCCCCACCCCCCCCCCCCCCCACCCCCCCCCCCCCCCACCCCCCCCCCCCCCCACCCCCCCCCCCCCCCACCCCCCCCCCCCCCCACCCCCCCCCCCCCCCACCCCCCCCCCCCCCCACCCCCCCCCCCCCCCACCCCCCCCCCCCCCCACCCCCCCCCCCCCCCACCCCCCCCCCCCCCCACCCCCCCCCCCCCCCACCCCCCCCCCCCCCCACCCCCCCCCCCCCCCACCCCCCCCCCCCCCCACCCCCCCCCCCCCCCACCCCCCCCCCCCCCCACCCCCCCCCCCCCCCACCCCCCCCCCCCCCCACCCCCCCCCCCCCCCACCCCCCCCCCCCCCCACCCCCCCCCCCCCCCACCCCCCCCCCCCCCCACCCCCCCCCCCCCCCACCCCCCCCCCCCCCCACCCCCCCCCCCCCCCACCCCCCCCCCCCCCCACCCCCCCCCCCCCCCACCCCCCCCCCCCCCCACCCCCCCCCCCCCCCACCCCCCCCCCCCCCCACCCCCCCCCCCCCCCACCCCCCCCCCCCCCCACCCCCCCCCCCCCCCACCCCCCCCCCCCCCCACCCCCCCCCCCCCCCACCCCCCCCCCCCCCCACCCCCCCCCCCCCCCACCCCCCCCCCCCCCCACCCCCCCCCCCCCCCACCCCCCCCCCCCCCCACCCCCCCCCCCCCCCACCCCCCCCCCCCCCCACCCCCCCCCCCCCCCACCCCCCCCCCCCCCCACCCCCCCCCCCCCCCACCCCCCCCCCCCCCCACCCCCCCCCCCCCCCACCCCCCCCCCCCCCCACCCCCCCCCCCCCCCACCCCCCCCCCCCCCCACCCCCCCCCCCCCCCACCCCCCCCCCCCCCCACCCCCCCCCCCCCCCACCCCCCCCCCCCCCCACCCCCCCCCCCCCCCACCCCCCCCCCCCCCCACCCCCCCCCCCCCCCACCCCCCCCCCCCCCCACCCCCCCCCCCCCCCACCCCCCCCCCCCCCCACCCCCCCCCCCCCCCACCCCCCCCCCCCCCCACCCCCCCCCCCCCCCACCCCCCCCCCCCCCCACCCCCCCCCCCCCCCACCCCCCCCCCCCCCCACCCCCCCCCCCCCCCACCCCCCCCCCCCCCCACCCCCCCCCCCCCCCACCCCCCCCCCCCCCCACCCCCCCCCCCCCCCACCCCCCCCCCCCCCCACCCCCCCCCCCCCCCACCCCCCCCCCCCCCCACCCCCCCCCCCCCCCACCCCCCCCCCCCCCCACCCCCCCCCCCCCCCACCCCCCCCCCCCCCCACCCCCCCCCCCCCCCACCCCCCCCCCCCCCCACCCCCCCCCCCCCCCACCCCCCCCCCCCCCCACCCCCCCCCCCCCCCACCCCCCCCCCCCCCCACCCCCCCCCCCCCCCACCCCCCCCCCCCCCCACCCCCCCCCCCCCCCACCCCCCCCCCCCCCCACCCCCCCCCCCCCCCACCCCCCCCCCCCCCCACCCCCCCCCCCCCCCACCCCCCCCCCCCCCCACCCCCCCCCCCCCCCACCCCCCCCCCCCCCCACCCCCCCCCCCCCCCACCCCCCCCCCCCCCCACCCCCCCCCCCCCCCACCCCCCCCCCCCCCCACCCCCCCCCCCCCCCACCCCCCCCCCCCCCCACCCCCCCCCCCCCCCACCCCCCCCCCCCCCCACCCCCCCCCCCCCCCACCCCCCCCCCCCCCCACCCCCCCCCCCCCCCACCCCCCCCCCCCCCCACCCCCCCCCCCCCCCACCCCCCCCCCCCCCCACCCCCCCCCCCCCCCACCCCCCCCCCCCCCCACCCCCCCCCCCCCCCACCCCCCCCCCCCCCCACCCCCCCCCCCCCCCACCCCCCCCCCCCCCCACCCCCCCCCCCCCCCACCCCCCCCCCCCCCCACCCCCCCCCCCCCCCACCCCCCCCCCCCCCCACCCCCCCCCCCCCCCACCCCCCCCCCCCCCCACCCCCCCCCCCCCCCACCCCCCCCCCCCCCCACCCCCCCCCCCCCCCACCCCCCCCCCCCCCCACCCCCCCCCCCCCCCACCCCCCCCCCCCCCCACCCCCCCCCCCCCCCACCCCCCCCCCCCCCCACCCCCCCCCCCCCCCACCCCCCCCCCCCCCCACCCCCCCCCCCCCCCACCCCCCCCCCCCCCCACCCCCCCCCCCCCCCACCCCCCCCCCCCCCCACCCCCCCCCCCCCCCACCCCCCCCCCCCCCCACCCCCCCCCCCCCCCACCCCCCCCCCCCCCCACCCCCCCCCCCCCCCACCCCCCCCCCCCCCCACCCCCCCCCCCCCCCACCCCCCCCCCCCCCCACCCCCCCCCCCCCCCACCCCCCCCCCCCCCCACCCCCCCCCCCCCCCACCCCCCCCCCCCCCCACCCCCCCCCCCCCCCACCCCCCCCCCCCCCCACCCCCCCCCCCCCCCACCCCCCCCCCCCCCCACCCCCCCCCCCCCCCACCCCCCCCCCCCCCCACCCCCCCCCCCCCCCACCCCCCCCCCCCCCCACCCCCCCCCCCCCCCACCCCCCCCCCCCCCCACCCCCCCCCCCCCCCACCCCCCCCCCCCCCCACCCCCCCCCCCCCCCACCCCCCCCCCCCCCCACCCCCCCCCCCCCCCACCCCCCCCCCCCCCCACCCCCCCCCCCCCCCACCCCCCCCCCCCCCCACCCCCCCCCCCCCCCACCCCCCCCCCCCCCCACCCCCCCCCCCCCCCACCCCCCCCCCCCCCCACCCCCCCCCCCCCCCACCCCCCCCCCCCCCCACCCCCCCCCCCCCCCACCCCCCCCCCCCCCCACCCCCCCCCCCCCCCACCCCCCCCCCCCCCCACCCCCCCCCCCCCCCACCCCCCCCCCCCCCCACCCCCCCCCCCCCCCACCCCCCCCCCCCCCCACCCCCCCCCCCCCCCACCCCCCCCCCCCCCCACCCCCCCCCCCCCCCACCCCCCCCCCCCCCCACCCCCCCCCCCCCCCACCCCCCCCCCCCCCCACCCCCCCCCCCCCCCACCCCCCCCCCCCCCCACCCCCCCCCCCCCCCACCCCCCCCCCCCCCCACCCCCCCCCCCCCCCACCCCCCCCCCCCCCCACCCCCCCCCCCCCCCACCCCCCCCCCCCCCCACCCCCCCCCCCCCCCACCCCCCCCCCCCCCCACCCCCCCCCCCCCCCACCCCCCCCCCCCCCCACCCCCCCCCCCCCCCACCCCCCCCCCCCCCCACCCCCCCCCCCCCCCACCCCCCCCCCCCCCCACCCCCCCCCCCCCCCACCCCCCCCCCCCCCCACCCCCCCCCCCCCCCACCCCCCCCCCCCCCCACCCCCCCCCCCCCCCACCCCCCCCCCCCCCCACCCCCCCCCCCCCCCACCCCCCCCCCCCCCCACCCCCCCCCCCCCCCACCCCCCCCCCCCCCCACCCCCCCCCCCCCCCACCCCCCCCCCCCCCCACCCCCCCCCCCCCCCACCCCCCCCCCCCCCCACCCCCCCCCCCCCCCACCCCCCCCCCCCCCCACCCCCCCCCCCCCCCACCCCCCCCCCCCCCCACCCCCCCCCCCCCCCACCCCCCCCCCCCCCCACCCCCCCCCCCCCCCACCCCCCCCCCCCCCCACCCCCCCCCCCCCCCACCCCCCCCCCCCCCCACCCCCCCCCCCCCCCACCCCCCCCCCCCCCCACCCCCCCCCCCCCCCACCCCCCCCCCCCCCCACCCCCCCCCCCCCCCACCCCCCCCCCCCCCCACCCCCCCCCCCCCCCACCCCCCCCCCCCCCCACCCCCCCCCCCCCCCACCCCCCCCCCCCCCCACCCCCCCCCCCCCCCACCCCCCCCCCCCCCCACCCCCCCCCCCCCCCACCCCCCCCCCCCCCCACCCCCCCCCCCCCCCACCCCCCCCCCCCCCCACCCCCCCCCCCCCCCACCCCCCCCCCCCCCCACCCCCCCCCCCCCCCACCCCCCCCCCCCCCCACCCCCCCCCCCCCCCACCCCCCCCCCCCCCCACCCCCCCCCCCCCCCACCCCCCCCCCCCCCCACCCCCCCCCCCCCCCACCCCCCCCCCCCCCCACCCCCCCCCCCCCCCACCCCCCCCCCCCCCCACCCCCCCCCCCCCCCACCCCCCCCCCCCCCCACCCCCCCCCCCCCCCACCCCCCCCCCCCCCCACCCCCCCCCCCCCCCACCCCCCCCCCCCCCCACCCCCCCCCCCCCCCACCCCCCCCCCCCCCCACCCCCCCCCCCCCCCACCCCCCCCCCCCCCCACCCCCCCCCCCCCCCACCCCCCCCCCCCCCCACCCCCCCCCCCCCCCACCCCCCCCCCCCCCCACCCCCCCCCCCCCCCACCCCCCCCCCCCCCCACCCCCCCCCCCCCCCACCCCCCCCCCCCCCCACCCCCCCCCCCCCCCACCCCCCCCCCCCCCCACCCCCCCCCCCCCCCACCCCCCCCCCCCCCCACCCCCCCCCCCCCCCACCCCCCCCCCCCCCCACCCCCCCCCCCCCCCACCCCCCCCCCCCCCCACCCCCCCCCCCCCCCACCCCCCCCCCCCCCCACCCCCCCCCCCCCCCACCCCCCCCCCCCCCCACCCCCCCCCCCCCCCACCCCCCCCCCCCCCCACCCCCCCCCCCCCCCACCCCCCCCCCCCCCCACCCCCCCCCCCCCCCACCCCCCCCCCCCCCCACCCCCCCCCCCCCCCACCCCCCCCCCCCCCCACCCCCCCCCCCCCCCACCCCCCCCCCCCCCCACCCCCCCCCCCCCCCACCCCCCCCCCCCCCCACCCCCCCCCCCCCCCACCCCCCCCCCCCCCCACCCCCCCCCCCCCCCACCCCCCCCCCCCCCCACCCCCCCCCCCCCCCACCCCCCCCCCCCCCCACCCCCCCCCCCCCCCACCCCCCCCCCCCCCCACCCCCCCCCCCCCCCACCCCCCCCCCCCCCCACCCCCCCCCCCCCCCACCCCCCCCCCCCCCCACCCCCCCCCCCCCCCACCCCCCCCCCCCCCCACCCCCCCCCCCCCCCACCCCCCCCCCCCCCCACCCCCCCCCCCCCCCACCCCCCCCCCCCCCCACCCCCCCCCCCCCCCACCCCCCCCCCCCCCCACCCCCCCCCCCCCCCACCCCCCCCCCCCCCCACCCCCCCCCCCCCCCACCCCCCCCCCCCCCCACCCCCCCCCCCCCCCACCCCCCCCCCCCCCCACCCCCCCCCCCCCCCACCCCCCCCCCCCCCCACCCCCCCCCCCCCCCACCCCCCCCCCCCCCCACCCCCCCCCCCCCCCACCCCCCCCCCCCCCCACCCCCCCCCCCCCCCACCCCCCCCCCCCCCCACCCCCCCCCCCCCCCACCCCCCCCCCCCCCCACCCCCCCCCCCCCCCACCCCCCCCCCCCCCCACCCCCCCCCCCCCCCACCCCCCCCCCCCCCCACCCCCCCCCCCCCCCACCCCCCCCCCCCCCCACCCCCCCCCCCCCCCACCCCCCCCCCCCCCCACCCCCCCCCCCCCCCACCCCCCCCCCCCCCCACCCCCCCCCCCCCCCACCCCCCCCCCCCCCCACCCCCCCCCCCCCCCACCCCCCCCCCCCCCCACCCCCCCCCCCCCCCACCCCCCCCCCCCCCCACCCCCCCCCCCCCCCACCCCCCCCCCCCCCCACCCCCCCCCCCCCCCACCCCCCCCCCCCCCCACCCCCCCCCCCCCCCACCCCCCCCCCCCCCCACCCCCCCCCCCCCCCACCCCCCCCCCCCCCCACCCCCCCCCCCCCCCACCCCCCCCCCCCCCCACCCCCCCCCCCCCCCACCCCCCCCCCCCCCCACCCCCCCCCCCCCCCACCCCCCCCCCCCCCCACCCCCCCCCCCCCCCACCCCCCCCCCCCCCCACCCCCCCCCCCCCCCACCCCCCCCCCCCCCCACCCCCCCCCCCCCCCACCCCCCCCCCCCCCCACCCCCCCCCCCCCCCACCCCCCCCCCCCCCCACCCCCCCCCCCCCCCACCCCCCCCCCCCCCCACCCCCCCCCCCCCCCACCCCCCCCCCCCCCCACCCCCCCCCCCCCCCACCCCCCCCCCCCCCCACCCCCCCCCCCCCCCACCCCCCCCCCCCCCCACCCCCCCCCCCCCCCACCCCCCCCCCCCCCCACCCCCCCCCCCCCCCACCCCCCCCCCCCCCCACCCCCCCCCCCCCCCACCCCCCCCCCCCCCCACCCCCCCCCCCCCCCACCCCCCCCCCCCCCCACCCCCCCCCCCCCCCACCCCCCCCCCCCCCCACCCCCCCCCCCCCCCACCCCCCCCCCCCCCCACCCCCCCCCCCCCCCACCCCCCCCCCCCCCCACCCCCCCCCCCCCCCACCCCCCCCCCCCCCCACCCCCCCCCCCCCCCACCCCCCCCCCCCCCCACCCCCCCCCCCCCCCACCCCCCCCCCCCCCCACCCCCCCCCCCCCCCACCCCCCCCCCCCCCCACCCCCCCCCCCCCCCACCCCCCCCCCCCCCCACCCCCCCCCCCCCCCACCCCCCCCCCCCCCCACCCCCCCCCCCCCCCACCCCCCCCCCCCCCCACCCCCCCCCCCCCCCACCCCCCCCCCCCCCCACCCCCCCCCCCCCCCACCCCCCCCCCCCCCCACCCCCCCCCCCCCCCACCCCCCCCCCCCCCCACCCCCCCCCCCCCCCACCCCCCCCCCCCCCCACCCCCCCCCCCCCCCACCCCCCCCCCCCCCCACCCCCCCCCCCCCCCACCCCCCCCCCCCCCCACCCCCCCCCCCCCCCACCCCCCCCCCCCCCCACCCCCCCCCCCCCCCACCCCCCCCCCCCCCCACCCCCCCCCCCCCCCACCCCCCCCCCCCCCCACCCCCCCCCCCCCCCACCCCCCCCCCCCCCCACCCCCCCCCCCCCCCACCCCCCCCCCCCCCCACCCCCCCCCCCCCCCACCCCCCCCCCCCCCCACCCCCCCCCCCCCCCACCCCCCCCCCCCCCCACCCCCCCCCCCCCCCACCCCCCCCCCCCCCCACCCCCCCCCCCCCCCACCCCCCCCCCCCCCCACCCCCCCCCCCCCCCACCCCCCCCCCCCCCCACCCCCCCCCCCCCCCACCCCCCCCCCCCCCCACCCCCCCCCCCCCCCACCCCCCCCCCCCCCCACCCCCCCCCCCCCCCACCCCCCCCCCCCCCCACCCCCCCCCCCCCCCACCCCCCCCCCCCCCCACCCCCCCCCCCCCCCACCCCCCCCCCCCCCCACCCCCCCCCCCCCCCACCCCCCCCCCCCCCCACCCCCCCCCCCCCCCACCCCCCCCCCCCCCCACCCCCCCCCCCCCCCACCCCCCCCCCCCCCCACCCCCCCCCCCCCCCACCCCCCCCCCCCCCCACCCCCCCCCCCCCCCACCCCCCCCCCCCCCCACCCCCCCCCCCCCCCACCCCCCCCCCCCCCCACCCCCCCCCCCCCCCACCCCCCCCCCCCCCCACCCCCCCCCCCCCCCACCCCCCCCCCCCCCCACCCCCCCCCCCCCCCACCCCCCCCCCCCCCCACCCCCCCCCCCCCCCACCCCCCCCCCCCCCCACCCCCCCCCCCCCCCACCCCCCCCCCCCCCCACCCCCCCCCCCCCCCACCCCCCCCCCCCCCCACCCCCCCCCCCCCCCACCCCCCCCCCCCCCCACCCCCCCCCCCCCCCACCCCCCCCCCCCCCCACCCCCCCCCCCCCCCACCCCCCCCCCCCCCCACCCCCCCCCCCCCCCACCCCCCCCCCCCCCCACCCCCCCCCCCCCCCACCCCCCCCCCCCCCCACCCCCCCCCCCCCCCACCCCCCCCCCCCCCCACCCCCCCCCCCCCCCACCCCCCCCCCCCCCCACCCCCCCCCCCCCCCACCCCCCCCCCCCCCCACCCCCCCCCCCCCCCACCCCCCCCCCCCCCCACCCCCCCCCCCCCCCACCCCCCCCCCCCCCCACCCCCCCCCCCCCCCACCCCCCCCCCCCCCCACCCCCCCCCCCCCCCACCCCCCCCCCCCCCCACCCCCCCCCCCCCCCACCCCCCCCCCCCCCCACCCCCCCCCCCCCCCACCCCCCCCCCCCCCCACCCCCCCCCCCCCCCACCCCCCCCCCCCCCCACCCCCCCCCCCCCCCACCCCCCCCCCCCCCCACCCCCCCCCCCCCCCACCCCCCCCCCCCCCCACCCCCCCCCCCCCCCACCCCCCCCCCCCCCCACCCCCCCCCCCCCCCACCCCCCCCCCCCCCCACCCCCCCCCCCCCCCACCCCCCCCCCCCCCCACCCCCCCCCCCCCCCACCCCCCCCCCCCCCCACCCCCCCCCCCCCCCACCCCCCCCCCCCCCCACCCCCCCCCCCCCCCACCCCCCCCCCCCCCCACCCCCCCCCCCCCCCACCCCCCCCCCCCCCCACCCCCCCCCCCCCC